>NW_022631022.1:17842175-18262646 GCF_010015895.1 Lontra canadensis
GGATCTCTACATTTGTATCTTTAGGGTAAATACCCAGTAGTGCAATTGCTGGGTCGTAGGGTAGCTCTATTTTCAACTTTCTGAGGAACATCCATGCTGTTTTCCAGCGTGACTGCACCAGCTTGCATTTCCACCAACAGTGTAGGAGGGTTCCCCTTTCTCTGCATCCTCGCCAACATCTGTCATGTCCTGACTTGTTAATTTTAGCCATTCTGACTGGTGTGAGGTGATATCTCACTGTGGTTTTGATTTGTATTTCCCTGATGCCAAGTGATGTGGAGCACTTTTTCATGTGTCTGTTGGCCATATGGATGTGTTCTTTGTAGAAATGTCTGTTCATGTCCTCTGCCCATTTTTGATTGGATTATTTGTTCTTTGGGTGTTGAGTTTGATAAGTCCTTTATAGATTTTGGGTACTAGCCCTTTATCTGATATGTCATTTGCAAATATCTTCTCCCATTCTGTTGGTTGTCTTTTGGTTTTGTTGACTGTTCCCTTTGCTGTACAAAAGCTTTTGATCTTGATGAAGTCCCAAAAGTTCATTTTTGCCCTTGCTTCCCTTGCCTTTCATGATGTTTCTAGGAAGAAGTTGCTGTAGCTGAGGTCAAGGGGTTGCTGCCTGTGTTCTCCTCAAGGGTTTTGATGGATTCCTGTCTCACATTGAGGTCCTTCTTCCATTCTGAGTCTATTAATTCTAGCATATAGCTAGATTTTTTTAAAAATCCAATCTGATAATGCATTTTTTAAAGATTTATTTATTTATTTTGGATAGCAAGAGAGTGGAGGAGGGGCAAAGGGAAAGGGAGAGAGAGAATCTCAAGCAGACTCCCCACTAAGTGTAGAGCCCAATGTGGGCCTTGATCTCATGATCCTGAGATCATGACCTGAGCAGAAATCAAGAGCTGGATATTTAACTGACTGAGCCACCCAGGTGCCCCAGATAATGCATGTTTTTAATAAGTGTGTATAATTTATTTACATTTTCATGAATATGTGCCTATATGAATTTTCAGTACCAGCTTATGAGGATTTCTATTTACCATTTTTTCTTTACTCTTTCTCTCTGTTGATAGATTTTTCTGCATCCCTATTTTCATGTTTTAGTCTGCTTCTTGAAAGCTATAGATTGTACTTTTATTTTTTAGTAGTTTCTCGAATTTTTTAACATATACACAATTTCTCACTTTTCTAACAAAACTAATGCTATTAAATATTTCAGTCCCACCTAACTCTTTGAACAATCATCATCCTTCATTTTATTATAGTTCTTTAGAATTTCCATTTTACATTTTTACACAGAAAGTATTGTTTTCTCAGTCAATACTTAAATTTCTCTACATTTTAAACAACTTTCCTTGCTGTCATTAAATGCATCCTCTAATAATTATTTTAGTGAGTGTCTGGAAGTATAAACTTTCTTAGTTGTTATTATATTAAAAATGCATTTGTTGCAGCGTTCCTGGGAGGCTCAGTTGGTTAAGTGTCTGCCTTCGGCTAGGGTCATGATTTCCAGGTGCTGGGATAGAGCCCCCAGGCAGGCTCCTCGCTCAGCGGGGAGTCTGCTTCTCTCTCTGCCTCTCCCCCTCCCCTGGTTCTCTCTCTCTCAAATAAATAGATGAATAAATAATTTTTTTTAAATGTATTTATTGCTTAAATGGAACATAAAATTAGTGAATACCAAACTATTGCTCCTAGGGAAAATACAGGGTTGGGCTCCTGAGAGTCTACGGAGATATTTCAAAAACTAATCAACACGTAACTTTGTTTAATATGTGTTTCTGCTTGATGAGACATTGCTTAATATATATAGTTGATCCATTAACACAAAATTCTCGGCCAACAGCACTATAACTCGTGTCTAACACACCTATTTTCTCCATAAGGCACATCACAACTTCCTGAGCTTAGGAAACTAGCCATCACTTCAGAATTATGCTCGGGGTCCATTTCAGATGGCTAACTTACTAACAAAAAAGCACAAAAGGTGCAACCAAAAAAACAAACAAAAAAACAAAAAACAAAACAAAAAAAAGTAGCACTAGGTAGACTACAAAAAGGATACTTGTTTACAATAGGAGAACTGAAACAAGAAGGTGGAGTGTTGCTTTGTTTGACCTCAGATGAGACTAAGTGTCTGATGACTCAAAATTTTCCCCTTTACTGCCCATGTCGACAAATGACCCACAAAGGGCACAGGTACTGATTTTGGGGTTACAAATACATTTTTGTGAATAGGCAAATCCACAAGTACAAAATCTGCAAAGGAAGATTAAGTTTATCTATAACATAATGACTTTACAAAGTGAAGGCATTCATGCTGCAAGTAAAGTCAAGAAATGTTAACATTTCCAGCATCTCCCTTGGGCCCTCTTCCAACAGGAACCACTGTCATGACTTCTAACATCATAGATGAGTTTACCTATTTTTTCATATCAGTGTAAGCATGTGTTTTGTCCTCTTGTTCTGGCTTTTTTTGGGTAAATATTACATTATTTATCCATGTTGTTGTGGGTTATAACAGTATCATTCATTTTAAAGCATTTTTACTAGTCCATTCTGTACAATTAGTTTTGTCAGAAGTTAATTTGTGTTCTTATTGTTGCTTTCGTTAGCTTTCCTAGGATTATATTTCCTCATGAATTTTGGCTTTTTGACTTTCAAGTTCACTTTAAGTAGGAAGCTTTCTGGTTCTTCATCTTTCTCTTACTTTCTCGTAGTATAGTGGGTGTACTGGTGCTTTCCCCTGACCTCTGAAGGCCCCAGTGTCTTACGGGCGGTGTTTCAGCATACTTCCCCTGCAGCAACATTGAGGATATCCAGTCTCAGAGCCTGCAGGAGACTTGGTTCGGGTCCTCCTTGTGAGGCTGTGTTCATCCATCTGCCTCGGAAGGTCCCGATTTTCCTGGAAACATTTACACCAAGCAGCAGAGTGGCAGCTTCCTGAACCCCCTTCAAAGGAGGCGCACCTCACTCCAGTTCCTGGTGGCATGCAGGGAGCCTGACTCTATTCCATGCCTTGAATGGAGCTGTTTTGTTTCTGTTTCTCTGCTGGAGTCAGTCTCCTATTGCTGTTGTCTGGGTCCAGACCTGGAGCCTGGCCTGCCCTTGGTTGGCTTCATCCTTGCTTACTTTTGTGGATTTCTGGTTCCAGGGATGCTTGCCTTGTCTTTCATCCCAGTATCTCTTTTTGGTTATCTCTTCTATTTGACCTGTCATTGCTGTGTCTGGAGATGGGAGAAATCATTGAGGACTGAACTTTACTATGCTGTCTGGAAGTCTGTAGTGCTTTGTTTTATCAGCAAAGCATTTTTATTCTGAAATAAAGAAAGTACCGTTCAAGAGTCCCCATCCAGGTGGAAACAACCCAAACATCCATCAACTGGTGAATGGTAAACAAAATGTGGTGTATCTATATAATGTAATATTAGCCAGCCATGAAAAAGAATGAATTACTGCTGCATGCTTTTACACGGATGAACCTTGAGAACATTATGCTAAGTAAAAGAAGCCAAAGAAGAGAGTCCGTACATTGCATTATTCCATTTATTTGAAATATCCATGACAGGCAAATCCATTGAGACAGAAAGCAGATTGATGTTTCTAGGAGCTGGGGGAGGGGGAAATGGGGAGTGACTACTAATGGATACGGGATTTCCATCTGGGGTAATGAAGATGGTCCAGAACTAGATAGTAGTGATTGTTGCATAACATTGTAAATGTACTAAATGCCACTGAATTGTGTACTTTAAAAAGGTTAAAATTGTGAATTTTATCGCAAGACACCTCTCTGCAAACCCTCCTAACTGTCCCTGTTTGAATGTATCAACACAATACTGGGTCAATATGTTCAGTGAGCATCTTTCATATTATATTGCAAATTATTTGTCTTTGTGTCTGTCCCGCTGATGTGGGAAACAAAGGGAGAAGAAAAGTTATTAAATCTTCTTACTACCTATAGTCCGTTGACAAGTCCTTGAAACACGCAGAGTGACTCTAGGGACTCAACTGCCTCAATGATAATACTTTGCTAAGGGCAAAAGGTTATTCTAGCCCGACCCCCACCCCCCTCCCCACCACCAGGATCCTGTAAGTCTACTTTAATGTATTAAAATTCCTTTGGAAACTTCCTTTATCTCTAAACCCCTCAAGATACATGTTGGCAATTATCCCCCAAGTATGTGGCCAACCAATACACATCTGAAGGGTCTCATGACTAAGGCTTTATTAGAAGATAATAGGTTACCTTTTCCCCACAATAGCTAGCCCCCTCAAGGTCCTGGAAACCTTGCTTTCAAAACTCCTTAGAGACTTACACTATCCCTAACCCCCTCCCAACATGAAAGTGTATAATGAGCTACTCCTCATGACCCCGATGCAGCTCTTTCTGCCCATGGATCCTATCCCCGTGCTTTAATAAAATCACCTTTTTGCACCGAAGACATCTCAAGAATTCTTTCTTGATCATCGGCTTCGAACACTAACGTCGTCTTCCCTCCATCACCACTATCAGACCAAAAGGCGCTTTCAAGAAGGGGAGTGTGAGGGGCACCTGGGAGGCTCAGTGGGTTAAACCTCTGCCTTCAACTCAGGATCCAGGCCTGCATGCTCAGCAGGGAGCCTGCTTCCTCCTCTCTCTCTGCCTGCCTCTCTGCCTACTTGTGATCTCTGTCAAATAAATAAATAAAATATTTTTTAAAAATCTAAAAAAAAAAAAAGGTGGGGAGTGTGTCCTATTCACCTTTTTTTCTCTGGCTTAGTGTCCAGAACTAGAGTAAGCCCAACAAATATTTGCTGAATAAATGAATGAACAAATTATTTAAACTCACATGACCACCAAGAAAAAAAAACAAAAACAAAAAACAAGTCACTCTTCCTCTAAGTCTCACAATTTATTTTTAGAATTACCCCCTGGGGAAAGGGTTTTCATTCGGGAGCATACTGTGATGCACACAGAGCTGAAGCCTTTTGTGTGAGGAAACAGGGCCAGCAGCCTCGACCCAACCCAGCCCTGACCCCTGACCATCGCTGGGGGCCCCTACAGCTTTGCCTTCCCAGCCTCTGCCAATCCTCACCTAGCATCTGCTGGAGGGCAGTCACAATGGCTGCAGGCTCAATTAATCAACATATTCCTAATAACTAAGCTCAGAGATGCTTCTGCTGAGTCACCCTCCAGCACAAAGCATTTTTATTTATTCATTTATTTATTTATTATTATTATTTTTTTTTATGATGTTCCCATCTGTCCTCTGGGGTGTGAATTGCAAATATGGCAGCCTCACTCTGTAGAGTGGGTTTAAATGACAACCTCTGGGTTAGGCAACAAACAGTGGAATAAACAACGTATCAAATTGGGAGAGATTCCAGGGGTTCCTATATTTGACTATGTATTTGCAGGCTTTAGGGATATACATTTTCCCAATAGACCAACTATGAGATTAGGAGTTTGAGATGTAAAAATGTCTTTCTTGGCTTATGCTACAATTCTTTAGGACATGGCCAAAGATGTTTCTTCTTGTTCCAACTCACGTGGAGATAAGGGCAGGAAAGGAGTCCTTAACCATTTCCCTCATGTTAGCTGTTTATAATCTCAAAATGACTTTTAAATGATCACTTTCACTCTCTCATATTAAATTTGTAATCTTTTCATTAACAGATATTGAGAACCTACGATGTGCCAGGAATTCTGGACTCCAACATAAGTAAAACGTAATCCCTCTCTCCAAGGTATGAGTTCATAGGCTATCTTTAGGATTTGCTCCAAGTTCCTATTTCTGATTCTAACCCAGCTTTGTAAAAAGTGCCCCCTAATTTACCAGCTGGTAAACATTTTTGACCACCTTATGATTCTCCGTGCTTATAATAAATGGAACAAGTCACTGTTAATCTCTCCTCGTGTTGTTCTAACGATCAGCAGCCTGTGGACAGGTTGGGATTGTCTGTGCCCAATCACACTGAAATCCTTTGAATTATCTGGAATGGAACAGTTTGTTTTTGCCCGTGAAAGATACAGAGTAGGCACTCGAAAATAATTGCTTTCTAGCAGGGAGCCTAGAGTTCCGTGGAAACATGCCCTTCTCACACAGCATCCCCAGATTCTGACATCATGAAGACTGATCTGGTCCGACTGACGTGAATGGCTTTTCTGGGAAACCCCACAGCAGTCCACAGTGCCCTGCAGTTCCCAGTCACTCTGGGTAGTCCCCAGAATGTTGCTGAGGGACATGGCAGGCAGAGTAAAGATGCATAAGTCTCTGTCATCTAGGAGCCAGACCCAAGGAGACTGAAGGCTTCATTTCTTCTGCTGACTGAATGTATGGGGTCCCTGGTCTGCTTTGAAAGGGATGTGCTAGGATTTCAAAGCCAGTCCTACAGCCTGCCAGCAACGATGCTGACTACTCATGCAGCCAATATCTCTCTGTCATTCATGCCACCTGCAACACAGAGTAGCACAATAAAAGAATTTGGGATCAAAAATGTTCAATGAAAGAAAGAAACTTGTTTTCACTTCCAGGCAAGGTTTTTGGTGTTGTTATTGTTGTTGCATTTTTTATTTTGTTTTCTTTTTGTTGTGTATAAAACAGGTAATAGTTGGGGCCCTTGGGTGGCTCAGTCGGTTAAGTGACTGCCTTCAGCTCAGGTCATGATCTTGGGGTCCTGGGATCAAGCCCCACATTGGGCTTCCTGCTGGATGGGAAACCTGCTTCTCCCTCTCCCACTCCCCCTGCTTGAGTTCCCTCTCTCGCTGTGTTTCTCTCTGTCAAATAAATAAATAAAATCTTAAAAAACAAAAACAAAAACAGGTAATAGCCTCCGAAGAGGGAGGGAGATGTGCTAGCTCATAGTCACCTGTCATTCATTAATCCCAATCACAAATGCTATTGTTCTGCTCCTGCCAATCAGCATGGCATTGGAGGGACTGCTTCGAATATAAGAGTGACTTCTTCTTCCTCATCTTACTGCCTTTTCACTCTCTTTTTGTATGCAACTACATTGTAGCCAAATACAAGAAGGCAGAGGAACTGTCTGCCTTGTTTGCCACTGTCTTTTTTCCAGTTCCTTCCCTCAGAAGCAGACCCTGGGCCAAAGATTCATGCAAGTAATTTATCTGAGAGGTGATTCCACGAAACAGTGGTTGGGAAGGGAGACAGAGAAGGGAAGTTAGCCAAAAACAGAAGCATTACGAAGCAAGTTACATCATGGGTAAGTGGAGCCTAATCCCATGGGTGAACTCTGGGAAATAGGGTATTACACAAATCTCAGAGTTATCCCACCTGAGGAGTGAGGAAATTGGGGTATTTATATATCAATTTTCAGCAGTCATTGGTAGACAGCTGTTCCTATGTAACATTAATTGTACAGGGGAAAAAATGAACCTTAAGTCCAACTTCATTTACTATAAACAGTTTAATGAAAGAAGGGTCATGTACCCAGATGTAAAAATTGGAACCATAATTTATCTAGAAGAAAACATAGGAAAATATGTGTACAACCTTAAGGTAGGCCAACATTTCTTAGGACACAAAAAACACTGAAAAAAAAATCTGAACGATTAATAAATTGGACTCCAGTCAGAATTAAATAATTCTGCTCTTTGCAAAACATTATTAAGGAAATGAAAAGGCAAGTCACAGAATGTTTTTAATGCATGTAACTGACAAAAGACTTATATCCAGAATAGGTAAAAAACTCTTGCAAATGAATAATGGCAAAAGATTTGAACAGACACTTCATAAAATAGGATATACAAATGGCCAGAATGGAGCCATTTTATATGGGGCTCAATATTATTCATCATCAGAGAAATGCAAATTAAAACCACAATGAGACATCACAATAAGTCCACTACAGTTGCTAAACTGAAAGGATTTGACAAAGCAAATGTCAGCAAGCACAACTGGACCTCTCAGGTGTTGCTGGTAGGAATGCCAAATGATACAAGGATTACTGCCACACACTCCTTTGCAGGTTTTTATAGGATAAAACCTATCTCTCTAGAATATAGCAATTTCACTCCTAGGTATAGATTGAAGATAATCGACAGCACGTATCAACAAAAAAGACTGGTACAAAAATATTCATAACAGCTTTTAACAAAATACAGAAAAAAACCCGAATGGCCATCGACAGGTAGAGAACAAATTACAATACAATCATACAATAGAATGCTATTGAGCACTAAAAAAGGTTGAACTACTGATACACATCACAACATGGAATGAACATAAAGACAAAATTATACCAACCAAAGGAAGCACATATAAAAGGGTACATTCTGTATGGTTTCATATATATTAAGTTCAGAAGCAAGAAAAGCCAAGCTATAGTGATAAAAATCTGACCAACGCTTGCCCTTGGGAGTTGGAGAGTGTCAGGAACAAGACATTCCTAAGAGAACCTGGGGCTTTCGGAAATGTTTTATATCTTGTCTTGGATGGTGATTATGAGTTTTAGAAGTGTCAAAACTTGCTTGTAATATCTGTGCTTCTGTTGTGTAAAATTGTACCTTGATACATATTATAGATTTATCTTTTAAAAAGAAAATACAGGGCGCCTGGGTGGTTCAGTCCTTAAGTGTCTGCCTTTGGCTCAGGTCATGATCCCAGCGTCCTAAGATCGAGCCCCATATCGGGCTCCCTGCTCAGCGGAGAGCCTGCTTCTCCCTCTCTCCAGCTCCCCTGTGCTTGTGTTTCTTGTCTCGCTATCTTTATCATTAATAAATAAAATCTTAAAAAGATAAAAGAAAATACAATGACCATTAAAAATATGGAGTAATTTGCTCAGTGTTCTGCACCCTCTTCCCCACTCCCTCCACCTTCTTGCTAGACAGTAAGCTTCAGGAGGGTAGAAGCTGTACCTGGTTTGATCTCTACTGTATTCCCAGCACCAAGTATAGCATCCAGGGTCTTTTGAATGCTCAAGTCACATTTGTTAATATCGTAAGTTTTTAAGAGTCTCTGTGCATTGTGCTGTGGCTTTCTCATATCTCCCTTTGCAGACATGATTTGTTCTTGGCAAACGCTGGTAGCCCCAGAAGCTCAAGCACAGGTGCATTGTCTAGGAAGGGAGCTTGCAGGTGGGAACCCAGCAGGGCCCTGGGTGTCCTTGGTCACTGACAGGGTCCCAACTGTGAGCACCATCTGTTCCTGTGAAGGGTGTCTGACAGCATCCATAGTCCTGGACCTGGAAGGTGAGCGCCTCTGAGACCGAATGTCAGGCTCCTGTTCCCATCCTCCTGCCTACAGGGAGCCCAGAGAAAGTCTCTTTAACCCTGTGATTAGAAAGCACCAACATGTGTACCACTTTGTAACTGACCAAGTATTTTCCCTCATATGGTCTTATTTTATCTTTCCTCTGGCCCTTTAAGATGGGTATTTGCTAACCCTATTTTACAGAGAGGTTAAGTGACTTCCCCAAGGTCACAGGGCTGGCAAGAACTGGGACTCACATCAAGTTTCTAACTATTTACTACTATATTAAATGTCCTAGTGCTGTGTCATTTAAGGACCTTCAGAAGCAGTTTCTGAAATCTGAAATGGAACGATGAGTAACATTAATCCTCTGCCTTGAGTGCAGTTTGTTCTATATGCCCCTGAAAGATTAACCTGCCTAGACCACCATTATAACAGTATCACTCCCCTACACACATTTTCCATACTCCTTATCACCTACCAAGTAAAATTCACTCTCCTTAGCTGCTGTTCTTTGCTCTTTTGCCCCTGAGGCCTTGTCTTCCTTGAAACACCTTCCACTCTGCCTGGTTGTGTCACTATCTCCATCTCTGAAACTTTGTTCCTCAACGTGTCCTCCATATGGAATATCAGTTTCTTCTATGTTCCCTTGGAGAACTTTTTCTCACCCTTAAAGTTCGCACTGAAATGCCACCACCACTCTTCATCTGAATTCTCAGAGCACATGGTTTGTGCCCTTTCCATGGCAGTAACTATCAGGTATCATGGGTACCTCTCACTGTCTTCCTTATAAGATCTTAGGAGGCTAGACGCATGAGCTCCTAGAAGGCTAGAAATATGCCTTACCCATTTCTGTAACCCCTGTACTGACCAGTGTAATTACACACTATGGATATTTAATCAGTGCTTTGTAGAATGAATAAACTACCACCTCTCTAAACATTGTCTATGCATTTACTACTCTTTGACATTTAGTTTTAAAAATTATTTGCATTATAACTCTATTTTATGTGTTTGGTTAACATAGTCTCCATCCTCTGTATACTCTGCATCTGGTTTGACACAGACCCAGTGAATACCTAAATTCTTCCTGAGTGGGGCAGACGCTTGGAGAGACTGGAGACCACCCTTTTGCCCTGGCTGTGTAACCTTGGACAAACCACTTTAACCCTCAGGACCTTATTTTGCCTCCCATTTATTCAATGGGGGCAGTAATATCTCTTTTGCTTCTTTAATTCACAAGGTTGTTGGGAGGACAAATGAAATAACAGATGTGGAAGTGCTTTGTCGACTATAAATCACCCAGACCTGTCATTTAGTTGCACCTGCTGCTTGACTGGGGCACACCTTTTATAGCCGTCAGCATCCCACCCAATTGCTCTTCTCTTTGGGCAAGAACTTGACAGTCTGGAGTATGTCCAGAGGGCCACAGGATGAGGAGAAAATAGCCTTACTTCCTGAAAGGCGGGCGGAATTGATGCAGTGTTGTGATGGGTTTGGGGTGGGCCATTTGAAAGGCTGCTGTTAAGGGAAACACATTTGTCCACGCAGCCTCGGAGAGCCGGCCTAGTCCCAGCGCGCAGAAGTTAGTTTTCAGAAATGTCCCAGTCAGAGCGTTTGGACCAGCTGGACCGTGACTTGAGCTCCCTGAGGGCCCCAGGGTAGCAGAAGCGAGGCCCACCATCATTTACAAGCGTCACAGCCCCACTTCCAGGTGGAAGTTACTATCTCCACTTTGCCCACCAACAGGAGAAGGCTCACGAGGTCCTGAGTGACGCCCACAATCCCAGCAGCCCCCTGCACGTGTCTTCGGGGCCTGCCCATTGGCTTCCACTTGCGGGGAAGGTGGGCCTTGGGCCATCTCGCTTCCTGATTGGTTGGCTGCGCGGATTGGCATGGGCCCGCTCGCTGCGCACGTCCCGAAGCCCGACATGGCGGAGGCGGGAAAAGAGCCCGCAGGCCTCGCGTTCCCGGGAGGAGGCGCGGCTCAGTGGCCTCTGCAGCGCTATGGCCGCTTCATGCCGTCCGGTACCGGAGAGCCACCTGGGCTTGGTCAGGACGTTGGGGCAGCGTCTTCCCCCACATGGAAGGTGAGGCCTGTGGGCAGGAAAGGCCGCGCATGCTCAACTCCTGGAAAGAGAGGGAAGACCGGGGCTAGTAGCCACACTGGGCCTAGTCCGCCACCCAGGCGGGAGGAGGGGACACCGCGGGACTGACACGACTGGCTAGCCAGGAGCTAACGGGAAATGTCTGTATGTAATCTCATAATTGGAGCCAGTACATTCTCAAGATAATTACGCAAGGCAGTAATCTTATGTTCAACAGATTAACGAGCGGTAGTTGTGTGTGAGACTTGATTCAGGGGCTGGGGAGATGTCAGTGAACAAGATATGTCCCTACCCTCATTTATGTTTTCAGCCTAGTGGGGGACACAGTATTATCCAAATAACTTCCTAATTATTTAAACCAGTTCCATACCCTTATGTGGAAGGAAGGGTTGAGTAGTCCATGACCAAGTTATGCCAGGGACGGTGAAGCACTCCCACAGAAGAACTAAATTTAAATCCTTGCTTTGCTGCTGAGTTTCTCTGACCTTGGTTGAGTTGTCGATCCTCTTTGTACCTTATTTAACTTAACCTCAAAATGGAGATAGTAATAGTATCCCCTTCATAGCATCGTTGTGAGCCATGAATAAGTTAATATATGTAAATTACTTCGAACAGTCCTGGTAAAATTATAGAAGCGTTTGCTGTTACTATTTTTTGTTGTTGTAGTGGTGGTATGTTTTAATGCCAGGAGTTGCTAGTCATTCAGTTCCTTTTGGTCAGCTTTCACTGTTGGTTGTGGACCCTGAAGTTTTGGATTATCCCTGTGCATGCATATGTTAATGTGATTTGGGTAGAAGAGTAAAAGAACAAATACTTCAGATAGCATTTGCAGCATATGCAAAGGTCTTACACCTGGAAAACCTCAGCACGTGTAATGTAGAGAGGAAAAGAATAAGGCTGGTACTTAGAGAACAAATAGAGTGAGAGCATAAGGTAGAGAGACAGGTGCCTTGTGAACATTATCCTAAAGCTAGTTGGAAGCCACTGAAGGTTTTAAGTAGAAGAATTTTCATATTGGAAAGATCACTCTGGTTGAAGTCTGAAGACAGAGTTGAAGGGGAATATGAGAAGATTCAGGAAGATCCCTTAGAATGCTGTTGTTGCAGGGAAGTTATGATAATGACTTTGACTAGAGTGGGGCTGCTTTGGAGAGGATGGCAGTAGGGATAGGGAAATGGGACATATTAAAACTATATTTTGGAGTCCAAAATGACAGCACGTGGAGGTTGATAGGATATAGGTGGTGGGAGTAAAGGACTTCTGAGCTTCTAGCAGGAGCAACTGGGTAGAGGGTTGAGAAATGGAAAGCACTGGAGGAGGAACAGTGAAAGAAAGATCCAAGGCTTCAGTTTTGTATGTATTGAGTTTAAATGTGTTTGAAGCATTCAAGTAGAGCTGTTGAGGTAGTTGGGTATGATGGTGTAGAAGAAAGATGTGGGCTGGAGATGAATGTGTCATCAGCATGAAGGTGGAATTTATAGTCATGAGATTACATGAGATTTCAGGACCGAGTCCCAAGATGGCCCAACATTTGTAGGTTAGGTAGAGGGGACAGAGTCCCTAAAGAAGATTGACAGGGGACAGGGAGTTGGGGGGGGGTATCCAGGAGAAAGTATCAAAGCTACAGAAAGTTATTTTAAGAGGGAGAGAACAGTGAACTTTGTTGAACGATGCTGCAGAGTGGAGAAAAAATGATGGCTAAGGGGTGTCCATTGGATTTGGCAACATGAAGATCCTTACAGTATTTACCAAGGGAAGTTTAAGTGGAGTGAAATGGTGGAAGCCAGATGAGATGGGCTGGCTGTTGGGTGACTGGTAGGTGAGTGAGCGGAGCCACCATGCCTAGACAATTCTTCTGAGAGGCTTGGCTGTGGATGAGAGTAGATATGGGGCATAATGAACTGTTCACCAAATCCTCAAATATTAGATGTAGGGCACCACTTAAAGCTTGAAATCAATATATCTAGAACCATAAAAAAGGCATTCAGTGCCTCCTTGTATTCTTATAGAATGTATATCCGGAGAAATTATATAGGCTGCAAACACAAAAAAGGATGAATAAAGTTAAATTGAAGGATGACTGATCTATTATTGTGTTTTATAAAAAAAAAAAAAAAAAACCAGGGAAGTTTGAAGAATATGTAAATTCTGAGACTGCCCAATACTTTCCTTCACACCTTCTCTTAACACCCCTTCAAACCCTTTCTCCTAAGGCTCCTGTATTGGGTGCATTGGCTCATATGCCTATGGGTAACTCTCGGATTCTTATCCTGCAACCAGAGGCCATGGACATTTGGCTATTGTAAGGA
The DNA here is from genome assembly GCF_010015895.1 of Lontra canadensis. NCBI lineage: Eukaryota > Metazoa > Chordata > Mammalia > Carnivora > Mustelidae > Lontra > Lontra canadensis. The sequence continues at coordinate 17,855,781 of NW_022631022.1, forward strand.
GTTCATTGTTATTACAGTTATTTTTCCCTTCTTTTTGCAAAGCTTTTCATAATTGCTTATGAGGAATGGCACTTTTCAACAGTTTTCAAATGTTTGGCATAAAGCCACAGCTACAGTGACAAGAGATGAAGTTGGCTTTTGCAGTGCTTTTGAAAACGGAACATTTGTACCTTCCTTTGAATCTGTGCTGAAGCATCCTACCTGCTGTGATCAGTTTCAGCCTAGGTCTGTCATTTTTCTTTTTGGAAAAACGAAAGAGAAAACAAGATTTGTTCTATTTTATGTGCACTGTGACTATTGTGCAATAGTAATAATAAAAGATGAGCCATCTAAAGAACTGTACTAAGTCCCATGTGAATTTCTGATTTTAAAAATATGTGGTACCTGCAGTAAAAAAATGTGTTAGGTAAAGCATAAAAATATATTACTGTGGAGGATTGAGTCATTCTGGTCGTTTTTTTCCTAGGGAACTTTCAAGTTGAACCTTGGTTTAAACTACTTTGAGTTTTTTTATTTTTATTTTTTTCTGAAGGTATAGCAAGAACTGATCTGGTATTTTTCTGTATAGTTATTTAATTACAGAGACTTTGTCACAATGGCCACATGCTAGGGGCCCCAAAAATGTTGACTCAAGAGAAAATATGGATAGTACAACAAGTCTTCTAAGACTTAAAATCCTGGTTGAGAGGGGAGGTCAAATCTGAGACAAATATTATATACAGAACATCTTATATATGTATATCTGTTTGATTTATTTGTCTGAATTGAATTATTATGAAAAGTAACTCTCTGGAGACAAGTTAATCAACAGTTTGGAAGCAAATAAGCTTTTTATAATACTGTAAAAAAAAGGTGTGAAAAAAATAAACATTTAGAACTATGCTACTCAGACTTCATTGTGCACAGAAATCACATGGGGATTCTTTTTTAATGCAAATTCTGACTCAGTAGGTCTAGTATGAGGAATAAAATTCTGTAGTTCCAGAAAGTTCCCAGGTGATGCTGATGCTGCTGGTTCTAGGACCACACTTGGAGAGGCAAGGGTTTAGAAGACCGGCATGAAATGGGCAGCCATATAGTAAAATTAATAAAATGAATTCATGGAGTTATGAAGTAAGGCAATCAGATTCATAATGAATATGCAGATGTCTTGTTAATAGGGTTAATATTTAAGCCATCTGTCATTTAAGTGGAATGAGCAAATGAAATACAAACTTGAACTTGGTTTTAATTCCTTACATCTGTTCGCCCAAGCCTTTCTGAAAAGATTATCATAATGACAGATTGGTCCATTTTGTGTATTTTATATCTGAATATAATTTAGCTTACTAATTTGAGAATAATTTTGAAAGGTGATGTTAAATTGTAGGTTGCTCTTAAGTTAAAGTTTTACCATGTTTTTCAGATTCCAGGATTTCTTAGACATGCCCTAATTGGTTGAACCTGACAATTTCTTATTTTTTCCTTTCAAAGGGAAAAAAATCAACCTTTAATTTTTATAGGAGGAACTTAAAATAATTGCCCTACTTAGAAATTAAGAAATAGAATATGAAGGAGGTGAACTTCTAAATGCAGATTCAACATAAGATATACTTCAGGTCCTCTCAACAGTGTCCTTTTCTTCATTGTATTCTTAGTGCCCGCATATTAATACTTAAGATGTAGCAGATGATTGCTTGTTCCTCAGTGAATGTTTGAGTGTGTACTAACTTTTCTAAACTTTTCTTATGATAATGTGATAATTATGGCATGATAGTTACTATTTATTAAGGTGTTTACTTTGATTTATTTCTGACAGAAGTCCTATGGAGCAAATATCATACCATTTTATAGATAGGTAAACTAACACTCAGGTGCGGTGGCTTGCCCAGGAACACTGGGATAAGTTAAGAATAAAGAATTTATTCAGAGCCTGGTTTAACTGCCTCTTAAATTTGTGCTTTTAACCACTATGCTGTTTGCCTCTGAAGTGTTAACATTTCATATACAGAATAGCATTTCAGTTATGTAGATCAGGGATTTTGAGATTAACACAGAGTGCAAATGATAAAAATGACAGGTTGTTTGTTTTTAAGGAAAATTTAAGATTCAGTAAAACCCCAAGAAAATGATTTTTAAAACAGTGAAATAGTAGTTCTTCTTTACATGTCTGGTAATTTTTAATTGGTGACTGATGTGAATTTTGCCCTGTTGGATGCAGGATATTTTTGTATTCCTATAAATATTCTTGAATTTTCTGGGATAAGTTATCTGGAAACAGTTTGATCCTTTCAAGTCTTGCTTTTAAGCTTTGTCAGGTGGGACCAGAGCAGCATTTGACCTAGGGCTAATTTTTTTCTCACTCCTGAGGCAAAACTCTTCAGGGTGTTCTACCCAATGCTCTGTAAATTATGAGGGTTTTCACCCTAGCTGATGAGAACAGGCACTATTCCCTGCCCTATGTGAGGTTTTGGGATTGTTCCCTTAAATCTTTCCAAGTGGTTCTTTGCCCTGCCTCACATATGTATATGTGGAAGAGTTGAGGAGTCTCTGCAGGCTCGGGAGCTTCTCTCTGGTATTCTGTCCTGCGAACTGTAGCCACACTGTCCTCCCTGGACTCACATCTCTAGCCCCTCAGCTCAGGGAAGCCTCACCCTCTTCTGCCTGGGCTCCTCCTCTCAGTCCTTTGGCCTGGAGACTTTCTCCAAGAAGTAATCTAGGGCAGTCGTAAGACTCACCTCCTTTGTTTTCCATTATAGCTCAGGAATCATGGTTTTCATTACCTGGTATCCAGTGTCTTGAAAACTGCTTTTTCCTCTAATTTGTTCTGTTTTTCAGTTGTTTGAGGCAGGAGGGTATATTTGGTTCCTATTACTTTGTTGGCCAGAAACGGAAGTCCATAGTGGGTCATTTGATTGAGTTCCACTTTGTCATTTTCCATGTCAGTTCATCAGTTCAACAAAATGTTATTCTATTGTCTACTGGCTACTTCGCATCTGGTTAGGCACTTGAGAGGCTATGGAACTGTTCTTGTGCTTCATCACAAGGACCCTGTAAGAACATGTAGAGGGCCTGATCATAGAGCAGTGTTTCTCAAGGTGTAATGGGCTGACTGCTTTCAAGAGTCTCTTGGGGTGCTTGTTGAAAATGCAGTTTCATGGTTCCTGCACTGGACCTAATGAATTAGAATCTCTGGGGGTGATACTCTAGTTATATTTACATACTGCGGGCCATCCTCATGCCCCAATTCTGAAGGAAAGGTGGGGAAGAGGGAATAATTGACAAAGTAATACTGATACTCTTACAATTTGTATTTTTGTCAGCCTCTTCCAATTTAATTTTTTAATTAAATTAATTTCCAGTTAATTTTTTAATTTTCTTTAGATCTGTCTTACTACCATTTTATAGAAGCTGAGGCCTGCCTAGGCTAACTGGCTTGCCAAAGGTTTACATAGGAAGTAGAACTAATTCTAAAACTCAGTTTTCCTCAAGCCAGTCCTCACTGTGCTGTACACTTCCTACAGTGGTATTTTCTCTGTTGTAGATGTAGGAGCCTCCTTGAGAGTTATTTTTCATGCAGCCTATCTTTTCTGAAGAGTTAGCAGGTTATATTTTGTATTAATTACAATTGATATTGACTCTGAGTAACAGAAAATATAAAATAACAGCGGATTATATAAGGTGAAAGTTTATTATTCTCCATATAAAAGTGCAGGGCTGGTATGATGCTCCACAGTTTCAGGAATTGAGGAGCTTTCCATTTTTTTCTCTGCCACGCCTGGCCATGGTCTAATAGTCCAAGATAGAAGTGCTATCTAGACAGCTTGGTGGAGGAAGGGATCAAGAAGTAACAAAAGGATATATACCTGCTCTCTCTTACGGAAGATTTCCCATAAGCTGCCACATGATACTACCCCTTACAGCACAGTGACCAGAACTTAGAGCTGTGGCCCCATCCTAACTTCATAAACAGCTGGCATATGTAGTCTGTATTCTTCAAGATCATGTGTCCAGCTAAAACCCAGCAGTTGGAGAACAGCGAGAAGTCTGCCACATACTTTTCTGACTCTGGAGATTGCCAAGAAATGAAGGCTTATTCCTGGGGTCCCTGGCTAGAGCTCAAGGGCATTTTCTTTCTTTCTTTTCTTTTTTTTTTTTTTAAGATTTCATTTATTTATTTGAGAGAGATTGAGTGAGAGGGAGAACATAAGCAGGGGGGAGGGGAATGGGGAGAGGGAGAAACAGACTGCCTTCTGAGCAGGGAGCCTGATGCAGGGGTCAGTCCCAGGGCCATGGGATCATGACCTGAGCTGAAAACAGACGCTTAACCAGTGAGCCACCAAGGCACCCTCAAGGGCATTTTCTAATAACAATACCAATAACCAAAATATCCTGTTATTTAGTGCATAATTACAATATAGCCATAGATGTATATATTACTTGTGGGCTTTTTATTTTTGCTTTTGTTTTTTTTTGTCTGAGTATTATGCACTTGTAATTGTGTTTATTATTGTTACTGTTAACATTTAGCCTTTCTATGAAACAACAGAAACAAAATACTGAATTTTACAGTTTGGTAATGGGTATATAGCAGAATCACTTTCATTAGCATATATCTTCTACTAGTTTGTTGAAATAATTTATGAGTCACTTTAGTTACCAAGAGGGAAGCAGCTGATAGCCTACTTAACAGTCTTCCATGTTTTTCATATTTTGTGATGCATAAATCCCTTAGGGCCAATATATATAGAGCTGTGATACTTTCTGAGGGGTCTTAAAAGCAGGGGGGGGGGAACCTTAATTGAGTACATAATCTGTCACATCTGAAGAATAACACTATTTTAACCTTTCATCTAAGATAGAAATACATTTGAAATACTTTTCTGTATTTTCATATATTTAACTTTTTTCTGTTTAACTTTATTTTTTATTTTAGTTTTTTAGAGAGGGAGATGGGAGGATGGGACAGAGGGAGATGGGGAGAGAGAGAATCTTAAGCAGTCTCCATCCTCAGCAAAGAGCCCAATATGGGGCTCTGTATAGCAGCCCATGAGATCATAACCAGAGCTGAAATCAAGAATCAGTCACTTAACTGACTGAGCCACACAGTCACCCCCCTTTTTTTTTTTTTAACTTTAGATTAGTGTTATAGTACAGTCTTGCCCAAATATATGCAGGTAAAATATTAGGAGACTCTGATTTAATCATGTATAAGCTGTGCCTGAAAAGCCAACTTGTAATATAGGCAAGTTCTGGATTTCAGTGTGTCCTATCATATTGATGTTGAAATACCACAATAGACAGAGGTCAGGTTGATTTAAATCTTTTTCACCCCATTTTATTGTGATATAATTGACCTACAACATTAAGTTTTAGTTGTATGACATAATGATTTCAAATATGTATATTTGTGAAATGATTACCACAGTAAGTTTAGTTAATATCCATAACCTTACATAGTCACAAATTTTTTTCCTTGTGGTGAGAACTTTTTTTAAAAAACATTTTATGTATTTATTTGAGAGAGAGAGAGAGAGAGAGCATGAACAGGGGGAGGGGCAGAGGGAGAGGGACAAGCAGACCACCCTCTGAAAATGGAGCTCTTCGTAGAAGCTAGGGGAGGTTGGATCCCAGGACCCTGAGATCAAGACCTGAGTGGACTGAACCACCCAGGTGCTCTAGTGATAAGAACTTTAAAGATCTATCCCCAGCAATTTCTAAATATACAGTACAGTATTGTTAGCTATGGTCATTATATTGTATATTAACATCCCCAGAACTTATAAGTGGAAGCTTGTACCTTTTGATCAAGTTCAGGTATTTTGCCCGCCCACCTCTGTTCTCCACCAATCCGTTCTCTGTTTCTGTGACTTTGGGTTTTTTTTTAGGTTTCACATGTAGGTAAGATCATCCAGTATTTGTCTTTCTGTGTCTGGCTTATTTCACTTAGTATAATGCCCTCAAGATCCATCTACATTGTCACAAATGGCAGGATTTCCTTCTTTTTATGGATGAATAATACTCTATCATGTGTATATATGTCTCAAATTATCTTTAGTCTTTCATTTCCAAGTCTTGGCTATTACAAGCAGTGTGGCAGTGAACAAGGAGGTTCATGTATCTCTTCAAGATAACGATTTTATTTCCTTCAGATCTATCCCTAGAAGTGGATTTGCTGGATCATGTGGTATTTAATTTTTGTTTTTCGAGGAACGCCTATGATGTTTTTCTTTATGGTTGTACCAATTTATATTCTCACCAACAGCATACAAGTGTTCCCTTTTCTTCATATCCTTGCCAGAACGTGTTATCTCTTATCTTTTTGATAACAGCCATCCTAACACATGAGAGGTAATAGCTCGTGATTTTTCATTTATATTTCCTTGAGGATTAGTGATATTGAGTACCATAGTATGTACCTTTTGAACATCTTTGGGAAAATGTCTTTTCAGGTCCTTTGCCCATTAAAAAATTGGATTATTTGCTTTTTTTGCTATTGAGTCATATAAGTTGCTTATATATTTTGGATGTTAATCCCTTGTTAGATATGTGGTTTGCAAATATTTTCTCCCATTCTGTGGTTGTCCTGTCGTTTTATTAATCCTTTCTTTTGCTGTGCAGGAACTTGTTAGTTTGATAGAGTCCACTTATTTATTTTTGCTTTTACCTTAAGTGTCATATCCAAAAAAATCATTACCTAGACTAGTATCAAAGAGCTTTTCCCCTGTGTTTTCCTCTAGAAGTTTTATAGTTTCAGGTCCTGCATTTTTCTTCGATCCCCTTTGAGTTAATTCTTGTGAGTAATGTAAGAGGGGGGACTAGTTTCATTTTTTTTGCATGTGAATATCCAGTTTTCCCAACACTGTTTATTGAAGAGACTGTCTTTTTTTCATTGAGTATTCTTGGCTCCCTTGTCAATTAGTTGACTGGATATGCATGGGTTTATTTCTGGGTTCTATATTCTGTTCCATTGGTCTGTGTGTCTGTTTTTATGCCAATACCATACATACTTTTTTTTTATGACCTAAATCTTAAGCCACATTTAGGTTAGGAACTAAAAAGAAGAGAAGATACAAATATGATAAATGTTTTCTCTGACACCTTAAAATTAATATCTTTTTCTGTGATGACTTGGTCATTAGAGATAACATTTTTCTTTGAGCTTTCCATATTGTGCCAATGTGAACATTCCAGTAAAATGCTAAACCATCACTCATTAAAAATATTTCCCAAGAACCAGAAGTCCGTGATTTTTTTCTCAAATGCCTAGATTATATTAGGCATTATGACATTTGGAATTTGTAGAGTTAGAGCACTGCATGTAGTATCCTTGTCCTTTGCAGTAAGCTGAATACCTTCACTTAATCAAGCTTAGACCTAGTCAACAAAGAAAATGGAAGCATCTTGTAAAACTTTTTGTTTTAAAGAAATTAAAACATAATCAAAGATACATAAAATAATGCATGTAAGTCCACATGTATGTGTCACCAGCTTCAACAGTCATCAGCTCATGACTAGTCTGGTTTCATCTGTATCCTATCCACGTCCATTGTGTTATTTTGAAGGAAATCTCTGATATCATATCATTTTATCAATTATTTCACTTAACTCTAAAAGGTAGGGACTTTAAAAGAAATCATAATACCACTTTTGCCCTAAAAAGTTCCTTAATATTATCAAATATTCAGTGTTCACTTCTTAAGTGTCATAATTCTCTTTCAATCATTCTCTTTCATCCATTATGATTGGTATATCTCTTAATCTTTATGTTTTCTTTGATCTGATTCCCTGACCCACCTTTCTCCCTTCCTTGCAATTTGTTGAAACAAACAAACAAACAAACAAACAAACAGGTTCTACAGAGCTTCTGACAGTGTGGATCTTGCTGACTGCTTCTTTGTGGTGCAGTTGATCTGATCCTTGGGCCTCCCTAATTCTTGTGATTTGCTAGTTGAAGCTAGAAGTGGGATCATGTTCAAGTTGGGTTTTTTAAATTTTGTTTTTATGGCAAGGGTACTTAAAGGGGGTTGGTTTTCTTCCTGTTGGAAGTATGTAGTACCTGTTTATTTTTCTTCGTGATGTTGCAGCTAGAGCCTAGAGCTCTAGAGCCATTAATTAGGAGTTGCAAAAGGTGATATCCTAATTTTATCATTTTTTTCTTCATTTATTATTTGGAACATAAAATATTTCAGATTCTTTATAGAAGAAAAAGTTCTTCATGTCGGCTAGTGTTTACATGGTGATTGGTTTGTATAGGAGAGGTATGATATATGTTTAATTATTTTCCTTCATTTACCACTGAAAAAGTTTTTTTTTTTTTAAGATTTTATTTATTTGACAGATGGAGATCACAAGTAGGCAGAGAAGCAGGCAGAGAGAGAGGAGGAAGCAGGCTTCCTGCTGAGCAGAGAGCCCCATGCGGGGCTCGATCCCAGGACTCTGGGATCATGACCTGAGCCGAAGGCAGAGGCTTTAACCCACTGAGTCACCCAGGCGCCCCAAAAGTTTTTTTTTTTTTAGAATCCTCTGGTGCTGGAGAGTGACTTTTTTATTTTTAAGACTGGTAGCTTTTAAGGTCTTCTTCTATCCTTTCAATTGAGAATTGTTATCGGGTTGTATCTAGTGTGTTATTTCCCTACCCCCGCCATCAGTGCCTGGAACTTGAATCCCTTGTATCTCATGCCTTTCTGCAATCATGGAATAGTTCCTGTTTGTTGAATCATTGCGTTTCCTCAGTTTCTTTCTACCCCTCCACTTTAGCTGTTATCATTAACACTTGTTCTGCCTTTGATTCTTTGTTCCACATTACCTTATCTTACTCACATGAGTTCTTCCTCTTTGTAGTTTTGCTCTGTGTTTCTAAATATTTCTTCTGCTTGCTTTTTCAGACCATTAATTTGGTTTCAACAATGTCCATCCAATTCTTCAGTTAAGCTATTGAATTTTTTCCTTAGTTTTTATAAGGCATAATTTAGCTCTAAGACTCTGCTTAAATGTTCTTAATTATATATATTAAAGTAATTATATATGTATGTATGTGTATATATATGTATGTATGTGTGATATTTATATGTGTATGTGTTGTAGTTGAGGCTGTTGTCCATCTCCTTTGACAGTTTTGTTCCACTAGGAGCCACCTATTCTGGGTTTTCTGTTTGTTCTTTCATTACTTTAGCCTATTAGGTATATTGTTATTTTCCTTTGTCTGACTTACACTTCTTTTTACCCTTGTGGCTCAAGTTCAACAGTGAATATATATCTTTTTTTTTTTTTAAGATTTTTTTTATTTATTTGACAGACAGAGATCACAAGTAGGCAGAGAGGCAGGCAGAGAGAGAAGGAGGAAGCAGGCTCCCTGCCGAGCAGAGAGCCCGCCGTGGGCTCGATTCCAGGACCCTGAGACCATGACCTGAGCCGAAGGCAGAGGCTTTAACCCACTGAGCCACCCAGATGCCTCTAACAGTGAATATATATCTTAAGTGGTAAATGTTGGGAGGTATATGAGTCTTAGCTTCTGGGCCTTCCTAAAGGGGTAGGAAGGACTCAGCTCAATAAGTTGTCCATCTCCATTGTGACTTCTTAGAGGCTGGGAGACCAGTAGGAATTTCAGAATACACAGGCTGGTACTGCTCTTTTTCTTGGTTGGCCGGGGTGGGGGGGGGGGTTGTCTACAATTTCTACTGGTAAGGTTCTTTCCCAAGAACTGGGACATTCCTATCTTTGTCCTAGGGTTCTTTGCTCAGAGGAGGGCCTCCTTTCTCTTGGGGGTGGAGAAAGTATGCCACCTCTTTTTATCTGAATTCTAAGACCTCAACCCCTCCTTCTGGCCCATTTGGATGCTGATTTTTAGTAACTGCTCAAGGAGAGGTAGTTGGTATTTGGTTTGGATTTGGGAAGGGAAGACTGCAGGGATGCAAACTACCATTTTTCCTAACCTCCTTGGAAATCTCTAATTAGACATTTTCAGAGTGTATGAATATACTATAAAAATCTTTTAGGTGAAGGATTGCAACAAATACCTGAAAAATAGAAAGTATTGAATTCCCGGCTATCTGGTTAACCCTCTAATGCCTTCAAATCTTTGCTCAAGCCTCACCTTCTCAGTATGTCTACCCTGACCACCCTATTTATATTGTAATTTTCATGCCTTGTCTTTATACTTCTGTTCCCCTTACCCTGCTTTATTGTTTCCCTACCTTCTGTACTTTCCTATATACTAGATAATTTACTAATTGTGTTTACTTATTACTTATTTACTTATTATTATGTTAAATGATGTGCCTAGAGCATTTGACACCCAAAATGGATAACTTTTTAGCACTCTACTGCCTAAATGATGACATTATTTTCATAAAATTTCCACAAATGAAATCATTCATTTATTATATAGATAGTAAACTCTTTTATTGAGCTTCATTATTATAATCATGGCAGTAAAATAAATAAGAAAAGGGAAATACACACTATAGTACAAGACAGGAAAAAAGCACAACTCTTTAGCTAATTGTTTTTACATCTTGTTAACTTCTGAACCTTGATTCTTTGCTTAGAGGCTGATATTTTATGTAATTAATCACCCACAAACTAACAAGTGATTAAAAAACCTGAATCCCTCAATGGTACAGTTTAGGCAACTAATGATAAAATTACTGTTTTATTCCCTGTTTTGTTCTTTAGTTTGAAACATTAAATAATTTTAAAATGTTAAGGATACTGTTCAAGTTTAGCAAAATATTTTGAGTGTGAACTAAAATTTGCACTTAAACAAAAATGTTCCATCTTGTGCTTGCACTCTTGTCTCATTTAAGTTTAAATTTTAAAATTAAAATTAAGATTTAAAATTTTAAACACAGGGCACCTGGGTATCTCAGTTGGTTAAGCAACTGCCTTCGGCTTAAGGTCATGATCCCGGAGTCCCAGAATCAAGTCTCAAATCGGGATCCCAGCTCCAAGGGGAGTCTGCTTTGCCCTCTGACCCCCCGCCTTATGCTTTCTCTGTCTCTCTCTCAAATAAATAAATAAAATCTTTTAAAAAATAAATAAATAAAATTTTAAATGCAAATATAAATACCAACAGGTCCCAGCTTTGGACAAATGACCGCATTGGAGTAACTCCAATCTGTTTGCATTTATAATCCCTATGCTATCATTGTTTGTTTTGAATCTAGTTGAAATGCAGAAGAATGTAGTACTGCAGGGTTGAAGTGAACTTCATCCTAAGAAAGGGTTGGAGACAAGAATTTTGCATTGAGCAAACTTGAAGTATGTCAAATCTTTGTGAGCTATTCTTGAAAAAGATGTATGTGGTTAAGTATGCATGTATGTGGGCCAACATTATAATTGGGAATTTCCCAAATGAATGAAAAGCAAAGTTTATTAAAGAATAAATACTAAAAGTCCGATAATTTGAAGCTTACATATGTTTTATTCAAACTTAGCAGTAACTATAGTGGTTGTTTAGAACTAAGACCAACAAATGACTTTTTCAGGGACGGGTAGTTCATCAGTGACATTGGTTAGAATTGTGGGCACATGGTGGTAGTAAAAATCAGATTGCTTGTTAGTCTGTTTGACTATTGTATATAAATTCTTGACACAACATTCCCTTATTGCCTGAACCAGTGTTCACTGCTCTCAACATCCCACCCTTAGAATGCCACTAATTATATTTGTTTACTGTAGTCTTTACTGTACCCTTGCCCTGCATCCCATCCCCCATTAGCTCCATGAGGGCAGCTAATAATTTTGTTCAGTTATGTTTCCCATCTAAAAAATGCTTGGAGTCTAGTAGGTGCTTAATAAATATTTGTTGAATGAATGAAGCTCAAGATCAGGGACATTCCTTTCTATGTTTTTTTTTCTCCTTTACCAAATATTTATAAAAGAAATCACTATATAGTGGGTACTTTATTAATGTTAGCTGACTGAAATGCTTGATATGTGGTGTCTTTAATCTCTACAGAAGATTTTAAAATTTTGATTGTTGCTGCTGTTAACAAATTGCTACAAACTTAGTGGCTTAAAACAACTCAGTCTTACTAGCTTATAGTTCTGCAGTCAGAAGCCTGAAATACATCTTAATAAGGCTAAAATCAAGGTGTCAGTAGGGATTCTTTCCTTCTGGAGGCTCTAGGGGAGTATGTTTCTGCCTGTTCCAGGCTCTAGAGGCTGCTTGAATTCCTAGCCTTGTACTAATACCATCCATCTTCAAAGAAGTCAGATTTCCTACTCTGATTCTTCTGCTTCTTTCTTTGCTTCCTCTTTCCCTTGTAAGAACCTTGTGATTATACTGGGCTTACCTGGATAATCCAGGCTGCTCTCCCATCTCAAGATCCTTAACCTGAATTACCTCTGCAAAGTTCCCTTTGCCATATAAGATGTATCCACGTGTTCCAGGGATTAGGACATGGAAATCTTTGAGAGACTATTATTCTGCCTGCCTCAGTATCTTGCCAATACTAAATATTCCTATCCATGAACAAAATATCTTTCTCCATATATTTATGTGTTTGTAAATTTCTGTCAATTTTCAGTGTGCAGATCTTTTTCACTTTTTTGTCATGTCCCTAAATATTTCATATTTTTGATGCTGTTATAAATGTTTATATTTTTAAAATTTCAAACTCTAATTGTTTTTTTCTAGTTTGTATAAATTTAGTTTTATTCTAAGAAAATCAATTAGATTTTCTACATAAATGATCATGTTGTCTGAATTAAGACTGTTTTCATTCTTTTATTTCTTTTTCTTGCGTGATTACAATAGTTAGAACCTCCAGGATAATGTTGATAGGAGTGGTAAGAGCTAACATTATTGTCTTATTCTTTATCTTAGAGAAAAAGCTTTCCATCTTTCCTGCTAACTGTAGGTTTTTCATAGATGCCCTTCATCAGCTCAAGGAACTTCCTTCTATTCCTGGTTTGCTGAGTTTGTAAATGAGGAATGGATGTTGGTTTGTGTCAAATGCTTTTTCTATGTATTTCTCACTATTGAGGTGATTATATGGTTATTCTTTTTAGTTTATTAAGATGGTGAATTATATTCAGTTCAAAATACTTCTAATTTCTCTTTTATCTTATTTACCCATAGGTTATTTAGAAGTGTGTTACTTAGTTTCAGAATATTTGGGGAGTTCTTTTTTTTTTTTTTCAGAGATCTGTCTGTTACTGATTTCTAATTTAATATTAGTTTTGAGAGAACATACTTAACATTTACTGAGACCTGTTTTATGGCCCAGAATTTTGTCTGTCTTGGTAAATGCTCTGCATATACTAGAGGAGAATGTGTATTTTGCTGGTACTGGGTGAAGTGTTTTATAAACGTCCATGAGATTATGTTGGTTGATACTGTTCTTCAAATCTACTATTATTTACTGATTTTCCATGTACTTGTTCTATCAATTATTGAGAGAGGGGTATTGACAGCTCTGACTATAATTGTGGATTTGTATATTTCCTCCTGCTGTTCTGTCAGTTATTGCTTCATGTATTTTTAAGCTCTGTCGTTAGGGACATAAATGTTTAGGATAATTATGTCTCTTGATTAACCTACCCCTTTGTCACTATGGAATGACCATCTTTATATCTTTTGATATTTTTGCCTAATGTTAATATACATACTCCAACATTCTTTGACTAGTATTCTCATGGTATATGTTTTTCCCACTCTTTTGTTTTTAACCTGTTTATATTTTTATATTTAAAATGCATTTCTTGGGGCGCCTGGGTGGCTCAGTGGGTTAAAGCCTCTGCCTTCGGCTCAGGTCATGATCCCAGGGTCCTGGGATCGAGCCCAGCATTGGGCTCTCTGCTCAGCAGGGAGCCTGCTTCCTCCTCCTCTCTCTGCCTGCCTCTCTGCCTACTTGTCTGTCAAATAAATAAATAAAATCTTAATAAAAATGCATTTCTTATAGGTAGCATATAGTTGCACCTTATCTTTTTGCCCTATTGTCAGATTGCCTTTTATTGGGAGTATTTAAGCCATTTATACTTACTGCAGTCATTGATAGGGCTGGGCAAAATGTCTATAATCTTACTATTTGTATTTGTCCCATCTGTTCTTTGTTCCTTATTTATTTTTATTCTGCCTTTTAGATTGAGTATTGCTTGTAATCCCATTTATCAATTACCTTTTAAAGAAGGTAGGTAAACAGGTAACAAGTAAATACAAAGTAACAAAAGTGGAAAGAACTGTGGAGGAAAGCAAAGTTGGAAAAATGAATAGGAGCAATCTGGTTTGGTAATGAGAGGAACTTGGTGGAAGGTTTTGGTAGGATGGTCAGGAAAGGTGTGTTACCTGAAAAGATGACATTTAAGAAAATGGAGTGAATCATGTAAATGTAAGAGAAGAGAATTTCAGTTAAAACAGGATTGTAAAAACCCTGAGGTTTATCATCATGAATTTGCCTCTTGGGTTCAAGGAGCAGCAAGGAGGCCATGTGGATAGAGCAGAGTACATAAGTGGATCATGAGAGCAGAGGGGCAGTGGAAGCTGAGTTGTGGAATACTTTGCATGAGTTTCTGAATGAGATGCTGGGCTTTGAGCTGCAGGGCTTTGAGCTGGAAATGACGTGATCTAACTTAGGTTTAAAAGGATGACTCTAGCTACTGTATTGAGCATAAATTTTGTGGGGAGGGGGAGCAAGAACACTAAGGGAAAGCCAGTGAGGAGGTTTTCATGATAATCCAACTAGAGATGATAGCTTAGACCATACCTGTGAGAAATGGTTAGATTCTGAGTATTTTGAAGATAGACATGAAGGATGTGCCGATGGATTAGATATTGGTATGAGGAAAGGAGAGGGTTCAAGAATGATTCCACAGCTAGCCTAAGGAATTGAAAGGATGGAAGTATATTCTCTGATGTAGAAACTGTGGGAGTCAAATGTCTGTAACAACCTGGCACATGGTAGGTGCTTTGTATTGGGAAAGGCAGTCTGGTGCATGCAGGCTTTCAGTCCCTCTTGGCCATGACCTTAAGAATAGGCCTGAAGCCCAGAACACTTCCTTTACCAAGAGATAGAGTCCTCACATCCTGTGCTCCTTTGTTCTGCTCATGTATCATATGGTACCTGGACAGCCCCACTGCTATATCTGTCCTGTTGGGGGAGGGAATGGAGTCCTTCTGCTACAGCACAAGAGGAGAGAACACAGGCCAACTGCTCTGTGTGGGTGCCAAGAGGGACCTGCTCTCTGCCATGCAGGGGCAACTGACCCCCACTACTGATACCAATCTTGCTCTGTTTCTTCCCTATGTGAGTAGAGTGCTGTTCCATTCAGTGCTTGACTATTGTGTTTTCCACAGTGACTCCAGTACCAAAATGTACCAGGAATGCTTGGATTTCTATTCCTGGTGATAGGCAACAGATGTCACTTGCTCAAGACTTTGTAAATATTGAATGAATAAATGTATGAATGGGAAGGTTTGGGCTTCAAGTTAGGGGCTGTTAATTTTGAAATGACTTTTGGGCCTTTAAGTGAAGATCACAAGTAGGCAATTAGAAGTAGCAGTTTGGAGAGCAGGGTAGAAGTCTGCTGGGATTCTCATGGAAGTCATTAGTTACGACTTGAAAAAATTACAAAATAATTTGGAAAGAATTGGGTGTCTCCATAATGAGTATTTCTAGCCAACAAAAGACATAGACAAAAATGTTCATAACAGTGTTATTTGTGCTCAACCTAAACTGGAAAACGATATTCATCAACAAAAGAATGAAATAATAAATTGTGGTATCCTTGTAGAATGGTATTCTGTAGTACTGAAAACAAATGAACTTAGGTATGTGCAACAACACTGATGAAGACTGACAGAAAGGAGTTCTTTCTGTATGATTCCATTCATACAAATAGGGCTAAACTATGGTGTTAGTAATCAGGCTACCTTAGGGGGAGGAGGGAGCAGGTAGTGGTTGGGAGACAGCACTAGGGTACCTTCTGGAAGGCTGGCAGTGTTTTCTGTTTCTTCACCTGTGTGGTGATTATTATACGTTTGTTTTATCATCATTCATTAATTTATACATTTAACTGTTGGATACTTTGGGGGATATTTTTGGGATATATAGTACATTTGTAAAAAATAAACTGTCATGTCGAAAAATTGCCTCTCAAAGAATTTGTTGACCAGACTCTAGTTTTGAAAGCTGTACTTGACTCCTAGCTATCTTTGTGATTTTAAGTGGCCATGAGGCATTCAAGATAAACCATTTAAACTGTGGCGGGAAGAGTATCATACAAATAACTGAGTTCCTAATCCTGGAAAAGAGACGGAGCAATAACCACCAAAGTGCAGAGTTTAGCATACCTTCCTTGACATCTAAAATACCATTTGGGGGGTGCCTGGGTGGCTCAGTGGGTTAAAGCCTCTGCCTTTGGCTCAGGTCATGATCCCAGGGTCCTGGGATTGAGCCCCACGTCGGGCTCTCTGCTCAGCGGGGAGTCTGCTTCCTCCTCTCTCTCTGCCTGCCTCTCTGCCTGCTTGTGATCTCTGTCTGTCAAATAGGTTAATAGAATCTTTAAAAAAAATTTTTTTTAAATACTATTTTTTTTTTAAAGGTTGGAATTTAAAGTGAATTAGAGAAATCTCAGTAGGAACTCCTTAAGTTTAAATATTGCATTAAAGCTGTATTCCCCACAAATGAAACTATGAAAACATTATTTCTCAAAAGAATGTAGTAACCTTATAAAGATAGACTTCAGTTAGGTATGTATTCATTGTTTTGAGCTTTGAGCATTGAGGTAAATCCGTAATTTCATTTTAATATTTATACAAGGCTGTTTACCTTTCAGTATATTAAAGCCACCTATATATACAGGGTAGTCACTTAAGACCCAAATCCCAGTCTTCTATATCTATGAATCATGTCCTCTTTGATATTTTGATTTCATTGCCTCAACTCCCCTCTGAAACTACAGGCCAAATCTAGCGAGAAAAATATAATGAGAATAAATGCAAGATCTTACATTTAGGTTTGGATTAAGAATGTGAAGGAATGATTTACCAACATAAGTGATAAAGTTTCAGGAGGTTTTACTGATACCAGATCATTCTTCAAATGGGACTACCCCCTGAAAAGGTTAATGTCGTTGTAGGCTGTACTGCGTAATGAGAGATGGACCACACCCAGCACATTATGGTCAGTTTGGGGTGCCATATTTTAAGAGTGACATTGAGGGGCGCCTGGGTGGCTCAGTGGGTTAAAGCTTCTGCCTTCAGCTCAGGTCATGATCTCAGGGTCCTGGGATTGAGCCCCTCATCGGGCTCTCTGCTCAGCAGCGAGCCTGCTTCCTCCTCTCTCCCTCTCTGCCTGCCTCTCTGCCTGGTTGTGATCTCTGTCAAATAAATAAATAAAATCTTTAAAAAAAAAAAAAAAAAGAGTGACATTGACAAATTAAAGCTCATCCAAAGGAAAGCACCAGGTTTTGAGATGTTGTAAAAATGGATTTATATGACTGAAGAAACTAGTACTCTGAAGTCTCACAGCAACCCTGTAAGGCATTATCCCCATTTTAAGAAAGGAAACAGGCTCAAAGATAACTAATGACTTATTAAAATGTTACCGAAAAGTGGTTAGCTCAGGGCCCACATCTCTTTATTTTTAAATTAGTATCCTTTTCATTTCAAAATACTTGATTTAGTAATATTTTTTAAAAGCTGGCTGTTAGCCCCTATAGAGGAGAAACTTGAAAGTATAAGTGAATGGTTACAGATTAAATGGAAGGAAAGGGAACATTCTGAGTAGGAAGATCAGTGTGAAAAGATATACATTTACTAGTATTACAGAAATGTATTGTTTTACCCACATTTCTCTCACTCTCGTCTTTTCCAAGGTTTTTGACTCCAGTGAAGAATCTGGGTATCTTGTTCTCACCATCGTTATATCAGGTCATTTCTTCATTTCCCAAGGACAGACACTGCTGGTAGGTTTTATGCATACAGTTTTATATGCAAATATATTTCTTTATCTTTGTAGCTTTACATTAATTTTTGTACCCTCAAGCTTCTTCAGGGCCGCAGAAATTCATCATGTTCAACAAATTAAGCATTTACCAATGTTCTGTAGCAGAGGGAAATACAAAAATATACTGAATATTGCCTGGCCGAGAGGGGTTTATGGTTCTGTTTTGGGAGCCAAAGTGGATCAAAGGATTGAGATTAACCAGTATTAGAAAGGATTCTTAACTGGGGAAATTGGGTTGAGACAGGCTAAATTTGTGGAGAAATGTGTGGAGGGTTTTTTAGAGAGGGTAAAGAACATAAGCAGAGGGATAGATCTGAGGAAGTAGCTAGAAGAAAACTTGAAGCGTGCTATTATTAACTTCCATAGCCCTCTATAAAACTAATTTTATAAAGGTCCATTTGTCCTTTAATCTGAGCATATACACACACATATTGTAGGAAATTTTTGAAATGAAGAAGTAAATAAAGGAGAAAATAACAGTCATTTTGCTTGAAAGTTTAGGTTTGAATTGGTATTTAGAAACAAAATGAAAAAACAATGCAACTTACAGTCAAAGAATTGTAAAAGAAAGAAATGGAAGGGAAGAGTATTATATCCTTTGCCTGTGAGTGATATCTGTATAGACATAATAAATTCATACAAATATTTACTGAACATCAACAGAGGCATAATTTATTCACCTAACAGATATTTATTGAACAATTATTATGTGCTAGGCATCCTAGATGCTAGGGATATAGCAGTAAACAGCAGAGACATAAATCTATCATTGTGGAATGTCATTCTTGTGGGGAAAGACATCATGAACAAATAGGTCAAATATATTTAAAAGATATGAATTTTTGGTGAATCCCTTACACATTCTGTTAGGATGGCAGCATCCCATAGTTGTACCTTGCGATGATTCATCTCTCCACGGAGTGACTTGCAAGGTCCTCTCTGTGTTCCTTGTGATTTTTAAAACTGCAGCAATGGTTGTATCATTTTTGCTTTATTTGCCCAGTTAGGGCTTGTATTAGTTGCAGAGGATAAGATGTCTTCTTCAGCTTCAAATGAAGAATATTCCAGACGGGGGACTGGGGATGCCTAGCCCACAGCTAGTTCTCCTCTGTCAGTATTGTGAGTCTTTGCTGAATGATGACGTTAAGGCAATTTGACTTCCTTACACAGGGGGCCACCTTGTGCTTTGTCTGCTTCATCTGTTTGTACCAGTGGTAAATGTTGTTACAAACTGATAGAGGTTTCTTTGTATCATGAAATGATTTTTGCAATGCAGTTACAAAACTAAGTTTATCAAATTCCACAGACCCACTACTGAGAAATACAATGGTAACTCTATAATTTGTTGCCTGTTGCATATACATATATACCTTATATATTGGATAATACATTAAAAAAAATTCTAAGTAGGGTCCATACCCAGTATGGGGCTTAAACTCATGACCCTGAGATCAGGAGTCCTGTGTTGTACTGACTGAGCCAGCAAGGCACTCCTACTGGATAATACTTAAAAAAAAATCTTTATTAAACGCTTTTTAAAACTCAGTTTTATTGAGGTGTAATTTACATAAACTCAGTAATTTTTAGTGTTCAATTTGATGTGTTTTGTTTTTTGAGAGAGAGAGTGCCCACATGCACTCAAGTGGGGAGGACAGGGGCAGAGGGAGAGAGAGAGAATCTTAAGCAGGCTCTACGACCAGCACGGAGTCTGATGCAGGGCTCAATCTCACAATCCTGAGGTCATGACCTGAGCTAGAATCAAGAGTTTGATGCTTAACCAACTGAGCTAGCTACCCAGGCACCCCTGATGTGTTTTGATAAATGAATATAGTTGTGTAACCATTGCTAAAATCATGATGTAGAACATTCCAATTAACCCTGATAGTTTCCTTGTACCACTCTGTAGGCAGTCTCCTCTGTCTACTCTTGGAGATCTGCTTTTTCTTGCCCTTGTTTTACTTATCTAAAACTTCATGTAAATGAAAACCTAGGATATGTAGTCTTTTGTATCTGGCTTTTCCACTTAGCAAAATGCTTTTGAATTCATCCATATTTGTTCCTTTTCATTACTGAGTAGTATTCACTTATCTATGTAAACCACATTAGCTTATCCATTCACCTTTTGATAGACATTTGGGTTTTTCCTTTTTTTTTTTTTGTTACTATGAGTGATGCTGGAATAACCATTTGTATAAAGCCTTTGTATGAATGTATGTTTTCATTTTTCCCTTGATAAATTCCCAAGAGAGAACTGTCACTGAGTCACATGGTACATCTGTGTTATAAGAAACTACACAGCTGGTTTTCAAAGTGCATTCCCACACTGGGTGTGAGGGATCCAGTTGTTCCATGTCCTTACCAACACTTGGTATTGCCCTTCTTCTTAAGTTTAACTGTCCTAATGGGTGTCTAGTGACATCTCATGGTAGTTCTAACTTGCATTCCCATAGTGATTAGTGACATTGAACAACTTTCTGTGTGTTGACAGGTATACCTTAGAGGTATTGCAGGTTAAAACCTGCAATGTGTTATTAGGCCATATAATAAAATGAATATCACAGTATGGTGAATCAAATGCATGTTTTGGTTCCCAGTGTATGTATAAGTTAAGTTTACCCTACATTGTAGTCTATCAAGTGTGCCATAGCGTTATGTTTAAAAAAACAGTGTACATACCTTAATTAAGCAGTACTCTATGGCTAAAAAATGTTTACCAGCATCTCAGTCTTCAGTGAGTCATCATCTTTTTGCTGGTTGGGGGCGGGGGAGGGGGGTTGGTCCGTGCCTCGACGATGCTGCCTGCTGACACATCCGAGTGGTAATTGCTGAAGCTTGGGGTGGCTGTGGCAATTTCTTAAAATAAGACAGCAGTGAGGGGCACCTGGGTGGTTCAGTCAGTTAAGTGGCTGCCTTCAGCTCAGGTCATGATCCCAGGATCCTGGGTTTGAGTCCCACATCGGGCTCCCTGCTCAGTGGAGTGCCTGCTTCTCCCTCTCCCCCTGCCTGCCCCTCTGCCTACTTGTGCTCTTTCTCTCTGTCAAATAAATAAAATCTTAAAAAAAAAAAAAAAGACAGCAGTGAACTTCGCTGCATTGATGGACTCTTCCTTTTACCAACAACTTCTCTGCAGCATGTGTTGCTGTCAAGATTGCCGCAATTCAGTCCCATCTTCAGGCTCCACTTCTAATTCTAGTTTTCTTGCTGTTTCCACCACAGCTATAGTTACTTCTTCCACTCAAGTCTGGAACCCCTCAAAGTCCTCCATGTTGACTGGAATCCACTTCTTCCAAACTCCTGTTAATGCTGATGTTTTGATCTCTTCCCCTGAATCAGAAACATCTGAATGGTACCTAGGATGGTTAATTCTTTCCAGAAGGTTTTTAATTTACTTTGCCCAGATCCATCAGAAGAATCTCTAGCTAAGGGAGCTATGGCCTTATGCAGTGTATTTCTTAAACAAAACTTGAAACTCAGAATGACTTCCTGATCCATGGGCTACAGATTGGCTGTTGTGTTTGCAGGCATGAAAACAATGTTCCTCTCATTATAGTCTCCATCAGAGCTCTTGAGTGACCAGGTGCAGTAATATTTTGCTGTAATATTTTGAAAGTATTAATGAGCAGTAATATTTTGAAAGGAATCTCTCAGAGCAGTAGGTCTCAATAATGAGCTTAAAATATTTAGCAAACCATGTTGTAAAAAGATGTGCTGTCATCCAGACTTTGTTGTTCCATTTATAGAACCAGGCAAAGTAGCTTTACCAGAATTCTGAAGGCCCTGGGATTTTTGGAATGGTAAATGAGCATTGACTTCAGCTTCAACGCATCAGGTGCATTAGCCTCTAACAGGAGAGCCAGCCTGTCCTTTGAAGCTTTGAGGCCAGGTGTGGACGTCTCCTCTCTACCTGTGGAAGTCTGACATGGCATCTTCTAATATAAGGCTGTTTCATCTACCCTGAAAAATCTGTTGTTTAATGTAGCCACCTTCATTATGATCTGCTTCATTATTGTCTGTTATAACCTGCTGCTTCACCTTGCACTTTCATGTTATGGAGACAGCTTCTTCCCTTACCCCTCCTGAGCTACTCTGTGCTGGCTTCAGACTTTTCGTCAGCAGCTTCCTCACCTCTCACAGCCTTCACAGAATTGGAGAGAGTTAGGGCCTTGCTCTGGATTAGGTTTTGGCTTAAGGGAATGTCATGGTTGGTTTGATCTTTTATCCAGAGTGCTAAAACTTTCTCCATATCAGCAAGAATACTGGTTTGCTTTTGAATCATTCATGTGTTCACTGGAGTAGGAATAACACTGTTAATTTCTTTCAAGAACTTTTCCTTTGCATTCACGACCTGGCTGACTTGTTTGGTACAAGAGGCCTACCTTTCAGCCTATCCCAGCTTTCAAGGTGCCTTCCTCACTAAGCTTAATCAGTTCTAGCTTTTGATTCAGAGTGAGAGACCTGTGACTCTTACACATTGAACACTTGCAGGCCATTTCTTTCTTTTTTTTTTTTAAGATTTTATTTATTTGTCAGAGAGAGAAACAGAGCAAGCACCTGTAAAACACACAAGCAGGGGGAGCAGCAGGCAGAGGGAGAAGCAGGCTCCCTGCTGAGCAAGGAGCCCGATGTGGAGCTCAATCCTAGGACCCTGGGTTCATGACCTGAGCCGAAGGCAGATGCTTAACTGACTGAGCCACCCAGGTGTCCTGAGAGGCCATTTCACTGTGGGGTTATTACTTGGCCTAATTTTGATATTGTTATGTGTCAGGGAATAGGGAGGCGCAAGGAGAAGGAGAGAGCTGGGGGAACTGCTGGTCAGCGGAGTAGTCAGGCCACACAACATTTATTAGTTTGCTGTCTTAGATGGGTGTGGCTCATGACTCCCTGGAACAATTAGAGTAGTAGTATCAAAGATGACTGATCACAGATCACCCTAACAAATACAGTAATAATGAAATAATTTGAAATATTGTGAGAATTACCAAAACATGACACAAAGACATGAAGTGAGCAAATGCTGTTGGAAAAGTGGCACCAATAGATTTGCTTTGTACAGGATTGTCACAAAACTTCTATTTGTAAAAACAACAGTATATGAGAAGCACAAAAGCTAAGTATTGCACAAAACAAAGTGCGATAAAATGACATATTCCTGTGTTTTCCTGTATTTTCTCTTCATATGTCTTATTAGTGTAGTGCCTGTTTATATCTTTTAATCATTTTTAATTGGAGTTGTTTTTTTATATTTGAATTTTAAGAGTTCTTCTGATTACAACTCTTTTATCAGTAGTACGTTCTGCAAATTTATCTCTGTCTGTGGCTTACCTTTTGGTTTCTTATCAGTCTTGAAGAGCAGAAGCCTAAAATTTTGATGAAGTACCTTTTTTTAATGATTCATGCTTTTTTATGCTGTTTTAGAAATTATTGTCAACTCCCAGATTGCAAAAATATTTTTTCTGTTTTCTTCTGGAAATTTTGAAGTTTTAGCTCTTACATGTAGGCCTATGGTCCATTATGAATTTTTAGTATTATTTAATAACACTAATATTTATTATTTTGCATAGAGCCCCTTCTTCCCTTTGATTAAGGCAGTGTGGTATTGAGAAAAATGACTATATCATGAAATATCATGGATCTTAAGGAATCTACTTCTGGAACCACTGAGTTAGTTTTTAATGTATGGTGAGAGTTAAGGGTCAGGGTTAATTTTTTTCAGATAGAATGATCCAGCACCATTTGTTGAAAACTCTAGCCTTTTTTCATTGATTTACCTTGGTACCTTTGGGAAAATCAATTTGGTATGTATGTGTGGGTGTATTTCTGGACTCTCTCTTCTGTTCTATTGACCTGTATGTCTATCCTTACTCCAGGAGGAGACCATCATTATTACTTCAGCTGTGTTGTAATTTTTGAAGCAGGTAATATAATTCCTCCAAATTTGTTTTCTCAACGATGTTCTGGCTGTTTTAGGTTATTTGCATTTCCATTTAGATGTTAGAATCAGCTTTCCTACCCAAAAAAACCCTGCTGGGGTTTTGACAATGATTTCTTCGAATCTGTAAATCATTTGGGTAAAAATTGACGTCTTAGTGTTGAGTCTTCTGACCCATGACCATATTATAATTATTTATATTCATCCTTCCATTTGTTTGTATACTTTTCCTCAGCAATGTTTTGCAGTTTCCACAATAGATCTTGCACATATTTAACTAAATTTATTCACAAATACTTCATAATTCTTACATTATTTTAAAAAGAATTTTATAAATCTCAATGTCTAATAGTTTGTTGCTAGTGTGTAGAAACACAACTGACTTTTTTTTCACATTGACTTTATATCCTGTGATGTTGCTGCACTCTTTAGTTCTATAATTTTTGTAGATGTTTTTATAGAATTTTCCATATAGATGATCTGTTGTCTGTGAATACAGTTTTACATTCTTTTCAATCTATCTACTCTCCCCTGCCTCCCTTCCTTTTTTTCCCCCAGATGACACTGGCTAGGACATCCTGTACAATGTTGAATAGAAATGGTGAAAGTTGATATTGTTGCCTGATCCTGATCTTAGGGAAAAGCAGTCTCTTCACCAAAAAGTATAATGTTAGCACTGAGGTTTTTGTAGATACCCTTTACAAGACTGAGGAAGTTCCTTTTTATTATAATTTGCTGATAATTTTAATCATGAATAGGAGTTGAATTTTGTTGAACGCTTTTTCTGCGTTTTTATGTTGATGTAATACATTTTTTAAGATATTCAGCTCTTATTGAATCTACCTTTATTACAGGAGTATTTGATTTTTAAAATGATGTACATGTGATTAAAAATGATTAAAAATGCATATTAAAAAATGTACCCCCTAAATTAAAGAATAATTTTTTTCAGTTCATACAGTTTATTCACAGTATTTTCTAGGTTCCCCAAGAACCAACATACAGAAGAGCAAATGCATTTGGAATCATAACACATTTTAATTACAATTTTATGTTGGTATTTCATTTACACACCCTCCCCTCTCATGTTAATCTGGGTTGTGATATATTTTTAGAATTTTTCCCATAAAAGGTAGGGAAAGGACAGCTATGGAAAGTTTTAGCCATTTCCGTTTTTGTAAGAGAATCCAATTGTTGGCATGGATTAAAATGTGCTATATTTGTACTATCTTTGTGGAAGCTACACAAACCCCTAAAAAAGTCATTTATTTCAGAGAAACTGATGGCTAGGTCCTAGTAACAGTTTCCTCTGTGATATGTTTTTGTAGAAATCCAAACAGGTCAACAAGGCTTTGGGCTTTTTGCTTGAACCTCGAAGCTATTTCAACATAATTCCTCTTAAACTTCATATTTTTCTGATTGTCTTCTCCTGTTGAGGCCCATGGGAACTTAATGTTTCAGATTAAATTTAGCTTGGTGTCCAGTAATACCATAGGTTTCCATTTTGCTTGTTCAGTTAGCACGTGCACTCATGGGATGACGTCACTGCCAGAGGGTTCCACATGTACCCACCACTGGGCCATTCTGTTGCTATTTCCTGTGGAGGGTTAGTATGGCAAGAAGGCGGGGAGACCTTTGGTCCATCCTCAATCTACCTTGGACTTGAGTGCAGCTGGTTTCCCCTTTCTGGACTTGGCATTTTAAGCAGAGTCTCCCTTGTCTATTTTGGGCTTTTACTTTATTTTTTTATTTTTATTTTCAATTTTTACTTATTTTTTTTTGTTTTGGGCTTTTAAAATTTGTTTATAATTGTGGTAAAATACACATACCATAGGACTTACCGTTTTAACTCTTTTTAAGTGTATAGTCTACTGATATTAAGTACATTCATCTTATTGTGCAGCCAACACTACTATCCATCTCCAAAGTCTTTTCACTTGCAAAACTGAAACTCTGTACCCATTATACCCATTAAACAGTAGATCCCCACTTCCAGCCCAGCACCTGGCAACAACAATTCTACTTTCTGTCTCTGTGAATGTAACTACTGTAGGCACTGCATTCAAGCGGAATCATACAGTATTTGTCCTAAGGTTTATCCATTGAAACAGGTATCAGAATTTCCTTCCTTTTTAAACTGTATAATAGTCCATTGTTTGTATTTACCACAGTTTGTTTATTCATTTATCTGTCACTAGACAAGGGTTGTTTCCAATTTTTGCTCACTGTGAGTAATAGTGCTTATGAACATGACCCTGCTTTCAATTTTGGGGGGTATATACCCAGAAATGGGATTATTGGATCCTATAATTCTCTCTCAGTTTTTTGAGGAACTGCTGTACTTTTCTCCACAGTGGATGCACTATTTTATACTCCCACTACTAACACTGTACAAGGGTTCCAATTTCTCCACTAACGCTTGTTAGTTTGTTGTTGTTTCTTTAGTTAAGGTATCACGGACATAACATTATATTAGTTTTAGGTGTAGAACATAATCATTTGATATTTGTATACATTGCTAAGTGATCATCACAACCATCTACTTAATATGTCACATTATATATATGTTGCAAAAAAACCTTTTTCTTGTGATGAGAAACAAGATTTACTCTCTTAGCAACTATCAGATATGCAATACAGTATTATCAACTGTAGTTACCATGGTATACATCCCTGACTTATTTATTTGTGCATTTATTTTTAAAATATTTTATTTATTTATTTATTTGACAGAGAGAGAGAGCATGAGTGGACTATCACAAGTAGGCCGAGAGGTAGGCAGAGAGAGGGGGAAGCAGGCTCCCTGCTGAGCAGAGAGCCTGATGCTGGCTTTGATCCCAGGACCCTGAGATCATGACCTGAGCCAAAGGCAGAGTCTTAACCCACTGAGCTACCCAGGTGCCCCTCCAGGACTTATTTATTTTGCAACTAGAATTTTGTACCTTTTACGGTCTTCACATCTCCTCCTCCCTCACCCTGGCCACTCCCAACAGTATCTACTTCTGGCAACCACCAGTCTGTTCTCTGTGTCAAATGAACTTGTTTTTTTGGTTTTTGTTTTTAGATTCCACATGTAAGTGAGGTCACATGGTATTTGTCTTTGTCAGATTTATTCACTTAGCATAATGTCCTCTAGGTACATGCATGTTATTGCAAATGACGAGATTCTTTTTTATGGTTGAATAATAGCCCATTGTGTGTGTGTGTGTGTGTGTGTGTGTGTGTGTGTGAGAGAGAGAGAGAGAGAGAGAGAGAGAGACATCTTCTTCATCCATTCATCCACTGAATAGACACTTAGAGTGTTCCGTATGTTGGCTATTGTAAATAATGATGCAGTAAATATGAGTGCATGTATCTTTTCATTTTCCTCAGATCAGATAGCCAGAAGTAGAATTGCTGGACCACATGGTAGGTCTAGTTTTAATTTTTTGAGGATCCTCCACAGTGTTTTCCGTAGAGACTATGTCAGCTTACATTCCCACCAGTAGTGCACAAAGGTTCCCTTTTCTTCATATGATTGCCAGCACTGATAGTTTCTTGTCTTTTTGTTAATTGCCATTTTAACAGGTATAAGGTGATATTTCACTGTGGTTTTCATTTGCATGGTATATGATCCTTTTAATGTGTTGTTGAATTTGGTTTGCTAATATTTTGTTGAAGATTTTTGCATGTGTTTTTATCATAGATGTGTTTTGGCTGATAATTTTCTTTTCTTGCGGCATCCTTGTCTGATTTTGGTATCAGGGTAATGCTGGCCTCATAAAATGAGTTTAGAAGCATTCCCTCTTCTTCTGTTTTTTGGTTTTGTTTTTTGTTTTTTGGAAGAACTTGAGAAGGATTGGTAGTAATTATTCTTTGAATGTTTGGTAGAATTCACCAGGGAAGGTGACTGCTCCTGGACTTTCCTCTTTGGGGAGGTTTTGTTTATTGATTCAGTTTCTTGACTAGTAGTTGATCTGTTCAGATTTTCTCTTTCTTCATGATTCAGTATTAGTAGGTTGCATGTTTCTAAAAATTTATCCATTTCTTCTAGGTTGTCAAATTTGTTGGCATATAATTGTTCATAGCAGGCTTGTGATTTTCTATTTCTCTGGTTTCAGTCATCAAGTCTCTTCTTTTATTTCTGATTTTATTTATTTGAGTCCTCTCTTTTTTCTTGGTGAATCTAGCTAAATGTTTGCCAATTTTGTACAACTTTTCAAAGAACCAGCTCTTAGTTTCATTGATCTTTTCTGTTATTTTACCCTCTGTTTCTTTTTTTCTTTTCATAGTAGCCATCACAATGGTTTTGAGGTTGTATCTCAGTGTGGGTTGATTTGCATTCACTAATTATTAGGGATGTTGAACATCTTTTCATGTGCTTTTTGACAATTTATCTTAGAGAAATATCTATTCAAGTCTTTGCATATTTTCTGATTAGTTTTTCTTGTTGAGTTGTAAGATTGAGAGCTTGTTGTTGTTACTGAAGTATAACATCTCTCCTAACATGTAACACACACACACACAGAGCAGCTGATGAATTTAGCTTCTTTTTTATTAGGTCTCATGTGATTTCCTTTTTCTGTCTTGTTTCTTTCAGCATGAGTAGGTATAGGCTGTTACAGACTGAGCACTGTCAGCCCTTTTTAGAGTGGGAACATGGAAGAATGGCTTCTGTGGGGGACAGCATTCTGCACCTTGCTGTACCCTCACCCAGTCACCATTAAGTGTAAGATTGCTCCTGCCTCTGCTCAGCCCTACTTGCCTCCTCCCCTCCTGGTGCTGGAGCTCCTGATCAGAGTGCATTTATCCTTCCCTGAGACATTGTCTGCTTTCTCTTTCTCAAACCCATCTTAAAATGTAGAGTTCATAACTCCTTTTGAGATATTGTCTCTGAAGTTAAAAAAAAATCGGTATGTAATTGTAAATGTATAAAAATCCTCCTTTTATCAGCATCTCTCTTCTCAGGCTAGAAGTTGCAGAAACCAAAATGCTAAAGATATCCAAATGGGGGAAATTATTTCCTAAGACTTTAGCCTCTCCTTTTTATCTCACTTAGTTCTGATCCAGCATGAGGGTCTTCACCTAAATAAAACTATATCTGAAACATAGGAGCTAAATGGTCTTGAGACCATTTTAATTCTGTCTTCTTGGGAAACATCCTGGAAATAATGGAGTTCGTTTTGTTTTGTTTTCCTTTTAACTTTTCATGCCCAGCCCAAATATTCTTCAAAAAGAAATTGTCTTACTATTTACCAGTGGAAATATATTCCTATTTAAGTGAACTCTGGAAACTGCAAACACTAACTTTAACCCTGTTAGTTTAAAAAATATTTGCTCAAATCACAGTCTCAGCTTAAGAATCTTCTGAAAGGAAAGTCTTAGCACAGAGTTTTAAAATCAAGTTACTCACCCAGTTAAATTCTTTAAATTAGAACCAGTCTTTTTCTTTGGCCACCTTTTCAAGAAGAGGCAAGGAAGACAGAATTCTTCATAAGTATATTATCACCCCCTTCCCACATTAAAAACCTTCTGATCAATTCTATCACTTTTTTGGTTTTGTATCTCCCCTCCAGAGAGAATTGGGTTAGCAAGAGTTAAAGCATTTCCCTGCTCTATTTTTATACTTTCCCATATCTAAGTAAACTTCAGCGCCTATGCAGTACTGGCTTGAAAAGTTGCTGACTACCCATCTAAGAGGCATGTGAAGGCCATCCTCCACTATACCTCCCCTATCTCCCTGTGCTGCCTTTAGGAACCTATGACCATCCCCACCTTCATTAGTGAGACATCCATGACTTACGCATTGGACTCGCTTGCCTTTCTTCTCTTAAATTATCCATTGGACTCAACTTGTCAGTAGGTAAGAGAACAGTCTGTGAACTCCATTCTTATGACTACTCCAGAAAAAACAACTCACACAGCAGCTGCAGTGTCATCTCCTCACAGACTTCCTCAGGCAGCATTCCCTCACTTGCCTTCCCAACACTCCTTCCAGTTCCAAACTCGTTTAACAAGGGTAGTGGTGAGTCTGTGCCAATCTCACTTCTTATGCCAACGGATGCATTTCAGGTGGGTGGAAGGAGAACGCATACTCATACACAGTGGAGTTACAGTTCTTACTTAATTAGCAACGGGAATAGAATCTTATTAGAAGTAAGGTGACCACACATGACTGCAGTGGATACAGTGAGTCTCAGTAGCGCCTCCCTCTCTTTCTTGTCTGATGACACTGGTTTTTTCCAGGCTCTAAAAAAAGGTCACTTTTTGCTAAGCCACAGCCTTTTATATGTGAGATTTAACCTTAACCATTCCAGAAAAATGTATCCGTTTCTAATTAGGGGAATGTTAACAAGCATTGGATTCACCTCTCCATCTTTTCTATGATTGAAAGCTGTCAGTGCTAAGGTGTTTCTGCAGGCTTTTCAGCATTCTAGAACAGTGTCTTTCACATTTTCTGTTGGGAGACTGGGGTTTTGTTGTTGGTAGTAATGGCATTATCTTTCTAGAGTAAGAATATTGAATCTTTGAATGCATGTTGAAATCTTTTTTTTCTTGATTTGTCATTGGCTTTTTTGAAAGTAATTTTAATTGGTGTATAACTTACAATAAAATGTACTCATTGAATTCATGGAGTTTTGATAAATATATACAATTGTATAAAGCACCATCACAATCATGATACGGAACTTTTACCCCTCCAAATTCCCCCATGCCCACCCATCTCCAGGCAACCACTCTTCCTCTCTGCTTTCTGTCACTGCTCATTAGTTTTGCCTTTGCTAACCACTGATATAAATGGAATTCTGTAGTTTGTACTCTTTCTTGTCTGGTTTCTTTTACACAGCTTAATGTTTTCGAGACTTGTCCCTGTTGTTGTGTGTGTCATGTTCTCTTTTATTGATGATTAGAATTTCATTTTATGAATGTGCCTCAATTTGCTTATCCATTCATCTGTTGATGGATATTTGGATTATTTCCACTCTGGGTCCATTATAACTGAAGCTACTATGAACATTTGTGTACAGGTCTTTATGTGAATGTAATGTAAACACTTGTTTATGTTTTAATATCTCTTGGATAATACCTAGGAGTAGAATTGCTGGGTTGCATGGTAAATGAATATTTAGGTTTATAAGAAACTATTAATTACACTGTTTTTCAAAGTAGTCATATGATTTTGCTTTCCTTCCAGCTCTGTTTGATATCAATGTTGCTCTACATTCTTGCTAACATTGGTATTGTGCCTTTTTTGTAATTTTAGGTATTTTAGTGTCTGTGTAATGGTATGTCATTGTAGTTCACTTCTCATTCCTAAATTACTAATAAAGCATATATGTTTGTTGTCCAGGTTAAGAAACAATGGCTATCAGACACATGAAAAAATGTTCATCATCACTAGCCATCAGGGAGATTCAAATTAAAACCACATTGAGATATCACCTTACACCAGTTAGAATGGCCAAAATTAGCAAGACAGGAAACAACATGTGTTGGAGGGGATGTGGAGAAAGGGGAACCCTCTTACACTGTTGGTGGGAATGCAAGTTGGTGCAGCCTCTTTGGAGAACAGTGTGGAGATTCCTCAAGAAATTAAAAATAGAACTTCCCTATGACCCTGCAATTGCACTACTGGGTATTTACCCCAAAGATACAGATGTAGTGAAAAGAAGGGCCATCTGTACCCCAATGTTTATAGCAGCAATGGCCACGGTCGCCAAACTGTGGAAAGAACCAAGATGCCCTTCAACGGACGAATGGATAAGGAAGATGTGGTCCATATACACTATGGAGTATTATGCCTCCATCAGAAAGGATGAATACCCAACTTTTGTAGCAACATGGACGGGACTGGAAGAGATTATGCTGAGTGAAATAAGTCAAGCAGAGAGAGTCAATTATCATATGGTTTCACTTATTTGTGGAGCATAACAAATAGCATGGAGGACATGGGGAGTTAGGAGAAGGCAGTTGGGGGAAATTGGAAGGGGAGGTGAACAATGAGAGACTATGGACTCTGAAAAACAATCTGAAGGGTTTGAAGAGGTGGGGGGATGGGAGGTTGGGGGAACCAGGTGGTGGGTATTAGAGAGGGCACGGACTGCATGGAGCACTGGGTGTGGTACAAAAACAATGAATACTGTTATGCTGAAAATAAATTTAAAAAAATGATTAAAAAAATCTTTTTTTAAAAAGGAAAACATTTTTGAAGTATAATTGACATATATACTATATTAGTTTCAGGTGTAGAATAAAATGATTCAATATTTGTATGTATTGTACAATATATAATCCCCAAATTGGTGTGGTTGACATTCATTACTATGCAGAATTACAAAAATTTTTTTCTCTTGTGATAAGGACTTAAGATCTACTCTTTAAGCAACTTTCAAATATGCAATACCGTATTATTAACTATAGTTCCCATGCTGTACCTTTCATCCCTGAGATTAACTTATTTTATAACTGAAAATTTGTGCCTAAGAAATAGAACATTTTGAAGTCCCCAAAATCTCTCATGTTCCCCTCCAGTCACTATTATGTATCACCACCCTCCTGAAAGTTAGCCACCATTCTGACTCCTAACAGTATAGATTAATTTTGCCTGTTTTTATACTTTATATAAAATGAATAAATATAAGACTCTTCTGTGCCTGGCTTCTTTCACTCATATTTATGAGGCTTGACCATATTGTGTGCAATTACATATTATCCATTCTTGTTTTGTGAATATAGGACAATTTACTTAATTTACTGTATTGTTTGATATTTGGGTAATTTCCAAATTTTAGCTATTACAAATAGTGCTGCTGTGAACATTCTGGTACATATTTTTGGGTGAACACTTGTATATATTTTGTTGGGCATATAGGTAGGAGTGGAATATGTGAGTTATAAGACAGCACTTCTCAAACATTAGTGTACCTATGCTACATTATATGTACCATATATGTACCAATGTACCTATAACCTTGGCTATTAGTAAATTGCTGATTGTGAATCAGCAGATTTTGGATGTGGTCTGAGATTTTATGTTTCTAACAAACTCCTAGGTTTGCTGTTGGAACTAATGATGCTGTTGTTACTGATCCTGGACATACTCTGAGAGACATGCCTGTGTTCAGCTTTGGTAGATACTGCCAAAGAGTTTTCCAGAGTGATTATGCCCAGTTTATACTCTTGTTAATAATGTATGAGAGTGCTCCACATTCTTGACAGTGCTTGGCATCTTCTCTTTATTTTGGCAATTTTGGTAGGTACATAGTAATGTCTTATTGTGGTTTTAATTTCTATTTTTCTACTTAGTAATGAAATTATGTACTTTTCCTTATATTTATTGGTGGTCTGGATATCCTCTTCTGTGAATTGTATGTTGAAATCTCATTTTTTTACTGGGTTTTCCTTGATGTTGTTTTTCCTTATGCTATTACAGTTCTTACTCTGTTACATCTATTTGTCTCCTTATTCTTAATTTTTTTTCTTTGAACTCCCTACTTATTTCTACCTTACTCTTAGCCAAACTTCAGTCTGCTACATAATATCTGATCTGTCATCTCGGTTTCAAAGAATGTGTTTTTTTTTTATTTTACTAAATTTCATACAAAGCAATTTTAATTAAAATTTACTTCTGTTTCCAGGGTTTTTTCAAAACTGTATGCCCTTTTCTGTATCTTGAGTGTTGTTTTTTTCCTTTTCCTTTTTTGCTGCAGAATGGTTTCATAGGCCCCATACATGTTTTTTTCCTACTCCTCCCTCTATCTCTTCCCCTCTTCCCATTCTTTTTCTCCTCTTCTTCCTCTTCCTCTTTCTCCTCCTTTTTTCTGTTTTATTCATCCTTATGCTGGGAGAAGTCTCATCTAGGGCCTGTGTGTGGATTCATTTGCAATAACCTTACTGTCCTTGGATACTAATAGATTTTCCTTTCAAATATTACAGAAGTGACCTGGTTGATAGAAATGTACATTTCTGTTCATATACCTGGAAGCCTGAGAGGAGTGGCTTGGGAGCCTGTCCTAGCAGGGAGTGATGTCTCTGTCTAATTTCTTCTATGAGGAATGAGACTCATTCACAGCTATGAGGCTAGCTTTTGGTAGCCACAAGGCCACTTATATACTATAGTTATTCATCCACCTTCCTTGTCCCTCTTTCCACTATTTCTGGGTGAAATTGCTAGATTTCCTAGACCATCATTTAGTACATTTCAGTGCATATCCCGCGGTACAGCTGTTTCCAGTGCTTTTGATTGGTAGTGGTAAAAAGTATTTCACATGAAAGATTTCTTACTTTTTTTTCCTATGGTGCACCCTTCCCCTCGCTCTTGCCGTCCTTTTTTTTTTTTTTTTAAATTAACATATAATGTATTATTTGTTTCAGGAGTACAGGTCTGTGAATCATCAGTCTTACAACAGCACTCACCATCACACATACCCTCCCCAATGTCCATCACCCAGCCACCCTATCCCTCCCATCCCAATCCCCTCCTGCAGCCCTCAGTTTGTTTCTTGAGATTAAAAGTCTCTTGTGGTTTGCCTCTCTCCCCAGTCCCATCTTGTTTCATTTTTCCCTCCCTTCCCCCCCAACCCCCACTTCAGATTCCTCATATCAGAGAGATCATATGCTAATGATTGACTTATTTTGCTTAGCATAACACCTTCTAGTTCCATCCCCGTAGATGCAGATTTGCCCTTCTTATTAATGGCTATTTTTGCCAGTATCTCCTCTGTGTTCTCTCCAGCTCACAGCACTCCTTTCTCAGGAAGATAAGTCACTAGTTGGCTCTTGACATCTTTCTTCTATCCCAGATTTATCTTTCCATGTCTTTCAGAAAGTCTTCAACAGTTTTGTCATAGGAATGGCATCCATTCCTAGTTTATAGGATTGGTGTAGTTGTGTCTTATTTTAGATTTGTTTTGGAATTTTAATTGTGATGGCATGAAGGTGTTGAGTTTAATGTCTCTATTCAAGATGTTGTCATCTATAAGTATAAAAACCTTTTAGATAATTTTTAATTTTTTTCCCACTAAAATACCTTGTTCCACCAAAATGTACATTTTTTCACCTTCGAGTAACAGAGTTAAAGTCTTGCTACTTTCTGTCTGGTTTGGTTGTTCATGGTATCTCAGATGAGGTTATGTTAGCAATTAATTGGGTGATAGTCTGTCAATGGACTGGAATATCCAAGTATAAATCAAGAACATTTCTGTACCCGAAAATACTTCACCAACTATAGTGGATCAGACAAATGAGGCCCTCTAAATGGGTGATTGTTGACCTAGGGCTGTGCTACTTTGTTATGCTAAGTGTTTTGTGATGAGTGAGTGTATACATCTAGCTTTACGATAAGGTAATGGCTCTGATACGGAATGTAAGGGCTTATCTAGCCTGCTTTGCTTTTAAAACTATAATTACACTTTTGTTCTGTTGGACTTCAGTGGGGTCTTTGTATGTATTTCTTGTCCTTTCTTTAGGGACCAGTTCTTGACAATAATTTGTAAGAAAGCTTCTATTTTGTGTTTAGTCTGAAAAAATCTTAGGCATATGAGGCCAATAATACTGATCATTTCCTTTTTTCTTTTATCTTTTTTTTTCCCCTTTAAAGTGAGTCGTAACTTCGGAATGATGATTTTGAAAAGAGATAGTAACTACTCACAAAGAGTAACTTGACATTGGAAACCCAAATGCCTTCCCCCAACTTCATTTCTAAACATCTCGGAGTCCAATGTATTTACCAGATTTTATAGATTGTGTCTTTATTCTTAAATCTCCCATTTAATTTATCAGACTTGTAGTTTGGAAGAGGAAGTGCCTCTTTGGGGCTGAATTCTGATTCTTATTTCGTATAGTGAAAGTTATCTCACCAGTTATCTGTGATATGTTTTATCACAATGTCATGATATGTTTTATCATCAATGTCATGACTCGAAAAAAAACATTGTGAATACCCTAGTCTTAAAATGTTTTTAAAGAGCAATTAGGGGCACCTGGGTGGCTGAGTGGGTTGAAGCCTCTGCCTTCAGCTCGGGTCATGGTCTCAGGGTCCTGGGACCGAGCCCTCCATCGGGCCTCTGCCCGGCGGGGAGCCTGCTTCCCCCGCTCTCTCTGCCTGCTTCTCTGCCTACTTGTGCGCTCGCTCTCTCTCTCTCTCTCTCTCTCTGTCAAATAGATAAAGTCTTTAAAAAAAAAAAAGCAAATATTAAAAAAAAAAAAGTTTTCATCTCTTCCTATTTTTGACTGCAACACATTAATTCTTGGTTTGATTTACATTCCTCTTTAGTGTCTTATCAAATGATGTGGCATGAGTTCAGTCACATGGCACTCAACCAGGCTTCTAGATTCCTTCTCTGGTTACAAGGTTACAGAATTTAGAGTCTTTCTGAAAACACATTGTTGGTGTAAGATTTTTTTCCCCTGCAGTATTCAAGCCTGCATGAATTTTGATTGGTTCAGCTTTACTTGGGTTGTTTTAAAATAGTAAATCTTTTATTATTATTAGAGAAAAGCAATTTTTTTTGTATCACTAATCATTAGCAAAGAGGAAATGAGCAATTTTGCTTTGATTGTTAGTACTTAAACTCTTCTTTTTAAACCTTTAAAGTAATTTAATTCTTGTGAATATTTAGTTCTTCAATGGAGCTTACTGAGGAGACAAAATTTATATACTTGTAACAAAGAAAGTGCAATTCCAAGTGATGTGGTTTAGATTATAAGCACTAACACCATTATTTCTTTTAAACTTGTTATTTGGAAATAATTTCAGACTTAACCAAAAAGTTTGCAAAAATAACACAAGGAATACCTTTTACCACATACCTTTCACTCACCTTCTGCAATGATCAAAACCGGGGATTCTGGTCTGACACAATACCATCGACTTATCTGCACATTTTAGTCTTATTTTACCAGTTGTTCACTGTCCTTTTGCTGGCTCAGAATCTAATCTAGGATCCCACACTGCGTTTAGTTGTCGTGTCTCCTTGAGCTTCTTCAATCTGGGACACCTCCTCGGTCTTTGTTTTTCATGCGCTTCTTTGATGCATTAAGAGTATTGGCCAGTTATTTCGTAGAATGTCCTAGAAGAGAAAGATGTTCTCAGCTTTTCTCAGTTCATTGTCTCAGGAGGTATGCGGTGCTGCTATATCTCATTACTGGTGATGATTATCTTGATCACTTGCCTAAGGTGGTATCTGCCAGCTTTCTCCATTGTAAAGTTAGTTTTTCTTTTTATAATTGGGGAGATATTCTGTCGTATACAAGTTTCTGTTTCTCATTATACTCTTGTACACTAATTTTAGCATCCATTGATGACTCTTGCCAGCAACAATTATTGCTCTAGTGTTTGCCAAATGGTGATTTTCTATTTCAATGATTCTTTGCACATTTATTAATTGGAAGGGTTGTCTCTTTCCCCATGTTTACTTATTTATTCAATTATTTGATTACATAGGTATAGACTCATGGATATTTACTTTATTCCATAGATCACTATCCACAACTATTATTATTTATTTTGGTACTAACACCATCTTTATGTTAGAATATCATGGTTCTTTTTTTTTTTTTTTTTTTTTAAGATTTTATTTATTTGACAGACAGAGATTACAAGTAGGCAGAGAGGCAGGCAGAGAGAGGAGGAAGCAGGCTCCATGCTGAGCCAAGAACCCAATGAGGGGCTAGATCCCAGGACCCTGGGATCATGACCTGAGCTGAAGGCAGAGGCTTTAACCCATTGAGCCTCCCAGGCACCCGTGAATATCATGATTCTTAAACTTTCTGGTGTGCCATGAAATTTGATGTTGGGCAAAATATTCAGCTATTTTCACCTTCAGTGTGCTCAGTGTAAAATGGAAATAATATCTGCTCTGCTATATATAAAATAGATTTGCAAACTCTAAAATGTGATACAAATGGTAACATTGTCATTATTTTGTTTTAAATGCCTGTGGCTGTTCAGAGAACAAAAGCTGTTTTCAGGGGTAGACTTGAGAGTTAACTCTTTTAGACTGTTCACTTATTTCAGTAGGGAGGACCAAGGATGAATGTGGAGAGAAATGGCTGAGATTAGAGACAGAAGAAACACAAAAGTAAATCATATAAATACAGAGCAGTACACGTTCTCACATTCTGCTGTGTACAATAAATACTTTCTGAATTCCCTAGAATATTATGCAATAGTAAGTGTATTTGACTGTTAGTTCTGAAAACTACCTTGTTTCATGTAGCAAAAATATGTTGCCAAATTAAATGTGGCTTATAAAAACAACATTAACTTAATTTTTTCTGTTGTTTGGTTTGGAAACATTATCTCTGATATACTTTATTAAGGGTGTGTGAAACACACAAAACCATGAGGTGTTGTGGATGTTACTGCTCTTGGCATTCTTTCCAGTTTGCTTTGTGAGTCTTTTTTGGTACCTATGATAATACTGTGCACGGAAGTCCTTGATATGACTTCCTCTTATTACATTTCTGAATCAGTAGGTGTATATCATGCCCAGGATCTGTACCTACATCCTGTTTGCTCTGGATATTTGGAAGATACATTGAATGTTCAATTTATGACTTAAGATTTGTCTTTTTCCTTTTTTTTTTTTTTTTGTCTTTGGGGATAAAGGTTTTATTTCTTCATGTCATCACAATCAGGCAAAAAATAGTAGACTAAACTGCTAAGTAGGTCGACCTGCCTGAGCATGGTGAGGTGGCGAATTCTAATGAGATTTCCTGACTTCAGCAGTTACTAGTGCTGGGAACAGCGAGTGGAAATAGCAGTACTTGAACTGCAAATAGTCAAAGAAGAATAAATGAGTTTCCACTTTGTTCAACATTTGTAACTGAGGAAACAGAAGACTTCACACCACAGCACATTTTTTCCTATTTCATGTTAAAGAATATGGCCAAATAAAGGCATGAAATCAGAATGAAATAAAGAAGAGATCAGAGTAAGTGACTGTATTAATGGATGTGGGCTATTTCAGTTGGCATCTTCTGTGTTCTCTTATACAGTAAAAGATTACAAATAGACTTGCCTCATCGTTGTATATGTTTATAAAAGCTCACATGAGGCATTGAAGCTATCAAAGGTTGATATTTTGTGCCAGTTATTTTGGAGATGGATGTTTTATAAATTCAGAGACCTCAAAATCAACAGTAAATGCAATGAACCTCAATCTTTGGGTTTAGCTTAGCTTTTGATTTCAGCTTGGAATTTCACCCTTCTTTGTTGGTTTTTGGCTGTTGACTTGTGTGCACAATGACACTCAGCTGAACTTTCCCCCTTGTCACTGCTGCTCTGGCTTGGTCTACCAAGTAATTAAAATTTTCCAACTGACAAAGGGAGAACATTGGGCACTCCCAAGGAACACCTGCCAGGTATTAGTACTTATAACTCAGTATGATTCCTTTTATTTAGTTGAAGTGAATCCCATTTTGAAGGGGGAAAGTATTATGGAAGAATGTTTAATTGCTGTAAGGCTGTGTGGAGAATTTTTAAAGAAAAATTAAGTATTCACCATAACTCATTTTGACCATTTGCTATCTAATGCAGCCTTTTGTGCTTAAATCTTTCAGGTTGGTACAGAAAGAAAAAAAGACTAATGAAAAAAATTTTTTATGGAAGTATAATTAACATACAATGTTATGTTAGTTGTAGGTATAGATTCTACAATTCTTTTTTATTATTATTATTTATTTATTTAATCTCCACATGCAATGTGGAACCAAAACCCATGACCAACTGAGCCAGCCAGACACCCATATATTATGGTATGCTCACCACAATAAATGTAGCCACCGCCTGTCATCATACGTTATTACAATACCTTTGACTATTCCTTGTACTGTAGT
Organism: Lontra canadensis; assembly: GCF_010015895.1. Taxonomy (NCBI): domain Eukaryota; kingdom Metazoa; phylum Chordata; class Mammalia; order Carnivora; family Mustelidae; genus Lontra; species Lontra canadensis. Next base: position 17,895,462 of record NW_022631022.1, read on the forward strand.
TTTCATCTTTATGACTTATTTATTTATAACTGGAAGTTGATAACCTCTTAATCCCCTTTATCTATTTCTCCCATCCTCCCACCACTGACATATTTTTTTTTATAGCTGAGTAATATTCCATCATATATTACCACATCTTTCTCCATTCATCTGTCAATGGCCTAACATGTGATCTATCCTGGAGAACCTACCATAAGTACTTGTAAAGAATGTGTCTTCTGCTGTTTTGGGGTGGACAATTCTGTATATATTTGTTAGGTACATCTGGTCTCATGTGTTGTTCAAAGCCACCATTTGCTTATCGATTTTCTCTCTGGATGACCTATCCATTGATGTAAGTGAGATGTTAAAATCCCTTACTATTATTGTATTACTGTCCAGTTTCTCCCTTTTGTCTGCTAATGTTTACTTTAGATATATAGGTGCTTTTGTGTTGGGTGCATAGATATTTACAATTGCCATGTCCTCTTGTTGGTTTGATCTTTATCATTATGTAGTGCTCTTCTTTGTCTCTTGCTATAGTCTTTGTGTGAAAGTCTACTTTGTCCTTCTATTTGCATGGTATGTTTTTCCATCTCTTTACTTTTTTTTTTTTTTTTAAAGATTTTATTTATTTATTTGACAGACAAAGATCACAAGTAGGCAGAGAGGCAGGCAGAGAGAGGAGGAAGCAGGCTCCCTGCTGAGCAGAGAGCCCAATGCGGGGCTCGATCCCAGGACCTTGGGGTCATGACTTGAGCCAAAGGCAGAGGCTTTAACCCACTGAGCCACCCAGCCGCCTCTCCATCTCTTTACTTTCAGTCTATAAGCATCTTTAGGTCTGAAGTGAACCTCTTACAGGCAGCATATAGATGAGTCCTGTTTATTCATTCAGTCACCCTGTGTATTTTGAGTGTGTGAGTGTTTAGGCCATTTAAAGTTATTATTAATATGTATGTACTTGTTGCCATTTTGGTAATTGTTTTCTGTTTTTTTCTTAGTTTTTCTTTGTTCTTTTATTTCCCTCTTCCTCTCTTCCCTTGTGCTTTGTTGGCTTTCTTTAGTGTCATGCTTGGATTCCTTTCTTTTTATTTTTTTGTGCATCTCTTATAGGTTTTTGTTTTGTGGTTACCATTGGATTCATATATAACATCTTATATGTATAGCACTTTATATTCAGTCGATTGTCACTTAAGTTCAAACACATTCTAAAAGCACCAAATTTTTACCCTCCCCTCCACATTTGATATATATTATGTCATACTTTGTGTCTTTTTATTTTGCGTATCCTTGACTAATTTTTGTAGATGTAATGGATTTTACTATGTCTATGTTTAACCACCATACTACTGGATTTTTAATTAATTAATTTAATTTTTAATTAAATTAATTAAAATTTTTTTAATTTAAATTTTTAATTTTTAATTTTAAAAATTAAATTTAATGTTTAATTAATAATTGATCTACTTCCTTTACTGTTTGCTTTTATCTGTGAAATTCTGTCTTTTTATAATTTTCTTCTAGTTATGGCATTTTCTTTCCCATTTAAAAAGTCTCTTTGGGGTGCCTATTGTGTGGCTCAGTCAGTTAAGCGGCTGCATTTGGCTCAGGTCGTGATCCTGAGGACCTGGGGCTGAACCCCACATTAGGCCCCGTGCTCAGCAGAGAGCCTGCTTCTCCCTCTCTCTCTGCCTGCTGCTTTGCCTACTCATGCTCTCTCTCTGTTGTTCTCTCAAATAAATAAAATCTTTTAAAAAAAAGTCTCTTTAACATTTCTTGTAGAGTATTGGCTTAATGGTGATGAATTCCTATAACTTTTTTTTGGGAAACTGTCTCTCCTTCAGTTCTGAATGATTGCCAGGTAGAATATTCTCGGCTATAGGTGTTTTCCTTTCAACATTTTGAATATATCGTGTCGCTCTGCAAAGTTTCTGCTGAAAAATCAGCTGATAGCCTTTTGGGATTTCCCTTATTTGTAACTGTTTTCTTTTCTGCTTTTAAAATTCTCTCTTTATTCATGCCATTTTAATTACGTGTCTTGGTATGGACCTCCTTGAGATAATTTTGCTGGAAGCCGTCTGTGCTTCCTGGACATTGATATCTATTTCCTTCCCCAGATTAAGGAAGTTTTCAGCTATTCTTCAGATAAGACTTCTGTCCCTTTCCCTCTCTCTTCCCCATCAGGGATTCCTATAATGTGAATGTTGTTATACTCGATGTTGCTCCATTCCCTTAACCTATTCTCTATTCTCATTTTTTATTTTTCCTTTTTACTACAACATACTAATTTTTAATTAATCAGATTAAAAACAAAATATCATTAACAATCATGTTCTCTTCGTCTTTATCACCATTACCTCAGTTAAGGCCTTCATTATTGCTCTACTTTTTATCTTTTTTTTTTTTAAAGATTTTGTTCATTTATTTGACAGACACAGTGAGAGAGGGAACACAAGCCAAGGGAAGAAGGATAGGGAGATGCACACTCCCCAATGAGCAGGAAGCCTCATGCAGGGCTCGATCCCAGGACCCAGAAATCATGACCTGAGCCAAAGACAGACACTTAATGACTAAACCACCCAGGTGCCCCTGCTCCTCCTCCTCTTCTTCTTCTTCTTCTTCTTTTTCAAGATTTTATTTATTCGTGAGAGAGAGCAAGAGAGAGAAACATGAGCAGGGAGAAGAGGCAGAGGGAAAAGCAGACTCCCTCATGAGTAGGAAGCCAGAAGCTAGGCTCGATCCCAGGACCCTAAGATCATGACCTGAGCCGAAGGCAGCCATTTAACCAACTGATCCACCCAGGCAATACTGCATTTCTTTCTTTTTTTTTTTTTAATTAAAAATGTATTCTGAAATAATTACAGATTTTGGGTCCTCCTTCTCTCCTATCAGGTTTACTTCAGTAACCTCCCATTTCACTTTTCTTTTTGTCTCTTATTTAGTGTCTGTACTGATGCGTGAATAGTTATTTTAGATTTTTTTTTTAATTTATTTATTTGTCAGAGAGAGAGAGGGAGAGAGAGCGAGCACAGGCAGACAGAATGGCAGGCAGAGGCAGAGGGAGAAGCAGGCTCCCTGATGAGCAAGGAGCCTGATGTGGGACTCGATCCCAGGACGCTGGGATCATGACCTGAGCCAAAGGCAGCTGCTTAACCAACTGAGCCGCCCAGGCGTCCCGTGAATAGTTATTTTAAAATACAAGTCTAATCAGATCATTCTCTTGCTTATGGTTGCTTCAGTGGCTCACATTGCCTTAGGATAAAGCATAAGGTGCAAGGACCTTAATGATCTGGCCTTTGCCTGGCTCTACTGCCTTATCACCTACACTTCCCTAAACAACTTGTGGTTCTCTGAAAACTCAACAGTTTGCCTTCTCATCTTTGCTTTTTTTTTTTTTTAAAGTAAGCTCCATGTCCAATGTGGAGCCCAAAGCAGGGCTTGAACTCATGATGCTGAGATGAAGGCCTAAACTGACTGAGCCACCTAGGCATCCCTCCACTTTTGCTTTTAATATTTCTCTAGCTAGCATGCCCTTGTCTCATCTTGCTAATTAGCTCCTATTCATGCTTCAGGACAATTTAAACTCTTTATTATAGATATTGTCAAATATACACTAGAGAAAATAATGTAATGAATGCTATGCATCTATCACCCAAATGCAGATTATTAACAGCAGATCTTTCAACTTGGTTTTTCCCCAACTCAATCTTTTTTTTTTTTTAAGATTTTATTTTATTTATTTATTTGACAGAGAAATCGCAAGTAGGCAGAGAGGCAGGCAGATAGAGAGGGAGAAGCAGGCTCCCCGCTGAGCAGAGAGCCCGATGCGGGGCTCGATCCCAGGATCCTCAGATCATGACCTGAGCCAAAGGCAGAGGCTTAACCCACTGAGCCACCCAGGCACCCCCCAACTCAATCTTTATTGTTTTCTATGACCTCTTTAGGCAAAGCGAGCTGCTGCTTCCCTCTCTTGTTCTTAGCACCATGGCCATTCTTCTCTTAGAATGATTATAAGTTGATGTAATTACTCATTTACTTGTCTCTACTTCTAGATTGTAAGTCCTTTAAGAGAAGGAACCGAGTTCTTTTTACCTGGTGTTTTCTGTGCCTAATGTAGAGATTGACACATGATAGGTATTTAATAAATATGGAAAGTAATAATCAACCTCATATCTTTCCTTCCATTTGGCTATTACCCCATTCTCCCCTGTTTCCCACAAATAAGTACATTAAAAAAAAAAAAACTTTCCCCCCCAAGAGGCTAGATACAAAAGAGTGTCGTATATTAAGGGAAAGATAAAAGTGGGCTGTGGTGATAGAAGCCAGAATAGTGGTGGTCTTTGGCAGCAGGTGATATGTGGACATTGCTAACCAGGAGAGAGCATATATGAGGGAGTCTTCTTGGTCCTGGGTATGTTCTCTTCTGATCTGGATGATGCTTAGATATATATATGTATAAAATATATCAATCTAACTTGTGCATTTTGTTGAATGTAAATCCTACACCAATTTAAAAAAAAGAAAAAAGAAAAACTGCTTTCTTCCATTATTTTTTCCTTGCTACTACCACCATTTTCTTGATTACTCTGATCGGAAAACTGGGAGTTTCTCTAGACTCCCTCCTTCTTCTTCTGAATAATAACTCTTGACTCCTTCCCTCCTGTTCAGCCTCAGCACCTCTGTTCATAGAATGCAGACCAGGCTGTAGATAGGCCCAGTCTGTGTCAGGTTCCCCCTCCAAGCCTTTGGGTCGAGGGATGGAGTCATTGGACTTAACTACCCATTTAACCAGAGTTGTAGTTTGGGGAGGCAGTGATTCACTCACCAACACAGATTACATGAGAATTTAAGGCATGTTCATGAAGCCATTTGCAGTACCTAGGTATGATATTTGGGTATGATATTTGGAGTAAAAAAGAGATGCCAAAACACTGCTTTTACTAAGAATATTTCTTATTGCACATCCATGAGGGTATGACATTCAGTCTAGTTGAATAAATGTTAAGTAATGATTGAAAGAAAAAACTTTTTATTACATGTAGTTTATAGGAGATTTTAAGGAAAGATGCATTTTATGCAAGTATTGCTTATCATTTTTCTTTCTTAATGGAAGGGTAGTAAAAGTAAAAATCTGGAGGCTCCTGGGTGGCTCAGTCATTAAGCATCTGCCTTCGGGCTCAGGTCATGATCCCTAGGTCCTGGGATTGAGCCCTGCATTGGGCTCCCTGCTCAGCGGGGAGCCTGCTTCTCCCTCTCCCACTCCCCCTGCTTGTGTTCCTTCTCTCACTGTACCTCTCTCTCTCTCTCTCTGTCAAATAAATAAATAAAATCTTTAAAAAAAAAAAGGTAAAAATCTGTAAGAGGGTTCAGAATAAATGATGAGAGTTTTTATTCTGTGGGGTTTTTGCCAGTTTTATTCTTGAGAAAGGACAGAATTGATTCACTTTTTTAAAAAAGATTATATTTATTTATTTGACAGAGATCACAAGTAGGCAGAGAGGCAGGTAGAGAGAGAGGAGGAAGCAGGCTCCCCACTGATCAGAGAGCCCAATGCAGGGTTCGATCCCAGGACCCTGGGATTATGACCTGAGCTGAAGGCAGAGGCTTTAACCCACTGAGCCACCCAGGTGCCCCCAGAATTGATTCACTTTTAAAGCATGATGATTTTATGTTTTATTTTTCAGAATAAATGTTTTATCAGATAATCAGCAGGTACAAGGGATGCAGTGCAATGATCATTGCAGTAAATACTTAAATATATACAGCTCAGGAATAGAAGTCATTTTCTTGTGAAATGAATTTTATTAAGATCATATTCTTTATGTTCAGGATTTAAGAGAGTTCTGTTATGAAAGGTACAATTCCAAAAATGGTCTTAGTAAGGAGAGAAAGTAATTTTGGTTTCTACAGAATGTGACACTTGTATAATTTATGTTCTCCATATCTATTAAATAATAAATCTTAGAAAAAATAATGAAAATAAAATATCAAGCTGAAGACTAAAATTTCCATGGTAACATTATCTATCACACTAAGTGAGAAAGATTAGATTGCATTTAAGGACATTTTGGTACTAAACATTTGTCAGGGTATAAAAGATTAAGTTTTGTGTTTTTATTTTAAAGATTTTATTTATTTGAGTTAGTGAATAGGAGAGTGAGAGGGCATAAGTGTGGGTGGGGGGAGGGCAGAGAGAGAGGGAGAGGGAGTAGCAGGCTCTCCACTGAGCAGGAAGCCTGATACAGGCTCCATCCAGGGACCCTGGGATCATGACCTGAGCCGAAGGCAGATGCTTAACCAATTGAGTCACCCAGGCACCCCTTGTGTTGATTTTTAAGATGAAATTCTAGCCCATTCTTTAGATTACCTCCCCCCGAAAGCTACTTGTAGGCTATTATTTGCAAAAAGGATGATCTCTTCAAGGTATGTAGTGATACTAAAGTTAAATAATTTTGTTTGGGCCATTTATAAGAAATCATAAAGGAAGATGTGTAAGATATTTAAAAATACTTTCTTATAAAATATTTCAAACAGAATTAAAAAATCACCATTGCTTCTACCACTCAGCTTTAACCAGTCTTTTATATCTTTGTATCAATTCTTACTGAGTTTATTGCATTGATTAAAGAAATGCAAATTAAAACCCCAAGGAGATACCGCTACATATTATTAGAATGGCCAAGACTTAACAACAAGAACTACCATGCTTTTTGCAAGGATGCAGAGTAAATGGAGCTCTCACACTTTGCTGTTGGAAATGCAACATTTTACAGTTACATAGAGAAAGAGTTTGGCAGTTTCTTGTATAAACACAAGCTTATCATATGATCCAGTAATAAAGATGAAATGAAAACCTATTTTCACATAAGAATTGGTTCACAAATGCTTATAGCAACTTTATTCATTATCACTCCAAACTGGAAACAGCCCTGTGTCTTTCAGTTGGTGAATGTATAAACAGAACTATGGTCTATCAATGTAATATGCCTCAGCAGTACAAATTCCTGACTGCTGCCTCACAGCAACATGGATGAAGCTTAAATGCATTTTCCAAGTGAAAGAAGTTTACTCAGAAGAGTATATGTCTTATCATTCCATTTACCTGATATTCTGGAAAAGACAGAAAAAAAATCAGTGATTGCCAAGGGCTGGGTATAGGAATTGGGGTTGACTACGGACAGGGGACTGTTTTTTGGGTTGATGAAAATATTATTTATCTGGATCATGGTGGATACACAGCTGTGGTTATTAAATCCATAGAACTGTATATCCAAAAGGGTGGATTTTACTGTGTGTAAATTATACCTCAATAAACCTGACTAAAAATTTTCCCCATTTTTTTAAGGCTATAGCTAAAATGTTTACAGAAAAAAAATGCTATGACACCTGGAATTTGCTTCAAAATTATCTTGCAGTTGAGGTATAGATGAACTAAGATTGACTATGAATGAATGGTTGTTGGATTGGGAGGTGGGTATATGGATGTCATTTTACTGTTATCTATTTTCATATATGCTTGAAATGCCCTATTATAATAAAAATTTTCTAATGTTGCTAATCTGGTGGATATGAAATAGGATTTCATGTTTTTAAATTTTGTTTTTCCTGATTTTAATGAACTTTTGCATCATTTCCTATGTAACTCAGGTTTCCTTATGCATGAATTGGTTTTTATCCCCCATGCCTGTTTTCCTATTAGTTTATCTATCTCTTACTTATCAACTTTAGATCTTTATATATTCTGAATGCTAGTCCTTTGCCATGGACTAGTATCTAAGTTGCAGATATTTTTTCCCAGTCTGTCATTGGCTTTTTCTGGTGAGTTTGTTGTGACTTTTACAGTACATAGGTTTCTAATTTTTACATAGATGGGTTTATCAATCTATTTTTTTGTGTTTTGTGCCTTATTTATATCTTGTTTAATAAGTTCTTCTATAGAGGGGCCTGAGTGGCTCAGTCAGAGTGTCAGACTCTTGGCTTCAGTCCAGGTCGTGATCGTAGGGTCATGAGGTCAAGCCCACATCAGGCTCTATGCCCAGTGAAGAGCCTGCTTAGGATTCTCTCTCTCCCTCTCTACCTCTCCCCCCATTCACATGCCCTCGCATGCTCTCACTCTCTCTCAAAGAAATAAATCTTTAAAAAAATTCTTCCATAGAAATATTTTCATATTTCTTTGTTTTTTGCATTTATGTCTGCAATCCTCCTAGAATTTATCTTTGTGTTTAGTGTGATCAATATCATTTTTTTCCATGTGGATACCCAATTATTCTAACACTGTCCTTTTTCTACTGATTTGGAATGGAACCTGCAGTTAGTTTGTCGCTGGGCTGCCTGCCCATCCTGGGCCGCCTGCCCATCCTGGGCCCTGGTCCTCTGGCAAAAAGAATCCTAGCCCTTCCTTCCTGCCCACAACCAGCATATGTTTCCCCTCCTCTTGAGTTTCTTCAGATACTTGAGATTTATGCTCTTGGGCTTTGCCTCCCCTCCAGGTTTAGATATGAATCATCCTTAATTTTTTCCTCAGGAATATACTTGGGGGAGGAGAACAGGGAGGAACAATCAACTGATTTTATAAGTTTGGCTGAGCTTTCTAATTTTGTTTATTTATTAAAGCATTTTTTTGTTATTTATTAAAACATTGGTTACATACATGTTATATGCTGCATGGGAAATCTTGAGTTTTGTTTTAATGGATTAGAGAATATAGACTCTAATGGATTCCATTTTAATTTGGATTACAAAACCCTGGACTTGGGTTGCCTACGTTTCTATAACAATAAAATTGCATCTTGTTCTCTAACCAAACCACATTACATTCTGTTCCTTGCTCATATCATTTTCCTCTACTCCTTTGTTTGTATTTGCTCTCCTCACTTCCTAGAATTACTTTTTTTTTTTCTTTTTGTGCCTGGGACACTTCTACATGTTTATCTTCCTCACTAACCTGTGACTCTCACTATGTTCTATTTATCTTTTAAACCCTTGTACCTTGCATAGCTTCTACAGTGTAGTAGGAGCCCTATAAATGTTCATGAGCTTACATTCATCATGTTTGTGGCATTCTTCATGTGTCAAAGTGTGTAAACTTCTCTATAATTTGGTTGGATATTTGGTCAGGGTAAGTTGTAAGTTTATCAGTTAAATATATGTGTTGTTAATTGGTCATGTGTACTCAACCTGTTTGTCTCAAATTTGCTAGATCCGCAAAGATGCTTATGAAAATAGTTTTTTGTTCCATTGCTGTGTATTAAATTTTCTGACCATCTGTTTGGTGCAAGCAGATTAGACGCCTTTTATTAGTAGTACTTTTTTAAAAACAACATCCTTTGCACTAAATAGGACCTGTTCTTATCCAACATTCAGCTCCAGTCCTTCTTAACCTGGTTATTGTTCATAGAAAATCTGCTTGTTGTTGTTTGGTAACATTGTACTTTTTGTTTGTTGTTTCAAGTCTTTATTTCAATTCTAGTTAGTTACCATACAGGGTAATACTGATTTCAAGAGTAGAATTTAGTGATTCATCACTTACATCTAGTGCTCATGACAAGTGCCCTCCTAATACCCATTATCCATTTTAATTTGAAACGGCTTTCTTTTTTTTTTTTAATTTCTATGGATGGAGCATTTGAGGAGAGAGAGAATGGATGAGAAAAGTGATTTGGAACACATCCTTTCTGAATTGACAGAATTAACATTCCATTACTTTCTGTTTTCTTTTTGTAATTGCATGTTTTCATATTGATTTGGTCATCTTATGCAGAAAACTTATATAGGCTCCATAAATTAAAGGTAAGGAAAGCTTTGGTATTTCTTAGAAGCTAAAAGCTTTGCTTTTTTGCATTTGGTCTTTTGTCACACATATTTTCTAATAATGGAAGATAGTGGGAGCTGAGAAATAGGACTCTGAATTGTGACCCTTTTCTTTTTAAAAAAGCTTTGCCAGGTTGTCTTGGTTGTACTTTTAACGTCACTTAGTACTGTTTGAGTTGTACTGAAATAGCAAGAGGTGGCATTATACCTAGGCTCAGCTGGTTCCCTGCACTGTTATAATTACTACTACTTGTGAAATCTAAAAATTAAAAGTTTAAAAAGATGCCTGTGGTGCTGATACAACATGGCTGAAGTGCCACTAGAAATGAATGCAAGCAGAAGTGCTGTATTTAGTATCTCAGGAATTAGATCAGAAATTGATAACTGTGAACAATGTATATATGCTTGGTTTGAAAAAGATTACAGTTTAATTCAGCTATACATATTTCTTTATCAAAACTAAATTCAACCAATGTAGGATCATTGTTACAATTATAAATTTGGGAGGGATAAATGTAAATGAATGAAAGGGTTTTATAAATCCTATCTTACATGCCTGAGAAGCCTATGACCATATCAAACTTAGACTGCCCCTGAAAGATCAAAAGATACTAACTGCATAAAACTGGAAAACTTTGCTATGTCCAATAAAATCCATAACCAAACTAGAAAAATGTTAAAGTGGAGTTAGGAAGGCCATCTTAAAGATGTGAAAACCCAGAATCTAAAAAAGTTGATAAAGTGGGGCGCCTGGGTGGCTCAGTGGGTTAAAGCCTCTGCCTTCAGCTCAGGTCATGATCCCAGCGTCCTGGGATCGAGCCCCACATCGGGCTCTCTGCTCAGCAGGGAGCCTGCTTCCTCCTCTATCTCTCTCTGCCTACTTGTGATCTTTGTCTGTCAAATAAATAAATAAAATCTTAAAAAAAAAACCAAAGTTGATAAAGTTTGCTAATAAAAAAGAAATCAATACTTCTACATGGAGAAAATACCGCAAAGTTAAAAAAAATGATGAAATTTCATTTCAAGACAAAGTGTTCATTTCTTGGGTATATGAAGAATATCTATAATTAATAAAGCTGTAACTCAATTAAAAATAGGCAAAGAACATAAAGAGAAATATCCACAGAGTATCTTTATCTGTAGAAATAGAAATGGTTTATGTATATAACTTGGACAAAAATGATCATATATATATCTGCTTGTATGTGCATCGAGTATATCAAGAGGCTTTATAAGAACTTGGTTTCAGTGTTTGCGACAGGGAGGGAAACTGGATGGCTGAAGGACAGAGATGGGAAGAGGAATTACTCCTTACTTTCAAATCTTTATCTTTTGATATCTTTCTATTACGTATTAAATAGATACCATATATGGATAAACACACATGTGTAATTTTTTTGTTAAAAGCCTAAAAAGAATATTTAAAGCACAAAATGACAATATTTTTATTGTAACAAAGAGCTCACACATGTTAACAAAAACAAGACTGTTATCAAATTAAGTAAGCAGACATACATTAGCAAACAGTTCACAAAAAAGGAAAACAGAATGAATAAATAAACATGTAGAAATATGTTCAATCTCAGTAGTAATCAGAATGGAACTTAGTTATAACCTCTCAGTAAGTCACTCCCAAGCACTTAAAATTAAGGTAAGCACCATTTCTGTGTGTTTCTGGCACTTGGCCTCATGGTTCTTATCCATGAAATTACTTGGTGATGGATGTGTTGATGATGTTTTCTGTCTCTACTTCTGCAAGCTCTTTGAGGTTAGAGATTGTGTTTTTTGTCATTTTCCCTTGAGTATGCCAGTGTCTAGCACAGAGGACTATTTCTTGAATGAATTAATGAACAGAGTAAATAGCTAGTAATCAGAGATAAAGATACTAAAACAATGTTTAGGTTTCTTTAATAAGGAGAAATTAAATTTTAATATACAGTGTGTTATTAAGAAGATGAAACTATTATGCTCCTCATACTCCTAGTGACATGGCACATTGTTTTTCTAAAATATTTTCATCATTTGCCAATATTATCAAGACACCCCCCTTCCCACAAACACACCCCGTATAGGGCACAATTGTTAACCTTCAATCCAATTCCATTTTCAGAATCTGTACTAGGCTAATAATCTGTTTTAAAAATATGCATCCAAAGACGTTCATCATGGTGTTATTCATAATAGGGATACAGTGGAAGTATCCATATTAGCCAACACTGAATAGCGATTTTAAAAATTGTTGAATCCATATGGTAGGCAGTAAAAATTATCCTTACAAAAATATAACAGCATGAAAAATACTTGTGATATAATAATGTTAAGTGAAGAAGGCAGAATTCAGAGTATATCTTAATAATGCCAAATGTGAAGATTAGAAGGAGATACTTTAAAATGAGAAAACCTTTGTTATAATTAGAGTAATTTTAAGTACTGTGGCTAAAACTCCCTTTCTTGAAAATGTTGGATGGGAACTACAAGTATTTGCCTCCGACACTCTATATCCTTTAGATACATTAATATATTCAAACAACTTATTGTATTAAATTCTATTATTTTTGGTATAATAAGTCTGGGAGTTATGAGATTTGGTATAATAAGTCAGTGAGTCTGGGAGATTTCTTTTGCAACAGATCTATAGTATGATTATGTGATTTTTAAAGGTTAATTTTTTTTTAAGATTTTATTTATTTATTTGACAGACAAAGATCACAAGTAGGCAGAGAGGCAGGCAGAGAGAGATAGAGGAGGAAGCAGGCTCCCTGCTGAGCGGAGAGCCCAATGTGGGGCTCGATCCCAGGACCCTGGGATCATGACCAGAGCTGAAGGCAGAGGCTTTAACCCACTGAACCACGCAGGTGCCCCTGATTATGTGATTTTTTAATTTTAAAATGTTTATATATCTAGCCTGCTTCCTCCTCTCTCTCTCGCTCTGCCTGCCTCTCTGCCTACTTGTGATCTCTGTCTGTCAAATAAATAAATAAATAAAATCTTAAAAAAAAAAAGTCTATAATTAAAAAAAAAGTTTATATATCTAAGCAAATATAATAAGATCTGTATTCCTTTTTCTTTAAAGATTTTACTTATTTTAGAGAGAGAGTGCAGGCACATGGGTGGGGGAGGGGCAAAGAGAGAAGGAGATAGAGAATCTCAAGGAGAATCTCAAATAGAGTCTGTGCTCAGCGCTGAGCCGGTCTTAGGGCTCCATCCGGATATGAAGACTGGAGCAGAAACCAAGAGTCAGATGGCCTAACTGAGCCACCCAGGTGCCCCTAAGATCTGTATTTTTACCCAGTTGCTATAGTTATTAATATTGTCATAGTGATGTTGTTTACGAATTCTGAGGGTATTTTGCCATGACTTACATGGGCTGTTACTGACTCAGTTCTTTCCCTTCTAAATTCATGTGTTAAAGTCATTATAACCCAGTATAATGGTATTTGGAGTGGGGCCTCGGGGATGTAATTAGATTTAGGCTAGCTCCTGAGGATGGGCCGCTTATGATGGGATTAGTACCCTTACAAGAAAAAGAGAGCATATACTCTTATCTTCTCTCCCGATGAGAAAAGGCAATGTGAGCACACAGCAAGAAGATGGCTATCTACAGTCTAGGAAGCAGTTTCTCACCAGACGCTGAACCTGCCAGTATCTTGATCTCAAGCTTCCTAGTCTCCAGAGCTAGGAGAAATAAATGTCTTGTTTAAGCCACTCAGTCTGTGGTATTTTGTTATAGCAAACTGAACTAAGACATGGGCTAACCCTTTGTGAATATGGTAACTGTTGAAGGCATATAATAGCTACCTTTTAATTTTGCTTACAATCTATTTTATTCACAAGGAACTGAATATAAAGACCAGTTTCTGTAGTTTTTAGATAGACTTCTATTTACAAAGTAGATATGCAGATGTTTACATACAACACCCTTCCCATTGCATGCTTTGCAGGCCATATAAAAGATTCGGTTTTTTGTCCTTAGAGAAATAGGATGCTATTGAAGGATTCTAAATAGGGGAGTGACGGGACCAGTGGTGTTTTAGATAAAAATGACATCTCTCACAGTGGTGCAGAGAAGCGGGTGGGCAGGAGGTTACGGGAAGCCTACTTTAGGAAACTATTTAGTAAATCAAGAAAGAAGAGGGCAGCTTAAACTAGGACGGACAGCAATGGATTGATAGAAGATACTTGAAAGTGAAAAAAATCAGTGACTAGTGGTGATTTGGAAATGGCAGTAGGGGAAAGAGACATGTGAAAGAAAACTTCCCTGTTTCTAGCTTATGCAGCTCAACTGAAGGTATCCTCACTCATTGTGGTTAGGGAACTCAGAGAGGAGGGGTGTGTGTGTGTGGTGTGTGTGTGTGTGTGTGAGAGAGAGAGAGAGTGAGTGAGTAAGTGAGATGGCTGTGGCCTTGGTTTTGGACAGTTTGAATTTGAGGTGTCTTTGAGATATTCCAGCAGAGACGACAGTTCCACATATCCTTGTTTACTGTTTAACAATTAACCTCCTTGTTCTTTGAAGGTGGGATAGAGGCCTGCACTAGTGATATGATTCAGGAGTCATAGGTATTTAAACAGTAATTGAGACTGTGAATGTGGTGAAGATTGCCTGGGGAGAGGGTAGCAAAATGAACAAGAGAAGAGAACGTTGAGGAGAATAAACTAGCAAAGGAAGCAGAGAAGGAGCTGTCGGGTAGGAAGAAAACGGTAGGAGTGTTGGGGTCATAGCAGCCAGGGCAGACATGTTTCATGAAGGAAAAAGTGGTTGGCTGTGGTGGATACTGGTAAGACATTGAGCAAGAGGAAGATAAAATTAATGTGTTAATTAGTATATTGTTAAATAAGAAGATGTGGGGCTTTGAAAATGGTATGGCAGTTGGACAGGGAAATTTGGATATATAATTGAAGTGCTAAAAAGTGAGTTATGGTTGCATTAAGTTGTATGTTAATTAAATTCTTTGGATTGGAAATAACAGCAAAACAACTCAATTTCCTTTAAACAAAATAAATAACTTACTGCCACAGAAAATTAAAATGTCCAGAAAAGGTGCCTCGTTAGCGCAGTAGGTGGCGCGTCAGTCTCATAAAATGTCCAGATAGGAGTGGCCTCTGGCACTAGTGAATCAGGCACTCAAACAATATCATTAGCTATGTCTTTATCATCTCTCTCAGCTCTGCTTTCCTCTGAGGAAGGATTGTAAGGGCCTATTCTGCCAGAGCGGCCCCAACCCGGTTGAACTGCCATTTTGTTGTAAAACTTGAATTGACTCTGCCCCCCACGCCCCAGGGGAACTTACTTAAAAGCAAGTCCGGGAAACCAGTCCCAGGTTAAAAGGCCCAAATACAAGGGTGGGTCAGGTCAGGTGGAGACATTCAATCAGTAAGGGGCGCATACTGTCTCCTAGCTACCAAGGAGTATGGGCCCCGCCCTTTGGGCACCTTTTGGGCACCAGTTCTGACCAAGGTGATAGGCTGGTTCAGATGTCTACTAGGGTAAATTGTAATTCAGTTGGTCACCTAGCATGACTGTGCAGCTTTCTATGTGTTACAATTTCATTGGCCACCTGTGCATGGCCAGGTCCAACCACATGGCCTTTGCTCTGTAAAAGTTAGTCTGTGAAATGGAGAGGGGTCGTTCTCTCTGTAAGGGGCGCCCCAACTGGTCTGTTTGACGGTCGGTTTGATTCTTGATGCTTGGCGCGAATTAAAGCTTTGCTTGACTTTTGCTTTGTATCAGTCTCGCTCCTTTAATCACAGACCCATTATTGGGGGACCCAATATTGGGGACCCAACAGGATCTCTCCTGGTCCCTAGGCTTTTCTTATCCTTACAGTCCTGATGGAAAGAGTGTTCTTCCTTCCCAGTTTTAGCAAAAATCTCAGGACTTACTTGGATTTTACCAGTTTGTATCACATGCTTGTGCATAAACGAATCACTTTGGTCAAAGCAATTAGAAATGCTGCCAAGCCAGGCCTGAGTCACCTGCTCAGCCCTGGATCTGGGCCAGTTAAAGTAGTCTAATCTGAATCACATGGGCTGTGAATAAGGGAGGAGTGATTTCCCAAAGGAAAATCAAGATGTGTTCCCAGAATAAGGACAAATGTATGCTAGGCAGGCAGAAACAGCAGACATCTATTTCAACTGTGAAAGAAGCCTTTGGCCCAATATATTTGAACACCTGCTTTTGTCATATGCTTTGTAGGTAATCTTTTGGCTTAAAGGATGATTGAGTCTATATGTTACTGTAACTTCTAGAAGGAGCCCCTGGGCCTGATTTTTATGGCTAGAGGAAGATTGGAATTATTCTTGCTGCATGTGCTACTGTTGGTTTGGGGAGCTTGAATAACTAATCTTGAAGACACACTGGGACCAACAAACACATGAAAAGATGCTCAACATCACTAATTACTAGAGAAATGCAGATTAAACCACAATGAGCTATCACCTCATCAGGATGGCTACTGTAAAAGACTACCACCACAAACAGAAAATAACAGATTTTAATGAGGATGTGGAGATATTAGAACCCATGTGCCTTATTGGTGCATTGATTTATAAAATGGTGTTAACTGCTATGGAAGACAATATGATTCCTCAAAAAATTAAATGTAGAACTATCATATGATCCAGCAATCCTACTTCTGGGTATATATCCAAAGGAATTGAAAGCAGGATCTCAAAGAGATATTTATACATCATGTTCATAGCACCATTATTCCCAATGGGCAGAAGGTAGAAGAACTCATGTATCACTGATGGATGGATAAATAAAATATGATATACACGTACAATAAATATTATCCATCCCTATAAAGGAAGAAATTCTCAGGTAAATGACAGCATGGATGAACCTTGAGGATATTATGCTAAACAAGATAAGCCAGTCAGAAAAAGATAAATACTGCATGATTCCAGTTACAAGGTACATAGAATAGTCAAAATGATAAAAGACAGAAAGGAGAATGGTGGTTGCCAGGGGCTGGGTGGGGATGCGGGGAATGAGGAATTGTTGTTTAATGCCTGCAGAATTTCAGTTTTGCAAGATGTTAAAGTTCTGGGAGATCTGTTGCACAACAATGTGAATGTATTCAAACCACTGAACTGTACGTTTAAAAATGGTTAAGATGGTAAATTTATGTTAGTATTTTTATTATAATTTCAAAAATTCTTAGAAGACACATTGACTAATGAACAAATTATAAATGTTCCTTAAGGAGTAACTTGTATTACATTTTGTAATAAAGACTGATGCACCTGGCCAAAGGCAAAAGGATTTTAGGGGTTGAATTTACCAAAACTGTCCCTAGCACAACCATTACCACCACTCCTGCTTCATTCTGCCTGGATATGCCTCTGAAATCTGTGTTACTGGCAGTGGCATTAATAGATTTGTATGATCCATTAATGTTCTTTTCCCCAGTCTTCTTTAAAATAATCCACCTGTGTTTTGTGTTATCAGTACCTAACTCTTAAAAGAGTACTTTTAGGGGCACCTGGGTGGCTCAATCGGTTAAGCATCTGCCTCTGGCTCAGGTCATGATCCCAGGGTCCTGGAATCAAGTCCCCCATCAGGCTCCCTGCTCATCAGGGAGCCTGCTTCTCCCTCTGCCTCTCTTCCCTGCTTGTGCATGCATGCTCGCTCGTGCGCTCTCTCTCTCTCTCTCTCTCATGAATAAATGAAATCGTTTAAAAAAGAGTACTTTTAATCTAGTTTCTAGAAATTTGTAATTCATCATTATATTTGTTTATAGAAACAAACCCACACTTTTTTATGCCAGTGGACATTTTTTCATTCATTCACTCAACAAACATGTACTCCATTGAATATCATTTTTTTTAAACTAAAGTTGGCACACAATATATGTTAATATCAGATATATAACATAGTGATTCAACAGTTATATACATTATGAAATGCTCAGCACAGTAAGTACAGTTACCATCTGTCACCATACAAAGTGATTACAATGTTATTGACTATGTTTCCTGTGTTGTACTTATCATCCCTATGACTTACCTATTTTATAACTGGAAGTTTGTACCTCTTAATCCTCTTCACCTATTTTGTTTATACCCCCAAAGACTCCTCTCCTGTGGCAGCCAATTTGTTCTCTGTACCTATAGGGTTGTTTCTGTGTTTTGTTGGTTTAGAGTCCCCATGTAAGCAAAATCATATAGTATGCATCTTTCTGTATTGACTAATTTCACTTGACATAATACCCTCTAGGTCTATCCATGTTGTCACAAATGGCAAGATCTCATTCTTTTTTATGGCTGAGTAATATTCCATCATGTGTATGTACCACTTCTTTCTCTATTCATCTATTGATGGATACTTAGGTTACTTCCCCATCTTGGCTATTGTAAATAATACTGCACTAAACATTGAAGTGAATATATCTTTTTAAATTAGTATTTTTGTATTCTTTAGGTAAATAACCAGTAGAAAAATTACTGGATCATATGGCAAGTCTGTGTTTAATTTTTTAAGAAGCCTCCATACTGTTGTCCACAGTTGCTACATCAATTTACAATCCCACCAACCATGTACAAGGGTTCCTTTTTCTCCATATCCTTACCAACACTTGTTATTTCTTGTATTTTTTGTTCTAGCCATTCTAACAGATGTGAGGTGATATCTCGTTGTGGTTTTGATTTGCATTCCTAATAGTGAATGATGTTGAACATCTTTTCATGTGTCCATTGGCCATCTTCTTTAGAAAAATGTCTACTCAGTTCCTCTGCCCATTTTTTAATTGGATTATTTGTTTTTTTGGTGTTGAGTTATGTAAGTTCTTTATATATTTTGGATATTAATCCCTTATTGGATATACCATTTGCAAGTATCTTCCTTCATTCAGTATGTTGCCGTTTCATTTTTTTTTTATGACAAAAGCATTTTAGTTTGATGTAATCCCAATTATTTATTTTTGCTTGTGTTTCCCTTGCTTGCAGAGATACATTCAGAAAAATATTTCTAAGACTGTTGTCCAGAAGATTACTACTTATGTTTTCTTTTAGGAGTTTTGTGGATTCTGGTCTCACTTTTAGGTCTTTAATCCATTTTGAATTTATTTTTGTATATGGCATAAGAAGGTAGTCCAGATTCATTCTTGTTCATGTTGCTGTGCAGTTTTTCCAGCACCATTTATTGAAGAGACTGTCCTTTTCCATTGCATATTCTTGCCTCCTTTGATCATAGATTAATTGACTATAAAAACGTGAGCTTATTTTTGGGCTCTCCCATTCCATTGATCTGTGTGTCTGTTTTTGTGCCCATTTCATACTGTTTAGATTACCACAGGTTTGTAGTATATCTTGAAATCTGGGATTGTATTACCTCCAGCTTTTGTTCTTCTTTCTGAAGATTGCTTTGCCTCTTGAAGGTCTTCTGTCATTACATACAAATTTTATGGTAATTTGCTCTAGTTCTGTGAAAAATGCTGTGATATTTTGATACGGATTGCATTGAATGTGTAGATTGCTCTAGGTAGCATAGACATTTTAACAATATTTTTTTTTCCAGTCCATGAACATGGGATATCATTCTATTTGTTTGTATCATCTTTAAATTTTTTCATTGGTGTTCTGTAGTTTTCAGCATATAGGTCTTTCACTTCCTTGGTTAAGTTTATTCCTAGGTATTTTATTGGCTTTGGTACAATTATAGAGGGGATTGTTTTCTTAATTTCTCTTTCTGCTACTTCATTTTTAGTGTATAGAAGTGCAACTGATTTCTTTGTACTAATTTTATATACTGCAATTTTACTGAATTCATTAATTACTTCCAGTAGTTTTTTTGGTAGAGTCTTTAGGGTATCGTACTATCTGTAAATAGTAGCAGTTTACTTCTTTCTTACCAATTTGGATGACTTTCTTGTCTGATTGATATGGCTAGGACTTCCAGTACTATGTTGAATAAAAGTGGCAAGAGTGGGCCTCCTTGTCTTATTTCTAATCTTAGAGGAGAAACTTTCAGCTTTTCACATTGAATGTTATATTAGCCATGGGTTTGTCATATACAGCCTGTGTCATGTTGAGGTGTGTTCCCATTAAACCACGTTACTGAGAGTTTTTGTCATGAATGGTTGTTGAATTTGTGAAATGCTTTTTCTGCATTGAGATGATCATAATATATTTTATTTTGATGTGGTGTGTCATCTTGACTGGTATGCAAATGTTGAACCATCCTTGCATCCCCAGAATAATTCCCACTTGATTGTGGTGAATAATTCTTTTAGTGTAGTTTGCTAATATTTTGTTAAGGATTTTTGCATCTCTGTTCATTAAGGATGTTGGCCAGTAGTGTTTTGGGTTTTTTGGGTTTTGTTTTGCTTCTGTAGTTTGGATGGTGTATCCTTTTTCCATCCTTTCCCTTGGAGTTTATATCTTTATTTATTTATTTTAACATTTTTTGGCTCCATGCGCAACACGAGACTTGAACTCACAACCCTGAGATCAAGATTTGCGTTCTCGGGACGTGTAGATGGCTTTCAATTAAATGCCTTCAGCTGAAGTGATGATCTTGGGGTCCTTGGATCGAGCCCCACATTGGGCTCCTTGCTCAGTAGGGATCCTGCTTCTCCCTCTTCTTGCCTCCCTCTCCCCTTGCTTGTGTGTGTGTTCTCTCTCTCTCTGTCAAATAAATAAATAAAAATCTTTAAAAAAATTTTTTTTAAAAGTTGCATTCTCTACAAACTGAGCCAGCCTAGAGCCCCTCATATATGTCTTTAGGTCTGAAGTGAGTCTCTTCTGTGCAGCATATAGATGTCTTGCTTTGTTTTGTTTTGTTTTGCTTTGTTTTAAGCCATTTAGTTACCCTTTTGATTAGAATATTTAGACCATTTACATTTATTTATTTATTTATTTAAATTTTTTTTATTTATTTATTTGTCAGAGAGAGAGAGAGAGAGAGCGCCATCGGGAGAACACAAGCAGGCAGAGCTGCAGGCAGAGAGAGAAGCAGGCTCCCCACGGAGCAAGGAGCCCGATGCGGGACTCGATCCCAGGATCCTGGGATCAATACCTGAGCTGAAAGCAGTGGCTTAACCAACTGAGCCACCCAGGCGTCCCTAGACCATTTACATTTAAAGTAATTACTACTAGCAGGGTGCCTGGGTGGCTCAGTCAAGTAAGGGGTTGCCTTCAGCTTAGGTCATGATCTCAGGGTCCTGGGATCTAGCCCTGGGCTCTCCGTTCAGTCAACAGGGAGTCTGCTTCTTCCTTTTCCTCTGATCTTTCTTGCTTTCTCTCTCTCAAATAAATAAAATCTTAGAAGAAAAAAGTACTTACTGCTAAGTATGTACTTATTGCCATTTTATTATTTTCTCTGTTCCTTTCTTCTGTTGCTCTCTTGCCTTGTAATTGATGGCTTTCTGTAGTGTTCTGCTTAGCTTTTTATTCTCTTGTGTATCTATTAGGTTTTGGGTTTGTGGTTACCATGAGTTTCAGGTATAGGATCCTAAGTATATAGCAGTTTATATTAAGTTGACAGTCATTTAAGTTTGAACATATTCTGAAAGAACTTCTTTACTCTCTCCTTCACATTTTATATCTGTGTTGTCATATTTTCATCTTTTAATTCATAATTTTCTTACTTCTAATTATGGCCTTTTCTTTTCCATTTAAATGAAGTCCCTTTAGCATTTCTGGTAAGGCCAGTTTAATAGTAACGAATTCCTCTTACTCTTGTCGGGGAAACTCTATCTCTCCTTTCATTCTGAATGATAACCTCACCAAGTAGACTATTCTTGGTTGTAGGGTTTTTTCCTTTCAGCTCTTTAAATACTATGCTAAGCAATAGAAGTCAGTCAGAGAAAGACAGTTATCATATCAGCTCACTGAAATGTAGAATTTAAGAAACAAGGTAAAGGATCATAGGAGAAGAGAGGAAAAAATGAAACAAGATTAAACCAGGGAGGGAGATAAACCATAAGATACTCTTAATCTTAGGAACAAACTGAGGGTTGCTGGAGGGGAGAGGGCTGGGTGGATAGGGTAACTTGGTGGTGGACATTGGGGAGGGTATGGACATTGGGAGGATGGGGAGGGTAGTACTGGGTGTTATATAAGACTGATGAATCACAGATCTGTACTCCT
This sequence comes from Lontra canadensis, assembly GCF_010015895.1. NCBI lineage: Eukaryota > Metazoa > Chordata > Mammalia > Carnivora > Mustelidae > Lontra > Lontra canadensis. The sequence continues at coordinate 17,917,341 of NW_022631022.1, forward strand.
GAAACAAATAATACATTATATGGTAATTTTCAAAAATTAAAAAAAAATAAATATGCCAGCTACCTTCTGGCCTGGTGTATTTCTGTTGAAAAATCAACTGATAACCTTATAGTGTTTCCCTTTTACTTAATTTTTTGTTTCTTGCTTAAAATTCTCTATCTTTAAACTTTAAATAAGTTTTTTGCCCCCATTTCTCTCTTTCTTCTCCTTCTGGGACCCCTATAATGCAAATGTTTATTCACTTGATGTTATGCAAGAGATCCCTTAGCCTATCCTCATTTTAAAAAAATATCTTTTTTTTTTTTTTCTGTTTAGCTTAGATTCTTTCTGTTGCCTTTCTGGATTGCTGATCCATTCTTCGGTATCCTTTAATCTGTTGATTCCCTCTAGTATATTTTTCATTTCTGTTTTTGTGTTCTACAACTGATTGGTTCTTTTAAATATTTTCTCTTTGTTGAAGTTCTCACCAAGTTCTTCCACTCTTCTCTCCAGTGTTATGAGCATCTTTATGATCATTAAACTCTTAATCAGGCATATTATCTCTCTTTCATTTAGTTATTTTTCTGTGGTTTTGTCTCGTTCTTTCACATGGGGCATAAACAGCTATTTCTTCTAAACTTGAAGTAACAGTCTTGTGTGTGGTCAACCCCCATGTAGACTGTGTGTGCCTGGTAACTTTGGCTGGATGGCTAGGACTGTGTCTGGTGTGGGCTGGGGTTCTAAGGCTCTCTATGTTGGGCCACCCTGGTGAGATGGCCAGAAGTGAAGTGGATGTGGGCTGGGGTGGTCTCAGGGTTCTTTGAGCAGAGGTCACCCTGGCAGCACAGCTGAAGCTGAAGTAGATAAGCTAGAGTGTCGTGGGGTTCTCCACATAAGAGGGTTTCCTGAAAAGACAGCTAGAGACAGAGCAGGATGGGTCAGGGGATCCCAGGGTGTTCCACACAAGGAGTATCCTCAGAAGACAGCTGTAGGTGAAGTGGGTACATGTTGAGGTGTCCTGGGGTTCTCATTGCAGGGGGTACCCTGGTGGGGAAGCTGGCCAGGGGTCCCAGAGCCCTCCATCCAGGGACTGCCCTGGTGGAGTAGCCAAAACCAATGCAGGCACAGGCTGAATGTTCTTAGGGCACCCTTCCAGGGTGGATGGAGCAAAACTAGGTGTGAGCCAGGAGGTCACAGAGTGCTCTGCTCCAAGGATGCCCTAGCAAGCTGTCTGGAGCTGGCATGGTGTGGACTGGTGTGTTTTGGAATTTGTGCCTGTGTCGCCTTGGCACATCAGCTGGAAATGTAGTGAGTGCTGACCAGGAGTGTGTCTTGGTGTGTGCTACACTGGGGCCACCTTTGTGGAACAGCTGGGGCTGGTGTGGGCTAGGAGCCTGGGTCTCACTGAGGTATTAGGCCTGGACCTTGCTCTTGTCCATGCTCTCAGGGTGGACAAGGGAGCATAAACCATGGTGCTCACCAGCCCCTCTGACTCAGAGAGTGTTCCAGCATCTCTTCTGCTGTTTGGCAGAGTTCTAGGGCTGGATCTTTTATATCTATTTGTTCTTTTAAACTGTGGCTCTTTTTCTGTGCCCCAGGGCAAACATATCTGGTTATGACTCCTCAGTACTGTCCCTTCCCACTGTAGTTTTTAGCACTGGAGGAGGTGGGGGGTGGGGATGTAGGTTCCCCTTTGTTACCACATCTCCATCTCTCTTGCTCTTTTCCTTGTGATCTATCTCAGAAACTGTTCAGTCAGCTCTCAGTTCCTTAGGAGGAATTGCTCTATAAATAGGTATAGATTTGGTATGTCTGTGGAGGAGGTGAGTTTAGGGTTTTCCTATGTTCTCATCCTTGACCAAAACCTCTAGTTGAATTCTTTTGTATGTGGCTGTCCAGTTTTCCCAACAGCATTTATTGAAGAGACTGTCTTTTCCCCATTTTTATTCTTCCCTACTTTTTATTGGATTCATTGACCATATAAGCATGAGTTTATTTTGGGGCTCTCTGTTCTGTTCCATTGATCTATATATCTATTTTTGTGCCAGTACCACACTGTTTTGATTTATTATAGCTTTGTAGTATATCTTGAAATCTGAGATTGTGATACCACCAGGTGTGTTCTTCATTCTGAAGATTTCTTTGGCTATTCAGCCTTCTGTGGTTTCATACAAATATAAGTATTTTTTTAATAGTTTTGTGAAAAATACTATTAGTTTTTTATAGGTATTGCATTGAATCTATAGATTGCTTTGGATATTATGGACATTTTAACATTATTCTTCCAATCCATGAGCACGGGATATCTTTCCATTTGTTTGTCACCTTTTATTACTCAGCCATAAAAAAGGAGGAAATGCTGCCTTTGCAACAACACATATTGACCTAGAGCTTATTATGCTAAGTAAAATAAGTCTGAGAGAGAAAGACAAATACCATGATTTCACTTATATGTGGAATTTAAAAATGTAGAATAAATGAATAAACAAACAAAAAGTAGAATTAGACCTATAAATAAAGAGTGCAAACTGATTGTTGCCAGAGGGGAGGTGGTGGGGGTTTGGGTAAAACGGGTGGAGGGGAGTTCCAGATACAGGCTACTAGTTGTGGAATAAATAAGACACAGGACTAAAAGGCACAGCATAAGGAATGTAGTGAATGATATTGTAATAGTGTTGTATGGTGACAGATAGTAGCTATACTTGTAGTGAGGAAAGCATAACATAGAGATGTTGAATCACTATGTTGAACACCTAAAATTAATGTAACATTTTATGTCGACTATATTCAGATTTTTTAAAATAGAGAAAACATAATATTATGAATGAAAAGAGGGATATTACTGTAGAGCCTACAGACATTAAAGAGATAAAAGAGATATTTTATTTTATTTTTAGATTTTATTTATTTATTTGACAGAGATCACAAGTAGACAGGCAGGCAGAGAGAGAGAGGGGGAAGCAGGCTCCCCGCCGAGCAGAGAGCCCGATGCGGGGCTCGATCCCAGGACCCTGAGATCATGACCTGAGCCGAAGGCAGAGGCTTAACCCACTGAGCCACCCAGGTGCCCCGAGGATATTTTTAAATATCTTTATTTCATGCCATTTGATTGTTCGGATAAAATGCACAAATTTCTTGAAAAAATACAACTTACCAAAGCTAACAGAAGAAGGAATAGAAAATCTACATAATACATTATCTATTAAGGAAATGGATTCCATTATTTAAAACCTTCCCACAAAGAAAACCTCAGGTTATAGAACTTATCTGGTGAATTCTTGCAGATGTTTAAGGAAGAAAAACACCAATCTTGAATAAACTTCTCCAGACAACAGAGAAAGAGGGTTATAGTCCCTACCTCTTCTTACAAGAAAGGAGTTATAGAATAATTTGCAAGAAAAGAAATTGCAGGCTAGTCTCTCTTAATGATCATATTTATGGATACAAAAGTCCTTAACACAATATTAGCAAATTATATGCATAAAAAAGGCAGTATGTTACAATAAATTAGATTTATTTCAAGTATGCAAAGGTAGCTTAATATTTAAAAATCAGCATATTCCACCACGTTGACAGAATATTGAAAAATTATGACTGTTTTGATAGATACAGACTTTTTAGCTTAGCAGAAGAGGACCTTTTCAAAGAATCTACCTCTCTATCCAGCCTCTTCTTTTGCACTGCCATATATGCACAAATTTCTTCCACCATATATGGAATAGTTTGCACTTCCTGGATCATATCCTGTTATTTCTTGCTTCTCTGCCTTTACATGTGTTTTACCACCTGGTTCCTTCCCCAGTAACTTAAACTTGTTCCTTAGAAGTCTGTCTAGGATTCTGGGAAGGTTTTGGCAGCACAGTCTCCCCACCCCTCATACACTGTAAAAGGCATTTGGGTAACTTCCCCTACTGCAGTCAATATGTAAACTCTATTTATTACTCTCAAAATGATGCCCCTTCCCTGTAATTATCCCCCCATGTCTAACCCTAGACAGCTCCAGCTATCTGCTTTCTGTTAGTATAGATTACATTTGTATTTTCCAGATTTTCATATAATCGGAATCATACAGTATGAGTCTTACATGCTTAGTTTTTTCACTCAGTTTGCTTTTGAGATTCACCCATGTTATGGCTTGCACCTGTAGCTCATTCTCTCTTGTTTCTGAGTTGTATTCCAGTGCACGAAAATTCCACAAATTGCTCATCCAATTACATGTTCATGGACGTGGGAGTTATTTGTAGTTTGAGGTTATTGTGATTAACGCTGTTATGAACATTAGTGTATGGGTTTTTGTCGAGATGTATTTTCATTTCCCTTGGGTAAATTGCTGAGAGTGAAATTGCCAGGTAGTATGCTAAGTGGTATACGAAAACTTGGTAAGACACTGCCAAACTGTTGCCCGCAGAGTGGTACTATTTACATTGACCAGCAGCGCAGGAGTATTCCAGTTGCTCCATATCAACACTCGGTATTTGCCAGCCTTTTTAACTTTAGCCAACTAATGGGTATGTACTGGTATCTTGTGATTTTAATTTACATTTCTCTGATAATGATGTCGAGTATCTTTTAATGTATTTGTTGGTCATTTCTATATCTTCCTTTGCAAAGTGTCTGTTCAAATCTATGTGTTCAAATCTTTTGCTTATTGAATTGTCTGTAAGAGGTTGATATATAGATATACATATATATATATACACACACACACACATATACACTGATATATGTGTATATATATCGATTTGTATGTGAAAGCTGCCATATATGTTTATATATAAATATGTATATAATGTATATATATTCTGGATTTAAGTCTTTTGTCAGATGTGTGTGTTGTGAATATTTTCTCCCAGTATGAGTCTTCCTTTTTCACCTTCTTAACATTGTCTTTCAAAGAGCTAAAGATTTAAAATTTTCAAAAGTCTGATTTATGAATTGTTGATTCTTCTATGATTTATACTTTTTGTGTCCTTTCTAAGAAATCTTTGCTTACCCCAAGCTTGCAAAAGATTCTCTGCTGTGTTTTATTTTGGAAGTTTTATAGTTTCAGCTAGTATATTTAGGCTTCTGTTTTATTTTCTTTTTTTTTTAAAGATTTTATTTATTTATTTGACAGATATCACAAGTAGGCAGAGAGAGAGAGGGAAGCAGGCTCCCTGCTGAGCAGAGAGCCTGATGCGAGGCTTGATCCCATGACCCCGAGATCATGACCTGAGCCGAGAGCAGAGGCTTAACCCACTGAACCACCCAGGTGCCCCTTCTGATTTATTTTCAATTAATTTTTGTGTGTAGAATGAGGGTAAGGGTCAAGGTTTATTTTTTTTTCCCAAATAGATAATTTTGTTGTCCCAGTATGTTCTTCATTGAGTTATTTTGGCACTTTTATTGAAACTGGTGGTATAAGTCTTCAAACTTTATCTGTTTTCAAGCTTATTTTAGCTAAGCTAGGTCCTTTGCATTTCTATATAATTGTAGAATCAGCTTGCTAGTTTCTAAAAATTTCTGCAAAATTTCAATTGGGATTTCATTATATCTATAGATCAACTTGATGATGATTGAATCTTAACAATATCATAATGCAATCTATGAACATGTATGTCCTGCCATTTATTTAGGGTTCAGTTTATTGTTACCCTTTTACTTAGGTATCACAGTACTTCTACTATCTGCTTCCCATTGTCTAAAAATAGCTATTGCTAATAGTTTGTCCAGTTTTCTAGTTGTTTATGACAGTATAATTCGTGATCCTCTTAAACCTTCTTGGTCAGAAATGGCATCCTAGCTTTTGAATCTCCTCAAATCACCCCATAAAAATAGATCAAATAGGACTAAGCTGAAGACCCATGGTTAACAGCTACAACAAATCTAGGTGACTAGATGTTTCTGTGAACCTCCAGGTATGAGTTGGGGAGGCTAAATCACTTAGAGCTGAAGGTCTGTGTGATATCATCATCTAGGCAGGAGGAAACAGGGAGGCAGCCTAGCTTATGATACCTTGAGAACTAGGAGTATGTCACGATTCAGGAGTCAACTTGAAAAGGTTCTCACTAGCCAAAGAGAGATAGTTTGGGAATCAAGAACTACTATTAATTTCAATAGAAAATATATTTAAATTTGTAAGTTTCAAATAATACTTTAAAAAACCCTCTCATTGTTATTATTGGATTAAATGAAGGAACCACGTCATTATTTTGAAAGCTGGCAAATAAAGCAAGCATTTATCCTTCCTTTTCCGTTTTTAATCTAGAGTAACAAAGTAGTTGATGAGGCAAAGTTTCTCTATGGGTTCCAGCTCATAAATGAATAAAGAATGAATGAAAAACTAACACATCACTTTGCAACTACTGGTGAAATTAATGGGTCTGGGCAGTGATGGTCAATGGCTGCTAACTTCACTTTGGAAAAGATATTCATATAAAATCACATACTCCCATTTAGGAAGTAGTCTCACAAAATGTGACAACATGAATCTGATCAAGCATATTAATCTATCATTCTACCAATTATGAGAGTACATAATAAAAGACACCATGGGGGTATAATAACAAAATTTAGTGAGGATTACTCTAGAATAGGGATTAGCAAACTGGCCCATGGGACAGATTTGGCCCATTGCCTGTTTTTCCATGGCTTACGAAGTATGAGCAGATTTTACATTTTTAAATGGTTGAAAAAATTATGAAATGTGAAAATTACATAAAATTCAAATTTCAGGGACATCTGTGTGCCTCTTTCAGTTAATAAACTTTTGCTTTCAGCTCCGGTCATGATCCCAGGAGTCCCCCAACAGGCTCCTTGCTCCGCAGGGAGGCTGCTGCTTCTTCTGCCTGCTGCTCCCTGTTTATGCTCTTTTTCTCTGTCTCTAACAAATAAATAAATTAAAATCTTTTTTATAAATAAAAAATAAGTAAACAAATTTAAGTGTCCACAATTGAAGTTTTGTTGGAACACAGCTACGTTCTTTATGTGTTGTCTGCAGCCGCTTTCATGCTGCAGTGGCAGACTAGAATAGTTGTAACAGAGACTATAAAATCTGCAAAGCCTAAAATATTTACTCAGTGGCCCTTCACAGAAAAAAATCTGCTGATCACTGACCTAGAAGACTAATGACCTAGTTTCCTCAACAAAAAAAATGTAAGGGCAAAGAAGAGATGAAAGGAAGAACCAATAATTTGAAAGTGACTTAAACATACCAGTTATCACAGTAAACATGAATCTTACTGGAATCATTGTTCAAAAAAATGGGGAGCACCTGGCTGGCTCAGTTGGTAGAGCATGCAACTCTTGATCTCGGAATTGTGAGTTTCAGCCCCATGTTGGGTATAGAGATTACTTAAAATCTTAAAAAAAATGAAAAATGTAAAAAATAGAGAAATGTGAACATTGACAAAGATATTTGATATTAAAGAATTTTCATTTTAAGAGGCATGATAATGGTTTTGTGATGATGTTTTCAGAAGAGTCCTTAGCTTTTAGAGATACATTCTGAAATATTTACAATGTCCAGAGTTGTCTCAATAATCCGAGGAGTGGGGGTTATTGGGTGTGGGTAAAAAAAAATAATAAGATTGGCCATGTTATGAAAATTGTAACTGGAAGATGGGTACATATGATTCATCATACTATTTTACTGTTTCTTCCTCTTTTGTGAATGTCTGAAAATCTACTTATAGACTTATATCAGTTATTTAAAAATAAAAGTATTAATTTTTAAAATTATTTTTATTATGTTTAGTTAGCCAACATATAGTATATCATAACTATATGATATACTTTTGATGCAGTGTTCAGTTTTTTAAAAATTGATTCAAGGGCCATGTCCTCTGAGCCTTGTAATCTAATGCCTCTTTTCTGTGCTTGTGCAGAAACATGGGATTTACTACATTGGTTGTTACTGCTAAATGATTGTTTGATTTCCCCTCAACTATGAGTCCCTGAGGGCTAAGACCATGTATTATTTGACTTTGGTCCCTAATACTGATAATCATAGGACCTGGCACATAACCTGGTACATAATAGCTCTTTCATAAATTTGTTTGGAACAAATTGTGACTCTCATAGCATATCTGATTTGTAGACATTAAGGATTTCAAACTATAGTAATCCCTATTTTATTGACATTATTCATTAATTTTTACCATATGCCTTCCAAACAGCCTGTGTTTCAGCATGAAAGGAAATTGTTTATAGCTCTTATAAATCAGGAAAAATATAACTCTAAAGTAAATTATAGAATGGACATGTTCATTTGAGTTGTTTGTTTATCTTCATGTGGTTTGTTTATCTTCATGCTAAATGTGGAGTAGTTCCTTCCAAATAAGACAGTTATTTCTTCTGCAGGCACAATATTGTGTATTTTTGAATGTAGGGGAAATATCCACAAAATCTAAGATAAAAATACTAATCATAATGGAATATGAATCGGTCCAGCCACTATGAAAAACAGCATGAGGTTCCTCAAACAATTGAAGATGGAGGGATTTCCAGGAGTAGGATGTGTAGGGCAGAGTAGGAGGATCCTAAGTTTACCTCATCCCATGGCTGTACTTACATAACACCCATATCATGTAAATAACCCAGAAAGCAACCCAAAGATTGGTAGAATAGACTCTCTACAACTAAATGTTGAGAAAGAGGCCACATTGAAAAGGGTAGGAAGGGTGGAGATGCAGTTGGGAACAAAACTGACCTATAAGACTGTCTGTAGGAGGAAGGAATGCCCCTGACAGAGAGGAGAAGAGGACCCCAGATCTGGCACCCTAGGCACAAGGACCTTAACTGGGAAGATGAATTCCCATAACATTTGGCTTTGAAATCCAGGGGGGCTTAACTTTATGAGTTCTGACTATAGGTGGGGCTTAACACCTGGAACTTTAAAAATCATCGGGATTGGCTCTTGGAGAGCCCGAGGGCAAAAAGAAACTGAATCCCCACCATTAAAGAGAAAGCACAACAAACAGCTCTGCTGAGATACAGCATAGAAGCAGCAGTTTGAAAAAAACCTGGGGTGTAGGGAAGAGAGATTTATTTACTTATCTCAGAACTGTGCTGGAGGGACAGGATCTTTAGGAGACTTCTCTAAGAACAAAAGAGCTGGTGGTGCTATTTCTCTCCTGTGTCCCTCAGTCTAGATACATGGATGTATGTGGGAACCAGTGCAGATGAACACTGTCCATGTAGTTTGCTAAAAGCATGCCCTGCCCCCTTGCTCTTTTGCAGGCCTGCCTCCTCCAACCCGTCCTTGGCAGAAGTCCATCCAGAGTGGTACCACAAACAGGGCAGTGTGCAAGCAGCCCTGACAGGGGCTAACACCACTCCAAAGTGACTCCTGCCTTGGGGAGAGAGGGAGATAACCACACACACCAGTTTAACTCTGGCTCAAGCAATATGCTGGGGGCAGACATGCAGTCTGACTACAGGCTCTGCCCACAATGAAAGCTTCTCAGGGGACAACATAGGGAGAGCACCCTGCAGTCTGGAGTAACCACAGCTCTGAAAAATGTCTGACCTAACTCAAGCCCAAGGCGTCTTCGGACTGGCCCACTAACAACACAGAGACCAAACCCTGCCCACACAGGCAAAGAGGGCCATTGCAGATTACTGGACTGAAGTCAAAAGCAGCAGCTCAGCCATTACCGTAGGGCACATGCAGCACACATAGCAGAAACCCCTGAAGTGCCAGGTTCTAGTAAACAGGGAACATGGCACTGCAGGGCACTATAGGATCTCTTCTTCCTAAGGCTACTACTTTTTTCTTTAAAATTTTTTTTTTAAATTTTAAGTAATATCCACACCCAGCATGGGGCTCAAACTCATAACCCCAAGATTAAGGGATGCACACTACACTGACTGAGACAGCCAGGTCCCCAGGGCCACTACTTGCAAGAGCAGAAAACATAGTTGACTTTCCTAACACGTAGAAACAGAATTATATAAAATGAGGAGACAGAGGGATATGTCCCAAATGAAAGAATAGGACAAAATCACAGCAAGAGAGCTAAACAAAATGGAGATAACTGATATGCCTGACAGAGAATTTAATGGCCATACTCACTGGACTTGAGAAAAGAGTGGAGGACCTCAGTGGGATCCACAACAAAGAGATAGAAAACATAAAAAAGAACCAATCAGAGATGACGAACTCAATAACTGAAATTGAAACACACAAGTAGAAATAAATAGGGGAAACAGAATGGGTCAGGAACATGGAGGATAGAGTAATGGAAAGCAGTGAAGTTGAACAAGAGAAAGAAAAAATAATATAATTGTTATTTTTATATAATATACATTTTTATATATTAAAAATATAATAAAATAATAATTTAAAAATAAGAGATTGGGTGCCTGGGTGGCTCAGTGGGTTAAGCTGCTGCCTTCGGCTCAGGTCATGATCTCAGGGTCCTGGGATCGAGCCCCACATTGGGCTCTCTGTTCAGCAGGGAGCCTGCTTCCCCTCTCTCTCTGCCTGCCTCTCTGCCTACTTGTGATCTCTGCCTGTCAAATAAATAAAATCTTTAAAAAAAACAAAAAAGAAGAGATTAAGAGAACTCAGTGACACCATCAAGCATAAGAACATTTACATTATAGGGATCCCATAAGGAGAAGAGAGAGAAAATGGGGCAGAAAATTTATTTGAAGAAATAGTAGCTGAAAATATCTCAAATCTGGGGAAGGAAACAGAACTCCAGATCCAGGAGACATAGAAAGCCCCCGACAAAATCAATGGAGGGAGGTCTGCACTAAGACATACGATAATTAAAATGGCAACAAGTAGTGATAGAGAATTTTATTTTTTTTAAAGAGGTATTATTTTTTAAGATTTTTATTTATTTATTTATTTGACAGAGATCACAGGTAGGCAGAGAGGCAGGCAGAGAGAGAGGGGGAAGCAGGCTCCCCGCTGAGCAGAGAGCTTGACGTGGGACTTGATCCTAGGACCCTGGGATCATGACCTGAGCCGAAGGCAGAGGCTTTAACCCACTGAGCCACCAGGCGCCCAGTGATAGAGAATTTTAAAAGCAGCAAGAGAAAAGAAGATAGTTACATACAGGGGCTAACTCCATAAAGCTACCAGCTGATTTTTCAGCAGCAAATTTGCAGGCCAGAAGGGAGTGGCATGATTGATTCAAAGTGCTGAAAGAAAAAAAAAAAAAAACAAAAACAAACATGCAACCAAGAATCTCTATCCAGCAATGCTGTCATTTAGAATAGGAGATATCAGGAGTTTCCCAGATAAATAAAAGTTAGAGGACTTCATCACCACTAAACCAGCCTTACAACATATGGTAAAGGGATTCTTTGAGTGGAAAGGAAAGACCATAAGCAGGAGTAAGAAAAGTAGGATGCAAAAAGGCAGTAAAATTAAGTATGTCAATAAAAATTAGGGAATTCACAAAATAAAAAGACATAAAGTGTGACACCATATACTTATAATGTTGGGGTTGGAGGGAGAGGAATGAAAATTTAGTGCTTTTAGAATGGGTTCAGACTTAACTATCAATTTAATATAGACTGCTATATGCATAAGATGTTATGTCTAAATCTAACGGTAACCAAAAATCAAAAACCGGTAATAGGCAAAAAATACAGAGAAAGGAATATAAATATATCACTAAAGAAAAGCAGTGACCTGTGAGAGAAGAGAGCAAAAGAAGAAAGGAACAGAGAAAAATTACAAAATCAACTATAAAACAAGTAACAGAATGGCAATAAATATATACCTATCAATAATTACTTTGAATGTAAATGAATTCAATGCTCCAATCAAAAGATATAGGGTAACAGAACAAATGAAAAAGCACGACCCATCTATATGCTATCTGTAAAAGACTTATTTCAGGGCGCCTGGGTGGCCCAGTGGGTTAAAGGCTCTGCCTTCAGCTCAGGTCATGATCTCAGGGTCCTGGGATCGAGTCCCACATCGGGCTCTCTGCTTAGCAGAGAGCCTGCTTCCTCCTCTCTCTCTGCCTGCCTCTCTGCCTGCTTGTGATCTCTCTCTCTCTCTGTCAAATTAATAAATAAAATCTTAAAAAAAAAGACTTATTTCAGCCTTAAAGATAACTCCAGATCGAAAGTGAAAGTGGGATTTATTCCTAGAATGCAAGGGAAATATCAGCAAGAGAGAGGAGAAAAACCATATGATCATTTCTAAAGACAAGGAAAAGGCATTTGACAAAGTATAACAACCATTATGACAAAAGTTCTCAACAAAGTAGTTTTAGAGGGAACATACCTCAACATAATAAAGGCCATCTGTGAAAAACCCACAGCTAACATCATACTCAGTGGTGAAAAACAGCTGTTCCCCCAAGGTCAGGAACAAGACAGGGATGTCCACTCTCACCATTTTTATTCAGTATAGTACTGGAAGTCCTGGCCACAACAGTCAGACAAGAAGAAGGAATAAAAAGCATCCACAGTGGTAAGGATGAAGTAAAACTATCACTATTTATAGATGACATGACACTATAGATAACCCTAAGGACTCCACCAAAAAACTACTAGAACTGTTGAGTGAACTCAGTAAGGTTGCAGAATACAAAAACCAATATACAGAAATTCATTGCATTTCTATACACTAATAATGAATCAGCAGAAAGCAGAAAGAAAAAAAGAAAACTAAGAAAACAACTCCATTTACAATCGCACCAAAAATAAAAAACTCCCTAGGAATAAAATTAACCAACGAGGGGAGAGACCTGTACTCTGAAAACTATAGAGCATCGATGAAAGGTATTGAAAATGAGACAGACAAATGGGAAGATATTTCATGCTCATGGATTGGGAGAAAAAAGAATATTGTTAAAATGTCTATACTACCACAAACAATATACACAGTTAATGTAATCCCTATCAAAATACCAACAGCATTTTTCACAGAGCTAGAACAAATGATCCTAATTTGTATGGAACCACAAAATGCCCCAGAGGGCCAAAGCAGTCTTGAAAAAGAACAAAGCTGGAGGTATCACAATTTCAGATTTCAAGATAAACTGCAAAAGCTATAGTAATCAAAACAGTGTGATACTGGCACAGAAATAGACATATAGATCAATGGAATAGAATAGAGAGCCCAGAAATAAACTCATGCTTTTTATGGTCAGTTAATCTAGGACAAAGGCAAGAATATGCATTGGGAAAAAGACCGTCTGTCTAACAAATGGTGTTAGGAAAACTGGAGAGCTATGTGCAAAAGAATGAAACTGAACCCATACATGCAATAAACTCGAAATGGATTAAAGGCCTGAATGTGAGACCTGAAACCGTAAAAATCCTAAAAGGTAACAAAGGCAGTAATTTCTCGGGCTTTGGCCATAACAATGTTTTTCTGCATATGTCTCCTTTGGCCATAGAAACAAGAACAAAATTAAACTGTTGGGACTACATCAAAATAAAAAGCTTCTGCATAGTGAAGGAAACAATCAACAAAACTAAAAGACAACCCACAGAATGGGAGAAGATATTTGCAATGATAACACGATAAGGGGTTAGTATGCAAAATATTTAGGACACTTATATAACTCAACACCAAAAACCCCAAATAATCCAATTAAAAATGGGTAGAAGACATGAACAAACATTTCTCCAAAGAAGAAATACAGATGGCCGAAGGGCATATGAAAAGATGCCCACCATCATTCATCATGAGGGAAAGGCAAATGAAAACCACAATGAGATACCACCTTACACTTAACAGAATGGCTAAAATAAAAAACACAAGAAACAACAAGTGTTGGTGAGGATGTGGAGAAAAAGGAGCCCTTGTGCACTGTTGATGGGAATGCAAACTAGTGCAGCCATTGTAGAAAACAGTATGGACATTTATCAAAAATTAAAAATAGAATTAATATAAAACCCACTAAGTCCTCTACTGGGTATTTACTCAAAGAAACGAAAACAGTAATTTGAAAAGATAAATGCACGTTATGCTTATTGCAACATGATTTACAATAGTCAAATTATGAAAGCCCAAATGCCTGTTGAATAATGAGTGGATAAAGAAGATGGGTGTGTATATACAATGGAGTATTATTCAGCCATAAAAAAGAATGAATGAGATCTTGCCATTTGCAACATGGATGGACCTGCAGGGTATAATGCTAAGTGAAATAAGTCAGAGAAAGACAAATACCATATGCTTTCACTCATATGTGGAAACTAAGAAACAAAACAAAGAAAAGATGAAAATACTCCTAAGTATGGCGCAGAAACTGAAGGTCACCAGAGCAGAGGTGGGTGGAAGATGGGTGAAACAGGTTAAGGGGATTAAAAGTACGCTTTATCTTGATGAGCACTGAGTAATGTCTAGAAATGTTGAATCATATTGCATACCTGAAACTAATGTAACACTGTTGTGTTAATTATATTTGAATTTTAAAATAATTTTTAAAATGTAATCCTTGGGGCACCTGGGTGGCTCAGTCAGTTAAGCCTCTGCCTCCAGCTCAGGTTATGATCTCAGGGTACTGTGATCAAGCCCCACAGTGGGCTCTTTGCTCAGCTGGGAGCCTGCCTCTCCCTCTCCCTCTGTCTGCCCCTTTGCCTGCTTGAGCTCTCTCTCTGTGTCAAATTAATAAATAAACTCTTTTAAAAAAAAGTCTTTTAAAAAAATGTAATCCTCAAACCAGCTCTTAAAAAAAAAAAAAGATTGTTAATTATTTATATGAAAGAGAGAGAGCAAGAGCACAAGCAGGGGGAATGGCTGAGGGAGAGAGAGAAGCAGACAACCCACTGAGCGGGGAGCCCAAATGAGGGGGTGGTTTGCCCCGGGGCTTGACTCGAGGTTTAATCCCAGGACCCTGAGATCATGACCTGAGCTGAAGTCATATGCTTAACCAACTGAGTCACCTAGGCACCTCAAACCAGCTATGTTTTTTATCTTTTTGTTCCCTTTTTTTAGCTTAATAAATAACAATTGATTATGATTATTAAAAAGTTAATTTTTTAAAATCCCAGTTCTTTTGCTTACTTTCTTTCCTGTGCACGCTGTTATCTTCATACTCTGAAGCATACTCTTTTATCATGGATATTTTTTTCTTGTTTTCAGTGTAATTTGAACCTCTTGAACCCTGAGCTCCAGGGAAAGTGAGTCAAAAACACAACGCTGGGGTGCCTGGGTGGCTCAGTGCGTTAAGCTAAGCCTCTGCCTTCAGCTCAGGTTATGATCTCAGGGTCCTGGGATCAAGCCCGGCATCGGGCTCTCTGCTCAGCAGGGAGCCTGCTTCCCCCTCTCTCTGCCTGACTGTCTGCCTACTTGTGATCTCTCTCCCTGTCAAATAAATAAGATCTTTAAAAAAACACACACACAACGCTGAAACTTAAGACAGGATCTAGTTTTTAAATAAATTACTGGCACCTGAATACCTCACATTCATCAAGAAGCCCTTTGAATGGTCTGGGCTTAGGGGACTGGGTAGGTTGTCTAAGGGTAAGTCAGTGAGTTATTTTTGTAACCATATTCTCCTCTGGTGTTTTCCTCTGAATCAGGGTGTTTGTAGCAGGTGTGAGCATTTTTTAATTGTTATTTCCATAAAAGCAAAATGCTGTGTTTTCTTCACTTATGATCATATCTGGCATGGTATGAAAGCTAATTTGCCTAGCTAAATGCCAACAACCCCTGTGATGGCCTCCTAGCTTGCCTGCTCACACCTGAGAGGTGTCTGAAGCACTGAAGAAACTAGTTCAGTGATCAAATCAACAGCAAGGGAAATGGCTTGGTTTGGAGAAGGGCACAAGACATTTTTTCCCCACCACTCTTAGATACCAAATTGTCTACCTCTAATCTCTGCATCCATTTATTTAGGTCCTTTTCCCCCTTCTTTTGATGGCTTTCTTTCTGGTAACTGTTAATTATTTATAATAACAAAGGACATGGAGAATGTGGATAACTAAAATCTAGAAATGAACTTTGTAATTTATAATACTTGAAAACCAAATCTTGTGGCTGTGTGTTTGTGTGTATGACATTTGTTCCACTGCACCTCAGGGAGACTGGAGCTGGACAGCAGGAAGGGATGGGCCACAGGGTGATCAGAGGACATGGGGGGGAGTGGGGGTGGTCAGAAATTGGCACTCTATTTCTATTTCTAACTCTATTTCAGTTAACCAGCATATAGTAAGTACATCATTAGTTTTGATGTAGTGTTCAGCGATTCATTAGTTGCTTATAACATCCAGCACTTATCACAACATGTGCCCTCCTAAATACCCATCACCCAGTTACCCCCTTCCCTTATCCCCTTCCCTTCTGTAACCCTCAGTTTGTTTCCCAGAGTCCAGAGTGTCTCGTGATTTTTCTCCCTCTCTGATTTCTTCCCATGCAGTTTTCCCTCCCTTCCCCTGTAGTCCTCTGCACTACTCCTTATGTTCCACATATGAGTGAAACCATATGATATCTTTCTCTGCTTGACTTATTTCACTTAGCATAATCACCTCCAGTTCTATCCATGTCAATGCAAATGGTGAATATTCATCCTGACGGCTGAGTAATATTCCGTGTATATATGAACCACATCTTTATCCATTCATCTATTGAAGGGCATCTTGGCTCCTTCCACAGTTTGGCTGTTATAGACATTGCTGCTATGAACATTGGGGTGCCTTTGCCCCTTCTTTTCACGTCTATATCTTTGCGGTGAATACTTAATAGTGCTGGGTCTAGGGTAGCTCTGTTTTTAATGTCTTGAGGAACCTCCATACTGTTTTCCAGAGTGGCTGTAACAGCTTTCATTCTCACCAACAGTGTAAGAGGGGTCCCCTTTCTCCCCATCATTGCAAATACTTATTGTTTCCTGTCTTGTTAATTTTGGCCATTCTTACCAGTGTAAAGTGGTATATCAGTGTGGTCTTGATTTGATTTTCCCTAATGGCTAGTGATGTTGAACATTTTTTCATGTGTCTTTTAGCCATTCATATATCTTCTTTAGAGAAGTGTCTGTTCATGTCATCTGCCCATTTCTTGACTGGATTATTTGTTTTTTGAGTGTTGAGTTGGGTAAGTTCTTTATAGATCTTGGATATATATCTTGTCCCATTCTGTAGATTGCCTCTTTGTTTTGTTGACTATTTCCTTGGCTGTGCAAAAGCGTTTTATCTTGATGAAGTCCCAGAAGTTCCTTTTTGCTGTTGTTGCGCTTGTCTTTAGAGACAGTGTCATGAAAGAAGTTGCCATGGCACTCCTTTTCTTATTCAACAGACCTGCAAAATACAAAGATGGATACGCCACAGTTTTTGCTCTCATGGAGTTTGCAGTGAAGTGGGATCTAGGAGAGTGAGTTAGAATGACAGACGTGTACACAGATGTGGTAGCCTGTAGCACCTCCCACCTGCTGAATTCTGGGCATCTTATAGGTCTTATTTTCACTCCATCCCTGTCCATCACCTAAGACCCTCAACTGTTCACTACTTGAAAGTCTCACTCCCCTTAGCTTCCACATGCCTCTCTCTCAGACATAACTTTTTGGATCCTATCCTTTTAATTGATGGTAAATTTGGTATTTTCCAGAGTATTCCACTCTCTTTCTCTTCCTACCTTGTACTGTTAATTCCCAGCCATTTTCCATCCCATCACTTTGAAGAGATATGGCAGACTCTCAGCAGCAGCAGTGACTTTGAACACGTGAGGGAACAGTGTCCTGAGCACGAGGGGGAGAGCCCTTGGGTGACTCTAATGAATTCTTCCTGCCCTTGTGTGGCTTCTGTGTCTTTTTTTTAACCCGTAGCACAGTGCTCATCCGTAGTAGGAGCCCAGGGATGGTGAGTGAGTCTTCAGTAACGGCTGGTACAGTTGATGTAGGTACACAGAACAGGGCTGCTTGTCTCTCTGAGAAAGTCAGGAGAGGCTGATGAGAGGAGCCATCAGCTGAGCTAAACTGAATTTGCCAGATGGATAAGCCTTAGAGGAGATTCAAAGAGGTGGATTTTCAGAGACCGGGCGATGAATTATTAAAATCTTGGAATATATTAATGGCAAGTGGTTAAGTACAGAGACTTCTTTACTAAATCCCAAAGTATTAGGATGAAAAAGCTCTTTTTGGATCTTCATCAAGATTGGAATAAGTCAAATAAAAGTAAGATGTTCTATATCATTGGACAGGTAATAAATGCATGGGCCTCATTGTTCCCAAGAAGTACTGCCTTGAAATACTCTGTTAATTTTAATAAAGAGCTTCATTCTTGCATTCACGGACAACTTACTGAAGCAGCTGCTAGGGTCAAATGCTGTAATAGGTGGTATATGTTCAGTAGTGAGCAAAACGATCAGAGCCCCTGCCTGCATGGGGCTTCCAGTTGAGGGGAAAACAGACGTAAAGCAAACAAGCCTTGCGGATGCACGACTGTGAAGGATGCCGGTGGGGAGGTCTAAGAGGCTGACCTAAGTGAGATTAGGGATGAAATGAACAGTGATTAGAGGTTAATTAGGCAGACAGAGAGAAAAGATATACAGAGTTCGAAGGCAAAATGGTTTGGACAAATTGATGGAGAGAGCCCTAACATGTCTCAAATAAGATGCTGTCAGGTGTGCCTGGGGGGGTTCAGTTGGTGAAGCATCTGCCGGGGCGTGATTGCAGGGGCCTGGGGTGGAGCCTGCCTCCAGCTCCTTCACTGGGCTCCCTGCTCAGCAGGGAGCCTACTTCTCCCTCTGCTGCTCCCCCTGCTTGTGCTCTCTTGCTTTCTGTCAAATAAATAAATAAAATCTTAAAAAAAAAAAATAAGGGGCGCCTGGGTAGCTCAGTGGGTTAAAGCCTCTGCCTTCAGCTCAGGTCATGATCCCAGGTCCTGGGATAGAGCCCCGCATCGGGCTCTCTGCTCGGCAGAGAGTCTGCTTCCTCCTATCTCTCTCTGCCTGCTTCTCTGCCTACTTGTGATCTCTGTCTGTCAAATAAATAAATAAAAATCTTAAAAAAAAAATAAAAGTATTGCCAAGAAGGAGACCACACCTTTCTCCAGGTGGCCACTGCACAGAGTCCTAAGTGGAATGGCCGCTGGGGCAGAGCCAGTATCATTTGCTAAACATTGTGCTAGTTGCTGGGGGAGTAGTAATAAGACACATTTGAGAACCTGCCTTGCCTGCCCTGGGGTCTTCCTCACTCTGTGAAATGTAGTCAGTTAGGTAAGTACAAGGTCCTGTGAGAGCATAGATTCTGAGAGGTCAGCCAACTTTATCTTGTGGGGGATGTTTGGGATAAACCTGGGTTTTCAAAAATCAGTGAAAAAGGAAGCCATTTCAGGAATGGGCTGCACAACAAAATGCAGGTATGAGGAGCATGGCACATTTGCAGAACTGCAGGGAGTTTCACATGGCTCTAATACAGCGTTTATATGAGCGTTGAAGGAAATAATCAGGCATAAAAGGCAGAGAAGCCAAACGTTAGATATTTATATGCATCAAGGAATTTGAACTCTATCCTGCAGGTGTTTCTTGCAAGGGGTGAGGGAGAGATGAGATGGTGGCATTGAAAGGAAGTGACTTCATCAGATTTTTGTTTTATAAAAGCTGCTCTGGTGGTAGCACAGATGGATGGAGAAAGTAGACCTGGAGGAAGGGGCACTAGTTCTAAGGATAGTGCGGGGATTCTGGGGACAACTGGCGGGGTCTGATGGAGCAATGGCCGTGAACATGGGGAGAATGGTCAGGTGGAGAAGCTCTTTGGGGATGGTATCTCTGAGATTTGAAGATTTCATGGTGTTGAGGGAGGAGTGAGGAAAGAAGGAGGTGAGCATGATGCCTGGTGATAGGCTGGGTGTCGGGGTTATGTGTGACACCATTCACCAAGGCAGCACCACGTAGGAGTGACAGTGTTTGTGGAGGACAGCTGTCTGGATGCAGCCGGGCATGCTTACACGGAGAGATCTGTGGAGCTGTCCAGTGGAGATGTCCTAGAGAGCTCTAACTGGACCAGAGACAGGAAGACGTGAGATCTGACCAGGGCCAAGAGCCATTCATTTCTTTTCTTTTTTAATCAGCTGTTTATTCTAGAATAGTTTTTGATATGCAGAAAGGTTGTAAAGATAGTACAGAGTTCCGATGGACTTACCATCTCTTTAGGTCCCACTTCCACCTCTTCCTTGAGTTTTTGCCATGGTGGAATGGGTATCTTGTTTTCACAGAGATTCCCATATATATGCAGGACAGGCTTATGTGGTTCAGAACTCAAAGCAACATAAAGACAAAATAAAAAATCTTCCTCTAACCCCTGCCCCCATTTGCACTGTTCCTCCCACTCCCTACAGATAGCTATTTTTATTAGTCTCATGTGTACTAATCCTTCCAGTTTCTTTTTAATGTAAATGCAAGCAAATAATAAGAATATACATTGCATGTGTCCTCCCTTTCTTATACAGAAGGTGGCATATTACTGGCATTGCTGTGTAGCTTGCTTTTTGCCGAACAGTTTGCTATGGAGATCAGTAAAGAACTGCCCTGAGAAGGTTGCAGGCTGGCCATGCAGGGCTACTGGGCACTCAAAATGTGGCTGGGGGATGAAAGCCAGAAGTTTAAATTTAGTTTAAAGTTAGATTTTAAAATGGCAGCAGTGTAACTTACGTTCCCATTAAAGTTATTTTGGTGGAATGACATTTCACTTTAACCATCAAAAATAGTTTCCAAATTGAGATGCGGTATATGCGTACAATACCATGGGGGGGTCACAGACTTAGTTTACATTCTCTGTTTTGATACTACCTTAATGTTTTACAGTGTTAAATTTGAAATAACAGTTACATGTAGAAATAATGTTTCTGACATAGAAGTTAAACAAAATATTTAAATTTTACCAACTTTTATTTTTAAAATGTGGCTATTAATTAAAAATTACATGTGGCTCAAATTACATTTCTATTAAACAGCACTGATATAGAAATTTATTTCTTACAGTTGGATACTGCTGTAAAGAGTACCATATTTTATTTAACCAGTCCACTGTTGATGTATACTTGACTTGTTTCTAGTCTTTTGCTGTTAAAAATGCAGAAATCCATAGCCTTGTCCTTGCATCACTTCACACACGCGCAGGTGGATCTGTGAAATGAACTCCCAGGATGGGAGTTGCCGGGTTAAAGAGTATTAAATTTGTAATGTTGATCCTGACAAATTACCCTCCATAGAAATTGCACCAGTTTGGGGACACCTGGGTGGCTCAGTTGGTTAAGCATCTGACTCTACTCCGGTCTTGATCTCAGGATTGTGGATTCAAGCCCTGCATTGGGTGTGAGTTCATGCCCAGCAGGGAGCCTACTTAAAAAAAAAAAGAGTTGTACCCTTTTAAATAGCTTTGTTTGGAAGACAGGTTTACCACCAAAATGGCTTAAACATCAACATCAGGACTTTGTATCTTTTGATGTATATGAAAATCAGTTGCTCTTATCTGGTCATCTTCTTGGGGACTTCCATGTCTTGGTGGCCATGCTTTCCATGCTATAATCCTTATTTTCTTCTTTCCAGCACATTCCGTCATTTTGGAAATTATTTCTAAATAACTTAAATGTATTTTGAAATTAAAAAAATGGGAAAAACCTTACCTGGCATTATATGAAAACTGAAATATCCCATCAGTCTTTGCCTTAAGGTTAAAGGTAAAAATAAAACAATAAATATATCGTTTGAAAAGTAAAAAAAAAAAAAAAAAGAGTTGTACCAGTTGTGCTTCTGCCAGTAATGTGTGTGGAGTGCCAGGGTCCTTGCATACTCACATTTTATGCTACACACATGTTTGGGAGATCTAATAGTGAATGCATTTCTTTTTTGCCAATTCTGAGAGTTTTAAGAAGAAATCACAGATGGTTTGCCTAATTTCTTTTTTCATTTAAAAAAAGTATTAATGACGAAACTCTTACAGTCAACATTTTAGAAGTGACTTTTTCTTTTTTAAATGAAAATGCGGAGGAATTAACATCCAGTTTTCCCAGGCTCTAAATTTCTCTGGAAGTTGTGGTTTCTCTGGATACAGACTTAGGAAGAGAGAGGCCAGGAGGGTTTGTATTTGTAAGGGACGACATTTTCTTCTGTTTTCTAATTATTGGAGTTTTTTTTTCAATTCCTCCTCAGATCCCTTCAGCAGCCTCCCCTGGCTGCGGTGCACGAACAGTATAAGGGAGACAAGGGAGGTGGGCAGGGGGCAAGCCAGATTCACGTACATACAGCCTTACCATCTCTTTAGTTTGGTTTGGTTCCCAGGATCAGTTTTACTGAGTGCTGAACACATTCTCACTTCACGGGCTTCCTAAACCAGGAAATCCACTGACAACATAATTGGAGCTTATGAGTGCACACAGTGGTTAAACAACCAATTCTGTTTACTTGATTATTAATAAGCTGCAGACAGTTCATCTTTCTACCATTAGGCGCTAACTGATGTCTCTCTTTTGAGGCTAGTGTGCCCTCTACTGCCCTCTCTCCCCTTTTTTTTTCTCAGACTGAAGTGAAGAACGAGACATTCAGCATCCAAAAACAAGTTGCTTCAATTTTTCCATTCATAGGAATCTGAAAATAAGATTCTCACGAAGAGAGCTCTCGCTGTGTAGTTTGAGATCTGTCAGACAAGCTAATAGTATATTGGAAACCCTTAGCTTTCAAGAACATAAGCTCGTATTTTGGCAAGTCCAGAGATGTATTTTACAACAGCTATGACTGTGGACATTTGCTTTAGTATTTCAGTGATTTTCAATATGAAAAGGTGAAGCAGTGAAAGCTGAGACTCACTGTGGGTCAGACAGGCATAGCACTGGGCTCAGGGACTTACTGGAAGGGTCATCCTTGGGAGCGGATGAAATTGAGCCGTTTCTATATTGTGCTTACTTTCAGAATGAATGTACAACTTTCTAATAGGAGGCAGCTGCTCCAGAGCTGTTCTTCTTGTCCCTTTTTGCTTCTATAGCTGATTGTGCTTAATTGTTTTGTTTCAGGAAGGGTTTTCACTCATTGGTAGCAAGAACTGGTTGAAGATTGTGAGACGCATGGATTGTCTGTTATTTGGAACAACAATAAAGGCAAGAGGCCCCGTGGCCAACTGTTTTAAGCGAACGATCATACCCTTCTCATCTAAGTGTGCGCAGGGGGGTGAGTGTGGGAGCTTCTCTTTGCAGGTGAAATGGAACCGGGAAGATCACATATGTTGAAAGAGTTGCCCTCTGAGCAGAATGTGAACCCCGGGCTGCAGAAAGGCAGCAGCCTGTCAGTGAGAGGGTGTCGCTGAGGACCCAGGCTTTGACTGATCTGTCAGCGCCCATCTGACACAGCGGCGGCCCAGCCATGCCCCATTGCCCAGGCACATGCTGGGGGGACGCGGGACACGTCATTGTTTGTCTCACTATTTTCGAATGCTTTGCTGAGAATGTCTTTTCATTTTCCCTCTTTAATAGTAAAAAAATTCCCTTTTATTTGCTTTCTGACTGCATTAAACATCAAGAATGATTCTCATCAAAGACACATACAGACTAATCACCTGGATTATTTTCTTTCAGAAATAACTATAAAAAACCAATCTGTTAACATTCACCAAGTAGGTAATACTGGAATTTAGATGAAAGATCCTAATTTTTCATGGGCTCATAGACAGAGAGTTGGAAGAGCACCTAACAGAGCATCTAAGGGAAAGGGCTTAGCATGGGATCCACAGACCCTCCAAAGGGTCCCTCAAGAATTCAGGAGACCATGGATTTTCACTGACCTCTAATTGGAATTTATCATCTCCTTCAATTATGAATGTAGGCGTCAGACACAGTCGTATTAGATCTTTGCATCAGTAGAAATCAGCTAATTTCACCACATCATGGTTGCTCAGCACTGCCGCAGAATTATGGTGGTGATTAGGCCCACTGTTAGACCTTTTTATTGCCTATGTTAATGAGCATATATACTGTTAGTTCACAAATTAGTGTTTTAATATTGTAGTAGCCTACTTCAGGATAATTGGTTTCCTTTATAATCCAATGTATTTTATGTGATTGCAAATGTTTTGAGAAGTGGTCCGCTGGTTTCACCAGACTGCCAAAGGGGTCCGCGCACATACTCAGAAACACTATCGCACATTTTCAGGAGTTCCTGTTTTCATTTCATGTGCGAGAGAATGGAATTCAACTTCCACTACTAGTCCAGGTTATAAGTAGCTGTCAGAAAGCCGGGCCACCCACTGGCCTTCTGACTCCCGACCCTGGCCCGTGTCACACCAGAAAAACACGAGTTTGAACTCACAGGTCTGCAGATACACAGAATTTTTTTTTTTTTTCGATAAATACTGTACAACACTGTAAATGTATTTGCTCTTCCTAATGATTTTCTTAACATTCTCTTTTCTCTAGTTTACTTCATTTTAAGAATACAGTATATAGGGGCACCTGGGTGGCTCAGTGGGTTAAAGCCTCTGCCTTCGGCTCAGGTCATGATCCCAGGGTCCTGGGATCAAGCCCCCAATCAGGCTCTCTGCTCGGTAGGGAGCCTGCTTCCTCCTCTCTCTGCTTGCCTCTCTGTCTATTTGTGATCTGTCAAATAAATAAACAAAATCTTTAAAAAAAATACAGTATATAATAGATGTAACTAACATACAAAGTGGGTTGATCGACTGTTCGTGTTACCGATAAGGCTTCCTGTCAACAGTAGGCTACTAGTAGCTAAGTTTTGGGGAAGTCATAAGTCATACTTGGGCTTTCAACTACGCAGGGTTGTACAGTCTCACCTCTTACTCTACAGTCAACTATATATGTCTTTTAAAAGTTACACCAAGTTTTTAAGTTTTTTCCTGATATATATTACTGTTAAAAATTTGAACTATGAAGAACAACATAAAAACCAAGCAACTTGACCATTCCAAAATAATTATTACTAACATTTTGAAGTTCTTACATGATATATTCTTTCAGTTAGGATAGCATTCAAATGCATGTGACAGAAAATCCAGGCATAATGGTCCCCAAAATTAAGGGTTTATTTTATTTTTTTTTACTAGATGACAAATCCAGAAACAGGCAGTTGCTAGCATTGGTTCAGCAATTTCACAGTACCAAGGTCAACATCTTTGCAATTCCCCTGGCCTCTCCCTCGCATTTACAAAATGGCTGCTGTAGCTCGACCGAATTTCTATTCAAGGAAAACCAGCTTCTTCTGTCCCTTTCATAAGGAAAGCAAAAACTTTCCTGTAGGGCTTCTTTCCACTTTCCACAAAAGAATAGGTCTTCTTACGTCTCATGGACCAGAACAGTGTAATGTGGCCAGTCTCAATTTGCTGACATTAGCAAAATGAGCATTTAGCTTTCTCAGCCTCTCATATATATCTGCTCATGGCAGTGAACAGTGTCTACCGCACAGATAATTTATACCTTTGGGTTTGTATTACACGGAGTGCTTTGTTCCTGCTGTCTTGTCATGGAACATGACATCAGGAACACGATCCTGAGTCACGACCTTCTTAGTCTTTGAAAATGTGATTCTTCAGGGCTACATAGCATTTTATTGTCTGCATTCAACATGATTCAGCTAATTCCCAAGTTTTCACTATTATAAAAATGTTTTGATTTTCATAAGGATTTATTTACAGGGTTCTTGAGATAGGAGTCCTGGAAGTATGTGTATTTATTTTGTCGATGTGCCCTCTCTATAAGTCACCCCATTTCTACAGCACTAGTGAATTTAAGAATGCTCATTTATCCAAATTCTTTCCAATAGATGGATATAATTTAAATTTTTTTTAAAGATTTTATTTATTTATTTGACAGAGATCACAAGTAGGCAGAGAGAGAGAGGAGGAAGCAGGCTCCCGGCTGAGCAGAGAGCCCGATGCGGGGCTCGATCCCAGAACCCTGGGATCATGACCTGAGCCGAAGGCAGAGGCTTTAACCCACTGAGCCACCCAGGCACCCCTATAATTTAAATTTTAAAGCCAGCTTCCAGTCTGATTGGCAGAAAGGAACATTTTCCTTTAATTTGCATTTCTTCAGTAACTAATGAGAATGAACCTTTTTTGTGTATTTGTTAGCCATCTGTATTTCTTCTGTGAATCATCTCCCTACGTGTATATATATATATGTAATTTATATATATATGTAATTTATACATATATATGTAATTTATGTATATGTATATGTCATATAGATGTAGATTTTAGAAATATTTGGGGTTAAGATCCTTTTGCCCACTGTTACTGTGAATGGTATTCTTTATCCCAAAGATATTTCTAGCTGCTTATTATTAGACTTTTTCTGAATTAGTTGAAATTTGGCTTCCTGACCAAACTTTTATTAACTCTGATTTGTTAATTTTTTAATTTCTAGGAAAGTGATTTTATAATCTACAGTGACAATTTTATTTTTCCCAATAGTTTATACTTATTACTTTTCTCACCTTACTGAATTACCTAGACCTTTCAGAACACAAATTCTATGGTTATACCATCATCCTTGACCTCTTGTTGACTTGAATGGACAGTTGTGATTAGACGTTAAGAACATTTCTAGCTGTTGATCAGATATTCTTTACCATGTAAGGGAGATAGTCCTTCAGTTAAATTTTCTTTACTAATACTTTTATCAGGATTACATATTAAATTGATTTATCAAAATATTTTTGATACCTTATCAAGATCATGTCCTTTTTTTTTTCCCCTCTTTTTGTCATCTGTTGGCTTGGTATAATAATATTGAACCAACAGATTCTTTTTTTGGCCTTACCTGGAAAAGGGTATCTTTGGTGTTTCTTGCCTTGGATAACTTTTAGTTAACCAAGTGTTGTGTAACAAACACCATTAAGTTGACAAAATGGAAGAAGTGTTTTGAAAATAAAGTTTTCATTCTGTTAACAGCAATTAAATATAGCTTAAATCCTGTGGGTAAATAAAAGATTATATTTCTTTTCTCTCTGGATGAAATAAGCAGATTGTTTAAGTTCTGCTTATTTGCAAATTGGGCTTCTTTTTTTTTCAGTAATTCTGATAAAAATGCTCCAGGTTAATCGGCTAACAGTCAACATTTAGTTACCTATCTGCAGGGAGTTTGGTTTAAAGGAGTAAACAAACCACTCTCCTCTTTACCCCCAGGAACTCACTGAATCCTGTTTTCATGATTTTGGAGTATTGCCTCTTGGTTGCAAAGTAAATCAAAGAACGTGTCGAAGCCCCTTCACTCATTCAGTCCCTTTTTTTGTACTCCCCTCTCCTTCCTTTTCTATGGCAGAGGAATTCTCTACCAGTGGTGGGGAAAACTGCTTTGGTTGGGGGTCCTAGTGGTGATGGGAAACTTTATACAAACAGGTCTGGGCAAGGAATCTAAAACCAGCAGGAAAATCCAGCAGGTTGATGAGGCCTTGTGTCTCCTTGGCTCTCCTCCCACATGGCGCTAACCAGACCCACGTCTTACATGTGTGCTGGTACCGTGTGACATCAGCCAGAGAGCTTTATGACAATCGCCAAACGCAGATGCTCTTCATACCTGTGAGTCAGAATTTACTGAGCCCGATACCTCCCAGAAGGTAGATCCTGATTTTCTTGTGAGTACATGATCAGTGTCCAGAGACAAGCCCTCAGCCTTTACTTTTGTTTCCTCAAGGCGTCTGTGTGAAGGGAGTTTTCTGCTTATTGTAATAACTTGAAATTAAGTGTTCTGAAGTAGGGGAGAACAACCCAACATGTAAACCATCACTTAAAACATAGTCATTTTGAGCTAATCTTCTTAGATGATAGACTGTACATTTAGGCCAGCTCATGGCTGTTGACATATACTTGAAAACTTTTCATTTCACCACAAGGAGCCCTTTCTCACTTTTAATTATGGCATAAGAATAAATCTTATCAAGATTTTCAACCCAGGAGTCCTTTTTGTTAACCCGGTGGCAGCTTTTCCTTTGTGGCACCCCATGACATTGAGGACACGGGATGGCGATGTAGCTCATTGTCACATTTCTTCCTGTTGCACCTCAGTTTTATCTTGGGTCTGCATGCACTGAGGTGATATTTCTGGCTTCAGATGATAAGCTCAGATTCTCTCTGAGAATTTTACAGAAGCAAACTTGGAGCAAGGCTTCAGTTAGGCTGTCACCCGTACAGCTTACCCCATCATTCTTGGAACTGCATTCTAAAGAAACGCTAACTGTCCAGACTCCTCCTTATGCACACTCATATACAGATAGCTCTAACCCTACATGATCGGTATGAGATCGTCGTCCTGCTGATGCGCTCAATAATTGTCTGTTTCTGTACACAGCCTTTTGTCCAGCCCCGACGTACAATTTTTAATGTGATTGCTTGTCAAAGATTCGATAATTACAGAGTCGGCATGGGAATAGCTAATACGGAGGTCTTCGTATAGAGCTTAAACTAGAGTAAGCTGGATACGGCTTATTAATTGTAAACAGGAAAGCAGCTCAATTTCACAAAAAAGACTCCTAGAATTACTGAAAATGGAATGTATAGGTCTCTTATCAGTTCTTTCTCCTTCCTCAGGGAAAATCAGCTTTTAGTTTCTCTTGACAATTTGGGGATTATTCATCCAAGAGAAAAATAGCTAAGGAAATGAATACGCAATCCAGAAAAGAAAAATACAGGGGACCAATAAGTAGAAGTATTCGACCTTATTTGTAATCAAAGAAATGAAATTCTACAATAAAAAGTCTGTGTTAACCTACTAGAGTAAAAAAAAGTTTAAAAGAGTAAGAATCTCCAGTGTGGAGAGCACAGTGGGCATAAACTGATAGTATCTTGTCCGGAGCAGTTAGGCATGGTACCAAAATACCAAGACCTTTTGACCAGGCGAATTTGTAGGAGAATGCCTACCACAGCTCTGTGCTTTATAATAGGACAAAAGGCTGTAAGTAACTTAAATGTTTGTCATTAGGGGGACAGTTAAATAAAGGACTACTCCCCAGTCATTAAGAACAATGAACTTCTATTTTTTATTTTTTTTAGATTTTATTTATTTATTAGAGATCACAAGCAGGCAGAGAGGCAGGCGGGGGTGGGGGGGCGTGCAGGCTCCCTGCTGAGCAGAGAGCCCAGTGCGGGGCTCGATCCCAGGACCCTGGGATCATGACCTGAGCCAAAGGCAGAGGCTTTAACCCACTGAGCCACCCAGGTGCCCCTAAACTTCTAGACTTATATTCTTAGATTACTATACAGTAGTATAGTCCAACATATCCATGTAATACATAACCCACGATGGATAAGTGCGTGCATATGTTCTAAGATAAGTATATATTAGAGTATTCCCTTTTTGTATTTTTTCATTGTTGTAAGGGTAGTGATAATGGGTTATTTTACACTTAGGAAAAAAATTAAATGAATTACAAAATGAAGAGAACCCAACAGTGGCAGTCAAGTGGAAGCAGTGTCCATTCTTCTAAACACGATGCCTCCTCATCACTTATACATGCCCAGACTTTTCTGTAATGTAAACATGTGGCTTTGCCTAATGGCTTCATCTAAAATATTTAAATAGTACCAACTGGGAACAGACAAACCAAGGGACTTCTGCCTGTGGGAACTCAAAGGATTTTGTTAGCTGTGATTGGAAACACTCTCCCACTGGCAGAGTCATTCATGTGTTTAATAAATAGAAAGTACTGTCACTGTGCTAAGTTAGCCTCTGGATAACTTTAAAGAAGGACCTGGACAGAGGCACACCATACATACCCCTGTCTGGTACGCATCAGCCCCTCGAAACTAGGCAGAGTACTAGACTAGCAAAACAGGAAGCTACTTCTACTGAAATAATGGGTTTATTTTTGTTGTTCCTATTACAATACAGTTCTCTTTTTAAACTTACAATCAAATAAGTCTGATGTAGCTGTCAAACTTTTACAGCATTAACTGCATCTCTCCCACATTAGCTGATCTGCCAAGGCATGGAACTCATACAGCCAGTGAGAGGCAGCCCGGGATTTGTGTGTAGTCTGGCTTCGTTCTGGATCTGGAGCCCTGCGGATTACGCCTGTGAGATTCACTCCCTCTTGGCATCTGCCTGTCTCCTGTGCCCTGTCTTGTTGGTCAGCTTCACTGGCTGAATGTGCCATCTCCCTGGTTTGCTCTTTTATATACTTAGGTTTAGAAAAGTTTTGTTGAGCCAGCACTGATTTTCCACCTGAGAAATTAGAAGCTATGAAATCTTTATTCCAAAGTAAGACAAAACACTGATCTTTTACTGCAGTCAGTTGGGACTTTCCTGGTCTTCATGATTATGGGCGTTTCCATTCCCGCTGATGTCGGTTCCCTGAAGGAGATGAATTTAGTAGGAGTGGTTCCCCAAAGGGGGAAGAAAGGAAATTACTGGCTTTTCTCTACCCACAAGAACAATCTAGAGTAATGAATCCTTTGTCCACATCTATCCCCTGTAAGCAAAGGGCAGCACCCTATAAGACGGCACAGTAAGGAAGTGTATGATGAGGGTGACTAAGGCTAACTTTGGATTCGTCCCACAGAACAAGAGCCGCATGTTCCGGGTGCAGTTTAGTGGCGGGTCCAAGGAGCAGGCGCTGGAACACTGCTGCGGCTGTGTGCAGAAGCTGGCCCAGTACGTGCCGGTGCAGGTGCCCGACCCAGTGGTCCAGGAGCTCCCGTCGAGTCCCCGCCCACTGACGGCGGGCGGAAGCCGAGGGAAGGACTGTGTGCGGCCTGTCCCCTTGCAGCAGGGGGTAAGCAAGCAAGTGTGTTGGCTTTGGGAGAAACCTGATAAGGTATTCCTTTGAGGGGTGGGGGCAACATCACAGTGGAATTTGTTGAGTCTGTCTGGTTTGTAAGTTCAAAGGTACCTAATGTTAAGTGACTTACTTAAATTGAAGGTTGATCGTCACTGTAGCTACCTAGCATCCTAGAAATTAGAGTAGCCAGGAGTCCCGGCTGTGTTCTGGGTGTCTGTAGACTGTGGTCCTCAACGTATGGTCCCTGGACTCTTCCCTGAGACCCTTTGCAGGGGTCCATAAAGTCATCCTTGTTTTTAATAATAATATGACATCATTTGCCCTTCTCGTTGTATTTGTGTTACCTGACAATAGAATTGAGCAAAGCTACTGTCACTTTAGCACAGATCAAGGCAGTGACATCAGACCGTGCAGGCAGTCAGCACAGTCTTCCGCAGTCACTGGCGGCGAGAACTCACGCACCCACCTTGCACTCGGAAGCGAGGTGGGGAGGCGCCTGAGCTGCCCCACTGCGCCCTGAACCAGCCTCACTTCCGGAGCACCCCTGGAGCACTGTTAGCTCCAGAAACGGCGGACAGACCGCCACAGCCCAGGTTCACCACCCAGGTGAACCTGGTATTTGGTGGGCATTTTCTTTTCTTTTTTTTTTTTTTTAAGATTTTATTTATTGATTTGACAGAGATCACAAGTAGACAGAGAGGCAGGCAGAGAGAGAGAGGGAAGCAGGCTCTCTGCTAAGCAGAGAGCCCGATGCGGGACTCGATCCCAGGACCCTGAGATCATGACCTGAGCCGAAGGCAGCGGCTTAACCCACTGAGCCACCCAGGCGCCCCTGGTGGGCATTTTCTCAAATGAAGTGAGTCTGTCATTATCGGAAAATGACTAATAGTATTTATCAACAATGATGAAATAAGCTTCTCAAGCGAAGACTGGAATCTTGGAAAAACTTGTATCTGCTGCTGGACTGTCGCAGTTCCCGACCCAGCCGACTTCTCTTGATAGTGCTACTTGTGAACATGGGTGTGTTTCTTTTTTTAGCTATAATTATATGACAGAAAGTTTCAACATTTTGGAAGATCTGTATAGTCCGGTGAACCAGTATTTTCCAAGTGACCAATCCACGATGCTACAAAATCATGCATGGATAGAGATCTGCTCAAAGTGTACAAAATAGTCCCGTGGTTTTAATAACAGAAAGTGTAACAAGTTCATTGCTATGATTTCAGACTCTGTTACAACTAACTTTTAAGAACCTATCTTTTGTTGAGTTTTAATGTTCTATCAAAGAATATCCACCATTATCTGAAAAGGGTGTTTTAAGATACTTCCGCCTTTTCCACCGACATAGCTGTGTGAAGCCAGAGTTTCCTCATGTACCTCATACAAAGCAACAGATTGAATGTAGAAGGAGATAGGAGAGTCCAGCTGTCTTCCGTTAAGCAAGACATTCCAAAGATTTGCAAAATCATGACATTTTTGTTTTAGGAAATAGGTTTTTTTTTTTTTTTCGTAAAAACATTTCTAAGAACATACAATGGGTTCATTTTTAAAAATGACTCAGTATTTTTAATTATTGTTTCCATTTTTAAGAGATCAGAAATATATAACCCAAACAGAGGCTGTCTGAGGGCCTCCGTAATTTATCTGTGTGTAAAGGGGTCTTGGGATCATAAGTTGGAGTATCACTGTTTCAGAATTTCTCCTGGAAGGACATTTTCTAGCATTTCGTTGGCCCGATCCCAAATGTTGTTAGCATAAGCGTCTACCTGTGCTCTTGAGATGAAATTCCAGTTTCAAGCTGAGTTTTTATTAATTTTCTGCTTTGAGAAATTATTTTCCAAACCTGACTTTCTTCCCTTCATCCTGTAAGAGCCCTTAAACCTCTGGACCGAGACGGTTCATTGTTGCTGTTTTGCCACCAAGTTTCTGGTTCAGAATTTATGTAAGCTGAACATAAATTTACATTATTTTTCATAAGGTCTTTTTCTTTGAACAAGTGCTGACTTCCTCCTGAATGTGCTTAGTTTGCCAAGTAAGATTTTGTATTAGCATTCTTTCCCTTCGTCTGTTTCTGTCTGACCTTCTTTGAGAAGATGTCTTCATGCTAAAGCTCCATTTCTTAAAAACCCTGGATCTCGTTTCAGGCGTTTTGCCACATCAGCTCCTGCTGTATTAAGAATCCCTTCCCTACAAATGGGATGGAGTGGTTTATTACTTAGTACTTTATTGCTCATGATCCTTTGCCCCCTAAATAGAATATCTTTTTTTGTTGGTTTCATTGATCCATTATGTGATTCAGATTATGGTACCCAGTGCGTGAGATGGGACAGGAAGCAAATAGGCTCCTAGAATCTGGGTCGTCTGGAATGCCTTATAAAGGGCAACGAAGATGCGTCAGGCTAGAACTTAACCAGGCTACACAATTATCTGAATAGAAGATAAACTGAGGCTATAGCATGGAGTAGCAAACACAGGCTGAGGGTTGTGAACTACAGAACTACAGAAGATGGGAGGCTCTACCTCTCCGATTTTGAAGGCTGGTCCCAAATATCTAGGTAGAAGTATCTGCAAAGTGGCTAGAAATTTTTCATCTCTTTTCTTGATTCTGTCTTCAGGGACTTTTCCAAACTGTAGTTTGGTGTTAAATGTGATGTTGTGCAAGGACCACAGGCTGTGGCATCAAAATGGATCTGGGTTTGAATCCTGACCCTATTAGTGGCTGTGTGATCTCGTGGGAGTCCCTGAACCCCATCTGTAACACGGCAAGATGGAAATGTTCTATGTTTATGTATGTATATGTATATATACACACACACACACCAGATGTAGTACAACACCTGGCAAACATCTAAACAATGTCACTCATGACCGTCACTGTCAGTACTGTTACCCACCCAGATCGTTCCCTTGCAGATGGACAAGCTCAGGTGCTAGTTAGTTAGCCAGGATCACAACTCCAAAGGAGCCATAATAAAATGGAGTATCTGAAGCTGCAGAGCAGAAGACAAGATAAAACCACTGGGTTAATTTGCCACAGTGTAGACATCATGAAGCACTGCCTAGAACATTCTAGTCTTCCTAATGGCAAAACATTCCCAGGTTTGCCCATAGCTGCTGTTGTGCAAATGTGGTACCATGTTCCCTTTCTCAGAATCCATCTTAAAGAGTTGCAAGCTGTGGCCAAGTTCTAGTCATCATGCTGCTCTCTTGTATTCAGGTGTGTCATCTTCCTAAGAACTACATACACACATGTATATGTATGTATATGTGTATGTGTATATATGTATATATATGCACATACATATACATCTATATATTTGGGGGGGGTTCTGAAATAGTTACCTTCTTTGCAGATAGAGATAATTCCAGGTCTTTCTACTTCAAGCTCTTGAGTCCATTTCCCCGAGAATTTTGTTTTTACTTTACCTCAGCCTTGTAATTTTGCTAACTGTGGCTTAACTGTTTCTCACCCTGAGAGTTTCTAAGCCAACCTAGTCCACCCCGAAGAGAGGGGCACAGGAAAGAGCATGGTAGTTGCTCGGTGAACTCTCCTTTGTCAATACAAGTCTGGAAGAAGCAAACAGCAAGTTACTGTGTGCACAGAACCTTCTAAGTCTACACACTTGAGTGGACAGTCTAAACCTGAGCCGCCCTACTAGCCTCAGGTGCTACCCTCACACTTGGCTACTGTTCAGTGTTTATGCAACACCACATTTGGTTAATGTCTGTCCCAGTTGTCTGAGGAACATGATGTGAGCTGAGCTGGTACATATCCTAGGAAAGCATCACATACTGGAGCCAGGCATGCCATGCCAGGCATGAGAGTCTGACTTTTATTTTCACACGTGAGGAAACTGAACAGAGAAAGGGGCTTTACCTGTGTACTTCTGATTCATTTGAGTCCCTTAACCTTTTTGTCATTTGTAGTATTCTTGACTAGTTTTCTCTTTGCTCCTTACTTCCTGTCACCCTACCTTCCGTCTTTGATGCTTCCAGATGTACTTTTTTCTGAATACCTACTGACCAGTGATGGTCAGCTACCACATAGGAGACGACAAAATCGGGCACCCCTGACTTCTGGCGGCCAGAACACACTGCTGACAGAGGCACCACCAGCTCACATCTCAGGTGGGCACGCCTGTGTGCAACAGCCACAGGTGGTCTGAGCCTTGGTGGACCTGCAGGTGTGGGACTAGGAAGGAGGGAGCCCGGTGTTGGAAAGTGTTTTTAGGTAGAAGCAGCCTTCCAAGCCTTTCGGGCCTCGGGCCGCCTCCTACCCTGTGTGGATTTTATTTGCCTGGAACACATCCTCTGTGTTCTACCCAAACAGTCCCCTCGCATTGTAGATTCTTGTGAAATGCACGGATTCTGGAGCATCTCCTACTTCCTACCTAGCATAGAGCCTCCCCTTAGCTCACCCCCCACCAAGAGCCTGAATTCATTTACCTGCTTCCATTCCAGCACTGCTTGGGTTTCATTATAATCCATTTCACTTGTTAGGTTCTCACTGGGCTGTAGGTTCTTGAGGGCTGGACCTCTGCCCTGTTCTCTGTGGCCCTTTCCCTTTCTCACCCCAGTGTCTAGTAGGCACAGACATTGTTGAATGAAGATACCTTGTTATTTTACTCAGAAGAACGTATTCTCTTAGAATATCTAAAAAGATTTTAAGTCTTATTAAAAGCATATGGTATCTTGAAATTAAACGGTGTCCCCTCCCCGCACGCACTGCCCCTCTTCCCCCTGCCTGGTTTTTCTGCTATGATGATGTATTACTTGAGTCATTAACACTCAGAAAGGAACAAATCATTACCAGCAGCTGGGCAGGTCGCCTGCCCTGTGGGACGAGCTTGTGGGCACGAGCTAGGCCTCCAAAGCCTGGAGCGCACAGTGGTGCCGGACAGCGGGAAGTCCTAACAGCCTAGTAGTAGACACGGAGGAACACATACCAGGCACAGCGCGGGGAGCCTCAGACTCAAACTGTCTGAACTCTACTCCCTCGCCCAGCTTAAACCAGGCAGACTCCACGGGTGATGACTTTACGCCCTTTACTGACACTTTCTTTTTACACAAGCAGACGTGCTGCCACTCCTGTGATGGCCGGTGGCATTTGTGATTACATTCAGCTCGTCCCCTAACTGCAGCCGTGTCCTTGCAGCCACCCCAGAAGCCGGAGAAGCCGCAGCCATGTGGACCGGCCAGCACGAGTGCTTCCGGAGGAAGGACCTCAGTGAGTCGCTTAGCTCAGGTAGAGCCTATTTTCCTGTTGTTTTCCTTGATCATGAAAACAGTGATCCTGAGGAATCTGCTTCCCCATGGTCATGCCTTGTGGAAGAGTAAGCTAAGATGCTAGTGTGGAAGCTAGTGATGACTGAGGCGCTTGGGCCGATGGAAGAGCTGCCTCTGGGGAGAGGCAGGCAGGGCGGGCCGTGCCTTTGGCCTTAGCGGTTCAGTGTGGAAGATAACGGATTTAATTACCACTTCCCCAAAAGAAGGAGTAGAAGGAAGTACTTCCACTTAATTTTGGATAAGAAATTTGAGAACTAGTCTAAGACAAATATCAATATGAATTTGGAATCAGATCAATGATGGTTTCTGTAGGGACAAACTTCCGGTGCTGCGATCTCAGCTAAGGATGTGTGGAAACCCAGGAGGATTCAACCTTGTTCGCACAGACTAGCTTTCAGACATTCCTCCCTCCCTTTGCAGTTAGCGATTACCAAAGAATCCCACAAAATCTGTTCATTCAAATTCGGGGTCACTTGATGCCTACTCTGCTGGAAGC
This sequence comes from Lontra canadensis, assembly GCF_010015895.1. Classification (NCBI taxonomy): domain Eukaryota; kingdom Metazoa; phylum Chordata; class Mammalia; order Carnivora; family Mustelidae; genus Lontra; species Lontra canadensis. The sequence continues at coordinate 17,953,715 of NW_022631022.1, forward strand.
TCCTGGAGACCGGTCTCCTCACTGTGTTTCCCTGCCGTGCTGGACAGCACGCGGTCAGGCTAACAGCTTCTGCCTTTCATACAATTCTGCATGGAAATCATCAGTATGCAAGGATAATTTTTTTTTAAATTTAGAGCACGTATGAGGTGGGGGATGGGGAGAGGGAGAGAATGAATCTCAAGCAGACTCCACGCTAAGCGCAGAGCCCAGTGTCAGGCTGGATCCCGGGACCCTGACATCATGACCTGAGCCAAAACCAAGAGTCGGACATTTCAACTGACTGAGCCACCCAGGCGCCCCTGCCGTTCTTTTTAAATGTATTTATTGAACTGTGCTAACAGTGGTATGAAACAGAAAACACTGGTGTTTTCTCCGTCTGGCTTATCACTACTAACTCAGTCATAGAACTAACCTGGACAGTCACAGAACTAAAAAACTTAAGAGGAAAGAAGACTAAGAATTCATGTCTATTCCTTTTAATAACTCAAGCAGCCATGACAAAACCAAAAGCAAACACAAACCTAAACGCCTCCGTCCAGCGGCAGATCAGGCTACATAGTGCCCCAGTATATAGCCTCCTATCTGCACTGTGGCTAGAGGGTAACTGAATGAGTGGCTGAGGACAGGAGAGCCACACACAAAAAAACATGGCAACAGGGCACGGTGTGATATCCTCCTTCAGGAAATGTCAGTTGCTATAAAAGGTATATCTTAGCCCAATTTATTTACATAGTAACTATACATATGTAAGTATGTGCATATTTACATAGTTGGAAGCAGGTACAAAGAGAGCGCACCAGGCCGGCCGCTCAGACAGGTTATTCGTTCGCTCTAAACTTCTAGACAAGTCATTCCATGAAGACAAGTGGGTAAAACTTTTAGAAATCGATGTAGCCACATAGATCAAATTTCATGTTCTGTCTTGTTACCTGTAATTCCATTTCAACTACACAATCATGCATATAAGGATGCCCTTCACAGTGTTGATCACAGATACAAGATCAGAAACAACATAAATGTTGACTAATAGGACACTAAGTGGTTTTAAGTGTGGCATAACCATAAGTGGGATAAAAATGCAGCCGATAAAAGTGACACATATCCCTGTCTGTTGCCATGGAACAATATTAGCAGTACAGAAGTCTTCAGAAGGCTACAAAGCACCATGGTTGATTTTCTTGTGAATACAAACAAAAGTTGGAAGGAGATACACTAACCTGTTAACAGTGGCTCTCACTGGAGAGCAGGGCTCCGTGTTACTTTCACGTTCTCTCTTGAAGCTGGTTTGAATTTAGAAAAGTAAGTGTCTATTACAGATCGTGTCTAGGGAAACCTCAGTTGTATACATATACACCAAACCATGCCATCCACAGAAAGGGCATAAAACCACTCACCTAGGAGGAGTGTTAGGAGTCAAAGCAGCAAGCGCAGAGGGAACACTGCAGAGCCGGAGCCCACAGTCTCACGTGATGTTGTGGGCTGCAGTGTCACCGCACCGTCCAGACTGCCGGGTCCAGTAGACTTTAATTTTACTCTCGTATCTAAATAGTGGCAACTTACTCACCTGGTTTTAAAACACTGCAAGTTACCAAAGACATACAGATGTCAATCCATCAAGTGAAAAACTTGCTCGACACTGTATGACCTTATCTGTGACATTTTGGAAAAGGCAAAGCTACAAGGTATGGAGAAGAGATGAGTGGTTTGCCAGGGGTTAAATGTTTGACAACTAGAGAGGAGGTGGTATGAAGACATTTTCTGGGCTGGGGAGTGGTATGGAAAGGTCTTGTCTCTTGATTGTGGTGACAGTTACATGCTCCTCTCCCTGTCCAACTTCATGAGTAAGACTGGAAAGAGACATGAGAGTTAATTATGTCCTTTGGATGGTCAGTTTGTGACTTTAATTACATTCAAAACCCACTTCCCACACGGTGAATTGCTCATACCCATTCATCTATGAGGTTTGGGAAAGATGAACAAAGCTCATGCATTTCATTCACTGACAACTTTATCAGTCCACAAAATGTCAGCATGGTACTCTTCATTAAAACAGGATCTTAACTTTGTAAATCATTTCATTAATACATTTGAAATACTCAGGGATACAAGTTGATATCACTTCCTGTGTATATTTAGAAACGTCATATAAAGGAACCCTATAAAGCTGGTAAATGCTAATTTTTGGTGTATGTTTCCCTAATATTTCCTTAAAGCAAAGTTTTTCTGTGTTCTATTCAGGCTGTTGCTTTTGGGTATACTCTCTAATAAACTACTCTTCTGAAATCCCCACAGTCTCTCCTGGTGTCAGGGGAGCGGCTCCCGGTCTGTGAACAATCTGCGTGGGACGCGGAGGAGTTAGGCCCTTTTCTACGCTTGTGCCTCATGGATCAGAATTTTCCCGCGTTTGTGGAAGAGGTAGAAAAGGAACTCAAAAAGCTGACAGGGTTGAGAAATTAATACTCCAACAAAGGAAGCTGAAAGCACTGAAAAAGTGCTTCCTCCTAAGATTAGATACAAGAATAAAGAGTATTATTCCGAACACCTTTTGTCAATGTTTTATTTTTAAAAACAGGTGAATCCACTTTTTTATACATCATTGCACTTCAACACAAAACACAAGTACATGCATCTATGGTTACACACCGCTTGAGAACCCTGCCGGGCGAGAAAATCTACACTCAACCGTTAAAGCAATGTGAAAAATACAGTGTCAACCCCGGAGGAGAGCGAGTTGCATAGAATACCATGCGAGAACATTTCAAGGTCATTGAAAACAAAAGGTAAATTATAAAAGTTTGCCTTAATTGAATGTACAATAAGATTCAACACATCAGTGCAAAAGGATTTAAGAATTTACATGGTTTAACAAAAAAGAATCACTTAAAAAGCAATCATACATATATACTGCAATTCAATATATCCATTCAGTGGAGCGTTCCAGCTTCTTACCAAAGTCGCAGGTTAAGCCCTTAGAACTACAGATTTCAGTTTATATTACTCATCTTTATGTACCAGAACTGCACAATTTCCTCATCTGACAACATACAATAAGGAATGAATATCAGCAGCTAAAAAATGAAACAAGCATTTATTTTATTTTGGATTTCTCCCACCCCGAAAAATATAAATATATATATGTATATATTTATATACTGTATATATCTGTAGGTTTTGCTGTACTTTACAAAAATGTTTTCACTCGATGGCAGCAGTGCGATTGAGAGCTTTGCCAATTTAACAGCTGCGTGAAGTAAAAAATGGCGCATGCACGATCCGATCCTGAGGACCTTTTCACTTCTACTTAAATATTTTAACAAAGGGGGGAAAAAGCAACATTCACAGCACATCAAGCCCAAAATAGTTTACACCTTCTACACTGAAGCATTGTTTAAAATGAACCTGACTAGGTCACCCTTACAGGAAAGGCTAAATAAGGCATGCTTTAGACAGTCGTCGTGGTGTTGCTCACTTGAAAGGGGAGAGAACCAAAGAGGTCCAAGCAGAAAATTTAGCAGGTCATGTTGCCACCAGTTTCAGGAACCTAAAGATCTGTAAAGAGACAGTATGTGGAAATTAAAAGGGAATATGCACCACCACTGAAGACTACACCAAGCGCCACATCAAACAAAGCCTTGGTTCAGACACATGCTCAGGGATGTGGTGTGAAATTCTGATCTCCATGTGCCTCCGTGGAAGGCCCTCCGGCCCAGCTGTGCCGGCCACCGTTCCTGCCTGGCCCTCACGAGCAAAGTGGAATTAACTGGCCTCTGGGAATAATCCACACAAGGTGACAATTTTTACCTCTTTTTAGAGATATGGTTAAATAGTGGGGCAGAGTCCTTCTAAAACACCACACATACTCTGAAATGGCACTTACAGAGATCTGTGGAACAACACAGCTGAAAATGTTCCTTTCCAGTGGCTGCACTGGACGGAGGACAGAGAAAGAACTTGTTCCATCAGTACTGGCTGCTCGGAAATGAACTACCAAGATCCCACAACGTGATGCCAACTACTGAAGCATCTGTAGCAAGGTCAACAGAGGCACATTCATTGGAATATAATTTTTAAAATTTCTAAAGAAGGCCATACTTACATTATAAGCAGTATTTAATTTGTGTTTCTCTGGCGCAAGTTTTTATCTTTGTGATTGTTGGTAGAGTTGGTTTTCCTTTGGAGGAAAAATTGCATTATAAAAGTTAAACTCAAAGTAGCAACTCTTGAAATTATAACACATGGAAATACAGGGATTCTTTCACTTACTACCATCCCTGGTGTAAGAAGAAATTTTACTGCATACTAATGCGTAAGAACACTCTCTCCATAAAGTGCCTACAGATCTTCGAGTAATCCTTTTGACTCCCAAGATACAATTTTCAGGTACCTGTCCCTCTGATTTATGGACTAGAATTACTATAAAGGTAAAAACTGTAGTTTCTTCTCTATTGAACACCACAGTCTCTTCTCAAATGATAAAACATGATCACATATGGGCAGTGCTGTGCCCTCTGGCACTTAACCAACTTGGGCAGTTTGCCTGTCACTCCTTAGTCCACAACTCTAGGAGGTTCTGCTTATCTCGGACGGATTCAGAGTCCGCAGTACCGTCTCCCTCGGACACACGCAACCGTTGAGGGAGCCAGGCAGCTTACTGGTGCTACAGTTCCGCTTGGGGTGAACAAGACTGGAAGTCTCTGATACATACTGGTGATTGCCCCCCGCATTATCAGTTTGAGCATATAGGATGCGCAAAACTTTATTCCTGCATGGCATTCCACTTTATGTTGTTAGAAAAAAACAAAATTATACTGCCTGTCCTGGGAATCAAATGGTCAGCCAGCCCCAACCGTGCGGCTAGCGAGGTCTACACTACGACACTCACTTCTACTCACTGGTTGCCCACAACCTTTGCTACTCCATTGGATTACACTGCAAATACAAAATAAACCACTGAATCAATGTCCAATAAAATACTTACATTGGTCCAGCTGGTTCATCATCTGTAAGGTGTTCAGATTTTTAATAATCCATTGAGAGACAGGAGAAGAAAGGAGAAAATCGTGAGACTCTACATAAGAATTAACAGAACAGCAAATGGCAAGTGGCAAACATGGCTATTCATAGCATTTATTCAAGGCCATTCCATCTGGAGGTGCAAAAACACTCATGGAGTTATTACTTCTAGATTCAAGTTTTTAATGGCAGGTATGTTATTTCAATGGTTTTAGTTAACACTTTGAATGCTTGTCATGAAAAACTGCAACTGTAGCGGACAGATAGGCTGCAATATTATTATACTCATCTTGTCCCCAAGTTCCAGTGGTTCACTCTTAAATAGATGAGAAGACAAACCAACATTTCAGTTGTAAAATCCTGCTGTTTGTTTTCTTGGGGTGAATGCGTGCACAGTTTTGGCTCAATCCTGCAAGGTAGATGGATGTGTATGTTCCATACATTAGCCACACATCCTCACTTCCCCAAAGGACACTGCTCTTGCTCTTCTGTAATCTTTAGGAGAGTCTTTCATCTGGAGAAAAGATTGAGGAAGAGGAAGCCACAATAGTTCAACCTAATACTGGGTCAGCCCGGCCGGGCTATGCCCGCAACAAGTGTATGGGTACCAGATGTTCCGTGACACACCAGGGAGAGCTGAATAGTGGTGACATCCCTCTAGAAAAGACTTCAGACAGAAAGGCAGGCTCAACTCTTGAGCCCTGGCCAAAACCAGAACCGAAATCCAGATGAGCCATGAGATTTTTCTTTTTTTTTTTAACCAAAAAGCTTAGATTCTCTGAGTTTAGAAGCCTTCTTAAATTGGTATTTCACGATTGTGATTTGTAAGTTTTTCTTTCCTGTTTGTGGACTGAGGGCAACTTGGTCCCTTTAGGTAGGGATGTACATACATGGAATGTTTGTTTTAAAGAGGCCCACAAACGGGAGGGAACAGTAAGTGCTCTTAGTTTCTTTCTGTTTTACATAAGTCAGGTAGACTAAATGATTCAGAACAGTTTGGTTTCACTGAAGGCTTCCAGAAAAACTCTCAGCAGGATTCCACAAGGGGGCTTGGTGCACATGAAGCAGTTATGGAGGTCACAGTCTCCGTGTAGGCATCTGCAGGAGCACACGTCAGGAGTAATGTCTGTCACAGGGAGACATTGCTCCACCTGTTCCTTTGAGGCAACGGAGAGGCAAAGCCACTGCCAGCACACACAGTGACTGGAGCAAAAAAAGATTGAAAAACAAAAACAAAAACGAAAACAAACTAACCACAAACCAATGACTTGTCAGCCAGAACAACAGGCTAGCGACACACCAGTGTCCACAGGGCTCTACTACAAACAACAGTACACTCTCGACCAGGTACAGAGAACAAACTAAGACTCAAGGACACCCAAGACAGCTGTGTGCTGTGTACGCAGTGGAGATATACGGGACAAACCAAGACTGAGACACAAGCCCAGCCTACATCCACTGGCACCACAATGCCCTATGCTCTCAGCATCCAGGCCAAGCCAGCTCAGCTACATGCCAGGAACTAAGCACTTCAGGGACTTAAAGGAAAAGACCCAGGAGCAAACTTAGAATAGTTTCAGTGCTCTGGCTGTGCACCGGAAAACAGAAAATTCTAGAGCAAGATAACTGGCTAGAATATCACCAGTCTACACCCAGCATGAAAAGAAAAAGCAGGGGAGGGAGAATCGCGATAGCCAAGCTAATCTCCTCAAAGCATGACACTGTCCGCACTGACCCAGGCACTTTACACGCAAGCTTTTCTTTCCTTTGGTGGCAGAGGGGTAGGCCCTGCTGTCTGCCCAGTGACGTCATCTTCCAGCCCAACAAGCTGGTACCGTGCAAAGGGCTGCATGTAGGGTTTTAGCAACAGCGGCTCTGGTGCAGCTGCCATGCCTGCAGGTGGGAGCAGGTGCTGCTCACACTAGTGTCTGGATCTCGCATCGTCTCTCCCCCCAGTGCACATTTACAAGGAACCCAGAAAACAGTCTCCTGTCTCCTACTGTCCTGGGCTGAGTCACTATCTGCAAGCACCACTCTCCCTTCACGGGTCAGACAAAACGAAACAAAACAAAAAACAAAACAAAACAACAACAAAAAAAAAAACAACCTGACCCTAACAGGGAAATCAGGAGAGAGGAAAGAACAGAACTACAGAAGAAAAGGTACGAAAATCAAAAAGTAAATGAGGATTAAACAGCAAACTGAAATCCAAATTAGTTGTGAAAGTGAATGAAGTAAACTTGAAGAAAAGTGTTAACATTATGAACTGTGCATCGTATAGACTGAAGCGGAGATTAAACAAACTCCAAAAGCATGCATATCGCTCACTTACCACCATGTTTTAAGGGTTTGATGCAATTGAGGGGGGAAAAAAAAGAAGTCATAGTAACCGACAAATATCAACATACCCCCAAACCCTCAGGGCAAAAGATAGCGGCTTAAACTGGCTCTCCTCTTCGCCTGGGATTACTCACAGCCACTGGCTAGATGGGAGGAAGAGGACTGGGGAGAAAGGGAACAAGATGCTTCTGGAATCCGTCTGAGGAGAGTGAAGTTCCTGGTGGAACTGCCATCTTCCCAACTAGTTGTGCTATGGCGCTCACTCCGCCAGATCCCATCGCCTCACCGTCTGGAAGGTGCTCTGCGATGCCCCGTACACAACGTGTTACCTGATAGGGCACCACCTTGAAAAAGATGGCTTTTCAGTCAAAGTGACGAAGAGGTGACTATCTAGTCAAAGCTTTTTCACTGCCTTCCTCTCACTGATGGGGTTTTCCAGTTTCTAAACCTGCTTAAATCTTGCCTCATCTCCATAAAGCAGCATTAAACCAGAGAGATTAACGGTCACATCCAGCCTTTCATATTTAGTCCTACTGTATTCTCTCCACAAGGTAACTTGTTACTGACTCAGATGACCCCTAGTTAGGAAACGATTTTAAAAAGTCACATTTCTTTTCCAGCATTCCCGGCCGGCTGAAAAGCTTCACATGTTCCCAACTAACAGATTTTTCAAACATAAGAAAAGCTCTTGTTTGTAAAGTGTCTAAAAGAGTTTGAATGTATCAGAGCCACTAAAAATGGTCCCCCTAAACCCCCAACTATCTTCTCCACCAGTAACTTAAGGAGGAGTCCCTCTGAACTGCTAATAAAAATTGTCCCCTGAATGTGAAAACAGAAAACTCTCTGATGCCGCCACTTCTTTTCTTAAATCGGCTCTTCCTGTTTTCATTCGAGGTCACTAAATGTAGAAGTGAAGGCCCCAACAATGAGGCAGGCTCACACCACATCTCCCCCGGTGACTGGGGAAGACAGACTTGAAGCATACTCGCGCGCACACTAATCCCTCCCCGGGTTCCGTCAGCAGAGAACCGACGCGGAAGGTGTGCTCCAAGCACGTGAGCTGTAGGACGGATAGAAAGCTAAGAGGATGCCGGCTCGACCTAGTCTTCTTAGATAATTACCATTTAACATTTTCAGAGAATGTAGTCAAGTGAGTAAAGTGAAAAAACAAAGACTCTGATTTGATCCCATGATTCATCTGTTACTGAAAACACTGAAGGTAAAAGGCGATGTGCAGATAATCTACTTGTAAGACAACCTATTGGGCATCGATCCTCAAACACACCACAGCAGGGGCTTAAAGGGACTTAGCGTGCATTTCGCTTGTAAAATGCCCTGAGTAGAGGTGCCTGGGTGGCTCAGTCAGGTAAGCATCTGCCTTTGGCTCAGGTCATGAACCCAGGGTCCTGGGATCAAGTCCCTGCATTGGGCTCCCTGCCAGTGGGGAGTTTTGCCTCTCTCTCTGCCTGCCGCTCCCCCTGCTTGTACACACTCCCTGACAAATAGATAAAATCTTTAAAAATAAATAAAGTGTCCTGGGTAGACTGTAGTAGACTAAGAGACAGAGATATTTTGTTTTTTTCTGCTGAAAGGCACTAAACCTTAACTCTAAGCATTTCCTGTGTGAGAAATCTGAAACAGTATTTACTTTTCTGGGGAAATGTACTCAGACTAAACTCTCTAAGTTCAAATTTGTGTATGTGTACACTTTTAAATTGTTTAAATTGTTCACTTAGTGCTTTTCTGGTAAGGGGCTGAGTGTCCGAGAGCTCAGACTGCCCAAACAGGAATACTGTTTTACATGAAATTGTCTCATACAAAAAAAAGTTCAGTGACTCAGAAATCATATATCTACTCTGATAGTAAAGTACCTATTTTGGGAGAGAAAGCATGTCAGGCGTATTAAAAAAAAATCCATTTTCACTATGGCATAAATAAGTCAACAGCTCCACAGACGGTTATCTGACACAAACTCATCACCTCTACAACTCCAGTTTGCATCAGATAGGCAGTCCCTCTTCCTTCATTCCACCCAGGAGTGCATGCATCTGTCTACGTGTAGGCTTGTGGAGGGCTGTGTGGGGAGAAAGCATATGAGGGGGTGGCCCGTACATGGGACTGCACAGGAGTTGAGGGGAAACTAGCTGGAAAAAAGCCACAGCATAAGGAAAACTCACTGAAGAACAATCGACTTTTTTTTTCTTTAATGATTAATTCCAGGGGGACAAGAAATGAAGGGGCAGAGGAGCAGGGAGGAGTTGGAGAAGAGGCAGCAGACAAGGGAGAAAACTCTGGTGCGGAAATGCTGGAGCAAGGCAGGGACATGGAGAATGGAGCCTGGACCGCGCTGGCTGTCGGGAAGGGAGCGGAGAGGAGGCAAACACTGTGATAACCCCAGCACCCCAGGTCTGTCACCCCAATTCAACAAGAGAAAAGTAAATGCTGCATTCATTATATTTCCTCTAAGAGACCAGAGCAAGATTTTACTTTGCACTTACCCATGTCTTTCATGAAGGATTCATCCACTGTCTATAATAATTTCGCTTAAGAGAGGGACCTTCCCTTTGGAAGCCACTCAGATCTGCTGACCACACATGGCTCCTCCACCCAACTGGCCACCACTTGCGTTCAAGAGCCGTGCAGCTCTAGGTGGTGGTGGTGGTGGTGGTGGTGGTGGTTGTTTTTACAACAGCTGTTCCCCATGTAGGTGTCTGTGCTTGTCAAAACCAATACTAACCATTTCTCAAATCTAACCCAAATGTCTTCCACACATGCGGGGCGGTGGGGGGGCAACCTGGTAATAAACCAAGTGGATTCCTAAGAGGAAGACTCAGATGGGGACGTGCTGAGCCAATGTGTCACTCTGCCAAGAGAGTGGCAGCCAGCCTCATCTTAAAATAAAAAATCAGGATCTGAAGCCCATCTTTGCCTTCTCCTACCTCTTTGCTTCTCTACCTTTCCAAACAGAAGGCTGAGCAAGGTGCTATTCTGCAAAGCAAAGAGCATTCTGAGGGGATGAAAAGCCTTTGCAGAACCAAGGCACAAGTGCTCCTAGGGAGCCAATGCTGGAAATACAGTGTCCTTGACTCTCAGGCCTAAATGTAAGTACTCTGCCTTGGGAATCCTAATTTGTAGCAGGAAAGAGAAAAAACTATAGGGAAGATAGTACGCATGTGTGAAAATCCCAAGAAGGCAGCTCACATCATAGAACAGCAGTTCTGTGGACTTAGGAGAAGGAATGTAAACATCCTGGGGGCATGCTCCCCCTGCAGGGAACTGGCTCATTTATTCCCACAGGCCCAGTGGCTTCCCGCCTCCCACAGGCGTAGTTAGGTTCAACAATGAGCCTTTCTGGCAGCCTCACTGTAATACTCTCCTCTGCTTAGGGCAGGCAGAGAGATTTTGGAGGTGCTGAGAAGAAAGGAAAAGAAGGGGAAGGCCCCTCAAATGTGGCCTTCCAGAGAATCCAAAGCCCCTGGGCCTACCTTCAGGGCTGTACACCTTCTGAGGGAGCAGCAGCCACAGGGACACAGACGACTCTGCGGGGTGGGCACAGAACTGCGGTGCACGAGCACAGGCCCAGGACTGTCGCAGCAGAGCTGGCATCCTCACCGTCACCCGAGGCCGGCCTCCACTGAACTTAGGCCCACACCCTTCTTGTCTAGTCAGTGACAGGCAAGTGGTGGTAATCGCTGGCTGGCCAATGACTTTGAAGGTGATGTTACAGGGCAGAAGGGTGGGAGCTAGTCAGGAAGCCAAAAGTCCTACCGATACACATCTCCAGCAGCAGCCGCCCCCTGACTTTACGTAATCGTGGGGTTAGAAATGGAATATCCACGACAAACAAAACAAAACAAAAGGAAAAAACCCCAAAGATCCCCTAGGACTTTCCTCACTGTAAGCATGTCCAAAAATCTAAGTTCCTTGTTCTTTCCAATGCTTACTAATTCACTGTTGTCCTGATGCCACTATCCAGTCCCACCTCTGGCCTAAGCCAGCCTAAGGGTGCCACCTCAGGGCCTGGGCTCCAGGTGTGACTGCTTAGTGGCTCGGTCTTAAAACCAGGGGCGATGGATACATCAGACTACACCATTCTTGTCTGTGAGACAGGAGAAAAGCCAAATGCTTGGTGGCTGCCTCACCAAGAACCCTGAAACCTGCCAAAGGAACCAAGCAAGGGAGCCAAAGGCTGATCTTGTTCTCAAGATCAGTCTGACTGGGCTGGGGTGGCACCTGCAGGGCTACACCAAGCAACCACATGACAACCAATGAGATACCTTCAATCTGCCTGAAAGGCCAGGTGGCCTGCGATCTTGGGTGGCTTCTAGGCTTGACCTGGATTCCCCTCAAGCTCAATCTGCCTGATGATCTGTATCGGAGGAGGACAGAGCTGAACAAAGACACGGACAGCTGCCTGTTCCCCACATGGGGCCTGAAGGGCAGATGGGACTGGGGCTTGGAGAACAGCCAAATGCAGGGATGGAGCTAATTATAGCTCAAAGGTGGCTAATCTTAAGAGGAGGGTGTGAGGAACCAGTATGAGAATTCTCCTTCTCTCCTTTTGGGACTGAACCCCAACATTCTTATAGTCCTTTTGGGGTGCTTGGAAACCATCCCAAGGATCCAACCCCAACATTACAGCTATTTTGTAGGGATGCTCTTACCATCAGGAACTTCATCTGGCCTCTTCCTCTTCTCATACACAACAATGATCACCACAAGGATGATGATTTCAGCCAGAATTCCCAAAAAAGGCCAGAGTGGGGCCAGGTGGCTCCGTACCCTGAGGATGGTGACAACGGAGGCAGAACCGATGGAGTTGGTAGCATTACATTCATACTCGCCAGGGTCTTCTGTGATCTGGAGACCCACGATGCTCAGCTCAGTGTAATTCTCCTTGTTGATAATGAAGAAGCGGCCGGAGGTATTGACAATGTCCTGCTCAGGGGCAGAGAAAGTAAGAACACACAGAGATCAGTCAGTGTAGGTGAATTCGTGTCCAAGACAAGGCGGCAAAGTTCTCCCTTCTTAGTAGGACTACTGGCTAGGATGAGGGAGCAGTGTCTAGGACCTTCTTTGTCCAGGTAACTCATGAGCAGCTCATTACTTGCTTCCTTTCACTATCAGTAACAGATCAGCAAGCTTCTGGCAGAGCTAGGTTAAGGCCTCCCCTGCCCAATGGTCCTCTAGATTTCTCCAACTTCTCTAAAGTGAATGGAAGAAGTCCTACCCTGTAAACTCAGAAAAGACCAACTCAATCTAGAAAATGCTACTTTAAATACAGATAAGAAACCGTAACACAGGAAGAAGATAAAGAAAAAGGGGTGTGCCCTCCATGGTCAGGCAAATATGCTAACTTCAGGCCTGTCTGAGGACTTCAGAATCTGCACATCTACTTCACACTTGGTGAGTTCTGAAGTCTCCTTAAACTTCCTCTAGAAACCATGCTAAGAACTTGCTCCTAGTCAGAATGGAGAAATTCATTAACTTCCCTTTCCTTTAAGAATTAGACGGTTAAAGGAAAGTTTATTCAGTCAATCAACAACTATTTATTAATGTATGTTATATGTCTCACAACCTACCAAGGGGAAGGCGAGACACAAGCATACAAGGAGGCTGGCCTTTAGAGGGAACCAGACCTCCAAAAGGATGGTTACAGGAACGTGGCAAGAAGCCCCAATACACAGCACGTGCTGAGTACTGGGGGGAGACAGTGTGAGTGGCCAGTGCCAGAAAGAGTTGGGTAAAGCTTCAGAAAAGAGCCAGCTTTTGCACTAGATGGTGGGGAGGAGAGGTGATGGAGCAGACAGGAGCGCTCTGGGTCCGTGTGGGAAGGCAGAGGCGAGAGTCCACAAGCAGGGGTCTAGGTGGAGTTGGGACAGGCTTACAGCACTGGGGAGACGGCAGGGCAAAAATGGACTTGTGTCAGCAGGCGGCAGCAACTAAAGCAGAATCAGAAACAGCAGAGAAGAAAGGGGAAGATAGCCCTGGACTGAGGTCTATCTACAGCACAGAGTGGCACAGGCAACTGAGTGTGAGTAAGGTTAAAATGGCAAACACAGCCTTCAGAGTAAGTTATCCATGAAGCTTCATCTTGAGGACTTGGAATGCTGCCAACTTCTCTAACCCCCCCCCCCCCACTCTCCTGGTTCACTCAGTCCATGTTTTCCACTTATGATCAGAAGTGATGTCTTCTTTGATCCACAAACCTTCAACACGGGTTTTTTTTTAATACCATGATATGCAAGAAACTTTAACCTTTTCAATCAATGCATAAGAAGATACTGAGTGGGACCTGTCCCACTGCTACAGAATTGATGACTAGGGAGAAGCATCAAAAGTACCCCATACCCGTGGATGGAAGTACAGCACAGGGAACAGGGTCGATAATATTGTAATAACGCTGTACAGTAACAGACGGGACTACGCTTGATCACGGTAAGCACTGCACTATGTGCAGAACTGTCTAATCGCTGCGCTATCCACTGGAAACGAATATGACGTTAAATGTCAACTATACTTCAGTAAAATTTTTAAATATATACATACATTGTTTTAAAGGACAGCTTTTCAAACACCATTAATCTAACTTGTACTGAGGAAGTGTTCACAGACATTTATAACTAACAGTGACTGATATTTAGGTTTCAGTATTAAGACTGTGTTATATGTTCAAATCTTCCACAGTGTTGTTGATTTTCCCTCCATCTCATCTGTCAAAGACCAAAAATAATATATGTAAGTCTGCCACCATATAACTGTGCGTCTGGCTATATTTCCTTATTTTTCCAGTTTTTGCTTCATTCATTTTGAAACTACTATGTAGCATAATAGACCATGACAGCTTTGTCTTTATTGTGGACTTATACCTCTTACCACGATAAAAAGGAACTCTTTTGGTTTCATGTTTTCTATTTGAATCTTTCTATAATGTTAATATTTCCATTGTTCTATTTATATACCTTCACCATATATACTTTATTCATTTTTGTTTCAACACTTCTGAACTATTTTGTTCAATGCAGATCATCTTTAAGCAACATATTGTTACATTGTTTCTTAGATCTCTGCCTTTCAGTGAGGATATTTAAAACTTTGTATTTACTACTGCTATAATTTTTATGTTTATTGTCATAGATTATGGCTTACTTGGAAGGGGAGGTGAACCATGAGAGACTATGGACTCTGAAAAACAATCTGAGGGGTTTGAAGCGGCGGGGGGTGGGAGGTTGGGGGAACCAAGTAGTGGGTATTAGAGATAGGAGGGATTGCATGGAGCACTGGGTGTGGTGCAAAAACAAGGAATACTGTTAAGCTGAAAATTTAAAAAAAAAAAAAAAAAAAGTACCCCAAAATTTTTAAAAAAAAAAAAAAAAAGTTCATACAAATCAGGGGCAGACAGTCCTTCCAGGGCTTATTAAAAGGGAGCCCCATCAAGCTCTCTTATGCCCAAGTCATTACCAGATTACCCCTTGCCAGTCTACAAAAGAGAAGACAGGTTGAGACTTGGCATTGCACACAGCCTTCCACCCTGCAGCTGAGTGGAACAGGCACCAAGAAAATCACTCAATGATTGGGGGTGGCAAGAAGAAAATATCTTTTTCCAGTGGTTATCCATTTAGGCAGGAGACTGGCTGGTAAGCTATATACCTCTCAACCTTGGATAAAGGCTATTTGGAGATAAGAAGGCAGAAGAGCCTATACTCCCACCATTTGAAGAGCCATGAAGTTCAAGTTTCCTCTACCTAAGAGGTTTGCCTTCTGGGTGAGCAGACCCCAGCATCTGTGGCTGGAGCTAAATAGGAAACAGAAAGGTTCAGTAAGAGGAGAACTCTCATATCTGAGAACTGGTCCTGTAAAGAACTTACACAAATTCTTACAAGATCCAGGATCTGGATACCTGCCACGCAGAGGTCCCAGAAGCAGCAAAAACCAACAGTAGACTCTTGACTATAGCCAAAGTCAGATGAGTGGTATTTGTCCCCCTTCCGGCCTCATACAGAAGAAAGAAAAACCCAGAAGATAGAGTGAGGACAATCCCCTACTCCCCTTAGGCTAGGGAGAGGGGACAGGAGGTAAAACTGGGAATTTTGGATCGGACTGGACTCAACTCTTTAACAAAAAAGAGGTCTAAGAAAGCTATGGGATCTGCCTAGAAAAGGGATCTGTGAAATTAATGTCTAGAAAAAAACTGAAAGCATTTTATCTTCGCCCTTAACCAAGTGTAGGCTGTTCAGCAAACTGGTTTTCAAAGGCATCAACCTAGAAATTTATTTTCTTTTCCCTATCCATCTTTCATTAAACTTTTGTTTCCCAATTGATTTACAGCTTGAAAGCAAGAGGAAATACTACTTGATTTTAAAGGTTTTTCACAATATAACAGATAATTAAGAGTTCATGAGCATGAGAATAGGAGATCAAAATATCCACTGATGGGGAGCCTGGGTGGCTCAGTAGGTTAAGCTACTGTCTTCACAGCTCAGGTCATGATCTAGGGTCCTGGGCTCGAGCCCTGCATGAGGCTCCCTGCCCAGTGGGGAGCCTACTGCTTCTCCCTCTGCTGCTCCCCCTGCTTGTGCTCTCTGGCTCTGTCAAATAAACAAAATCTTGTTTTTTTTTTTTTAAGACTTTATTTGACAAAAAGAGAGACAGCGAGGGAGAAAACACAAGGACCCCAAGAACATAACCTGAGCCGAAGGCAGACACTTAACAACTAAGCCGCCCAGGTACAAGGAAAGGGAAAAGGAAAGGGCCATTGAAGAATCAAGGGCTCTCTTACCCAGAGACCAGGAGAGAGAAATGGGCATTTGTTTGCCATCACAACTAAGTATTTTATTGACTTTTCAGGGCCTGCTCCAAAAATACTCAACCTCTCCCTTCCTCATCATCCCCCTTATTAATGGGTTTCTGAAATCTAGCCATTGTTGTTAATGTTAGAGTCCTTTGCACCACTTGACATATCATTATTGAGAGGTCATGGAGTGGGAAGAACCATGGACTTGAAATAAAAAACTGGACTTAAGCCTTCCTTGGTTCTGTCACTAATTCACTTTGGTTAATATGTAATCTTTCTGAAGAAGCAGACTAGATTATCTCCTTGGTCCCTTCTGATTCTGACTGTTGACAATCAGAGAGGATGCCTGAGAAGTACAGTGCTGGGCATGCAAGGCCTGGGGACAGGAGGAATGGGTGACACCCTCCCTGACAGAAAGAGAGACTGGCCAAACATCATGAATCAGAGAGTGAGTAAGAGTATAAAACTTGGACTCCCTCTGCACTACCAAGAATCATCCCGACTAGAAAAGATGTTTTCTTTGACCTTTTAGGGAGCAGATACAGTCAGATTTCCAATGTCCAATGCTGCCCTTGTACCTCACCATGTTGCTTCAATCCCTTATCAATACTCCCTGTGTTCTGGAATATACTAGTAATTGCCCTGGCCGCCATGTCTTCCCCCCAAACCAGAAAGGTGTACTGAGACTACTTCAAGAGCAGTGTTTTCTTTTGGACAAATGGACTAGAAAAATAATAAAAGTTTAAGATTGGGGTTATCTTGAGTGCCTGGGTGGCTCAGTTGTTAAGTGTTTTGCCTTTGGCCCAGGTCACGATCCCAGGGTCCTGGAATTGAGCCCCATGTCGGAGTCCCTGCTCTCTGCTCAGTGGGAAGCCTGCTTCTCCCTCTTCCACTCAACCTGCTTGTGTTCTCTCTCTTGCTGTCTCCTTGTCAAATAAAATTAACAAAATCTTAAAAAAAAAAAAAAAAGATTGGGGTTAGCTATTTCAATTTCCCATCTTGAAAGCAAACCAGTCAAATCCCTTTGTAGACAGCCAGCTTTAACGAATCATGTAGGGATTCCATGCTGGACAGAGACTGTCAGTGACCTCCAAATTAAAAATGTAACTGTCTGTGACTAGAACGGGTGACCTAAGCCATGCCAGTATGGCAGGTTACAGCAACTAGTCCAGATGTCTGGACCTCCCAGGAGAAACTCTAGCACAGAAACCCAAGCAGAGAGAATCAGGGCTGCCTCCTACTCACCATGGGCATACCATTCTTCTTCTTGCGCCATATCCAGTCGGGATGCGGGTAGCCAACTGACTTGCAATACATCATGGCATCTTGCCCTTCATTCTTATTCTCACTCCGTTTATGGCCAGTGATGTCAGGAGCAGCTGTGAGAGAGTGTTCAACAGTTACCACAGGAGCCTACAGGATACAAAGGCCTTACCTATGGACTCGGAGCTCTGCTTCTAATACAGCCAGTCTCTAGGCCTGTCCTCATAGTCATCTTTGATAACACGCATTTCAGGTCAGAACAAAGCAATGGAACCAATCCATCCCCTACCTCTCACCAACTGAAGCAATCACGCAGATACCAGGATTACTATACATGAAGTTCTGCTAACAATGCAGGTGGTTCTCTAATCTCCTAGAAGAGGGGACACAGGCTCAACTACCCTAAATGAAATATCCTTTAAAAAAATGCACACAGGAACTATTATCATCTCCTCTTCTGGTTATGTTTTTTTTTTTTTTTTCCTTAAAATGTCTGCACTAATAACAATTACAGATTATATCAAATGTCATATACTCCTTTAAGGAAATGAGAGATCCCTAAGATCAAACACCTAAAATCAAGTCCTACTGCAAGATACGTAAAAACAATGAATGCCCAGAGAAGCGATCTGATGAACATCAATGGGCAAGGTTCTCCCAGGAAAGAAGGAATCCAGCAAACTGGTCTTCACAAAGGGTAAGAAAGGAATAAACAAGAAATTCAACCAATGTCCCAAGAGACTTTATTAACAGTTTAAGAATCTGACCTGTATACCTGATCTGCAGTAATATCAATAAACCTAAACTTGGAATTTCTAGATATATTAGACATTGCTAGTATTCTCTGCTTTAAGGGATCACTTACAAAGAAATAGCACCTGTGGTTTAAAAATCAGGTAAGTTTCGAGGCGCCTGGGTGGCTCAGTGGATTAAAGCTTCTGCCTTCAGCTCAGGACATGATCTCAGGGTCCTGGGACTCTCTGCTCTGCGGGGAGCCTGCTTTCTCCTCTCTCTCTGCCTGCCTCTCTGCCTACTTGTGATCTCTGTCAAATAAATAAATAATATCTTTTTAAAAAATTAGATAAGTTTCAAGGATCCAAGAAGTCAGAGATGGGGCTAATTCTTTGAATTTAGTCTCCTTTGATCTTAACTAAATTTTCCACCATACCTCCTCCTCATCAGTTACAGTAATGTGAAAGCAATAAAACTCAAAGTAGGCCAGATGTCACTTTGTTGGCCAAGATAGGAAAGAGAATCAATAAGCCTGGTCCAAATTCCAGTTTTGCTTGTTCTTTAATTATTCTGTGCTTCAGTTCTACACCCACTATCAAATGGAGGTAATTCTAGCCGCCATCTACATCCAGTGTCCTTGGATAAGTAAGATTTAAAACATTCACCTTGAGACTATAAAAGCCTGTATAAGTAAGATTTAAAACATTCACCTGAGACTATAAAAACCATTATATTATGTCATGGGCTCGTCCCATGTTCCCCTTCTAAATAGCTTGGTTTTTCTTGGCTTAAAAAATGATCCAAAGTCCTGCTACTTCTCAGACTGTGCTTCCCAGCCCACTTCTAGAGGCACCTGGACAGAATGGAATGAACAAGGTCCCAAGGTGTCTCTATAGCCACTGCCTGCCCAACTGAGGCCGGCTCAGTACTAGTCTTTTCTAAAAAGGATGTTATAAAAGGAAACATTGTTTCTCCCCCCAGGCAAACTTCCTTACTGCAGAAGGGAGTGGGCCAGCGGGGTCAATCTTGTTCCCACCATACCAGATTTCCCCCAAAGCCACTTGGTCACAGTTCAGACCTACTGTTCCACCTGCTCACCCCTCCTAGAGCTTTCTTCAGTCAATAAATAGTAAAGACCACCTTAAGTACTACAAGAAGCAAGCTCCACGGCAATACACTAACGAAAACACCATCGGGGAAGACACAACAAACAGAGGAGCTACCACATTTTGCTTCTAGCTGTGTTTTCATGTGTTTGATTAACATTTGCTGAGCACCTACCATATGACAAATCCATCAGAGTGGTGGGGGGAAGGCCTTTCTGTTGAGGTGAATTTTAGCACAGTCATGAAGGAAATAAGGGAGTAGAGCACTTCTATATCCATGGGAAGAACACTCCAAATAAAAGACAAAAAAGCCTTAAGGCAGAGGTGCACTTGTTATGGACAAGGAACAGCATGGAGGAGTTTGGTTGGAGCTCAGTAAGCAAGGCAAATGGTAGAAGAGGACATCAGAGTGAATGGAGCCCAGATCAAAGAGGACTTTGCAGGCCACTGCAGTGACTTTGGCATTTACTCTGAGTCACCTAGGAAGCCACTGGTAATACCAAGCAGGGGTATGGAATGATCTGCCTGTTTAACAGGCTCCCTCTGGCTCCTATGTAGACAACTGTGTTGAGTGACATCAGTGGAACCAAGACCATTTAGGAAGCTGTTAACAGTATTCCAGGCAAGGGAGAAGGTGATTTGGATGAGGGTAGTAGCAGGAAAAGTTGAGGAGATTCTGATATTTTTATAGGATGAGTTAATGTGTTTATCAATGGACTGGATGGATGTAGGATGCGAGAGAAAAGAGCCAGGGATGACTCCAAAGTTTCTGGCTTGAATAATTTTAAAAGGGAGTTGCCAGTTACTAAGATAAGGAAAACTATAGAAGAATCAGGCTGTGTTTTGTTGTTGTTGTTGTTGTTGGGTTGTTTTTATTTTGTTTTGTTTAGGGATAGAGCAATGGTGGTAGTAAAAACCAGGAGTTCAAAGTTTAGGACATGTTAAGCTTAAGATACTTCTTTAATATCCAAGTGAAGTTGTCAAGTAGACAGCGGAGATGTCCAGTCTGAAGCTCAGGACAGTAGTCTAGGATGGAGATGGGAATTTTAGAAATCAGCGTATGTGTGGCATATTTTTCCATTTTCATTCTCCTTTGCCCCACAGAGAATACCCACTCTGGCCCAGTTATCTAACTAATACCATCGGCTTTTACCTTGGGGACTCATCCCAATATTGCGCATTAGAACCACCTAGAAGGCTAAAAGTTGAGTTGGCTTATGATGCCATGGCCTCTAAGAAGCTGTTATTCTGAAAGGAGGCAGACCAGAAGGCCAAGACCTGAGGAGAAGGATGGGGATGGTCTTCACTCCTACCGTGGTGTTTAGGGAAACACCACTTCCCCTTTCCACTGATCTACTTTGGTATTCTACAGAGGCGTCTACCTACCCATGTGAACACGGCCTTAAAGCCTACTATACACAAAGACCATCTAGGAACTTAGCCACCCTCATCACACTTTGTTGGCCATATTTACATAGTGTAAACCTATAGGAAAGAGTCTTCAATGGTTAGATCTGTTACTGCTTTCTCCTTAGCTTAGCAAAGAATACCAAGTGATGCTCTGATTAGTCACCCTTGGGATGGTGGAAGTGTCACTAGTGTTGTGGGCAGAGAGAAAATTAACCCAAGCCACATCACTCTATCCCTAAGGGAAGGATTATAACAACTATTACCTTAGCCTTTGAGTCAAAGAAAAATCTTTTCACTTCTCTCTATCCTTTATGGTAGCTGCTCAATCAGAAAGCCTGCACCTCAGATGGCAGCCCCATTTGTGGTGAACATCGCGTGATACATAAACTTACCAAATGGCAGAGCTGTATACCTGAAACTAATGAAACACTGTGAGTCAACCATACACAAATAGCGGGGAAAAAAGAAAGAAAAGTGGGGCAGGTGGAGAAAGAAAAGCTGAGCAGGACAGTGGACCCACAGCAAGAAAGATCACCAGACTCTCAGAGCACATGTAAGCACTGGGAAGAGAGCAAGGGGAGTTCCTTAGGACTCAGAGTCCTCTCATGGTGGTTTTTAAATAGTCACCGAAGTCTTTGATATTCTTCCCTTCAAGAAGTGAAGCATAACTGCTCCCTTCCCGAGTGTGGCCTCGTGACAGTATTCCAATGAATGAATGAATGAGTGAGTGAAATAAAGCAGAAGTAAAGGTATGTGACTTGGGATAGTTCACAAATGACCAAGTGGCTTTCTCCTTGCTCTCTTTCAGATCACACGTTCTGGGGAAGCTTAGCTGTCATACCTGGAGGACACTGAAACAGCCTATGGAAAAGGCCCACGTAGTGCGGAACTAAGGCCTTCTGTCAACAGCAGCCATGTGAGGCAGCCACCTAGGAAACAGATCCTCCAGCCCCCATGAAGCTTTCAGAAGACTGCATGCTGCCTGAGAGACCCTGAGCCACCCCACTAACCAGCTCCCTAATTCCTGACCCATAGAACCTACGAGGTAATAAGGGGGGTTTATTTTGTTTTGCTTTTAAGTCTCTAAGTTTGGTGGTAATTTAGCCACCCGATGAAGAAGACATTACCCCATTTACATGGACTGGAAAACTCAAGTTTGGAAGTTATTGAACTTCTAAAAGTACATTGCCAATAAACAGTAAAGCTAGAGACCAAATTCAGGACTGAATCCAGAGGTCATGCTTTTTGTACTTTTATCACATAGAAGAGAAAATAAACCAAACTAGAATGGAGTCCATAAAAAATAAAAATATGCAAAATGCATTACAACTGCATAGAAAACTGCCTAAAGGTTATCTTTGCTTGTAGAGGTACCAGAACACTCTAGACCTGAGGTGGACTGATTTAGCTGTCGGGAGTTTACTCCGTATATACCATAACATAATAAAAGGAGCTTTGGACTTTAAGTCAAAGAAATTTAGGCTCCACTGAGACTATGACTCACCAACTGAGTAACCTAAGGTGGGTCATTTAAAATCCTTTGAGTTTCACTACTCACTTCTGTAAAACAGGAGTAATACTCACATAATTCACAGCAGTCTTATGAGTATTAACTTACATCTCTGTACCAATCTAGCACATGATTGGAGCTCAGGGTCAAAAACATTTAAATTTAGTTATTAATCAGGGAAAGGAAAGGCTAGACTCAGACTCTGGCATTACAAGTTCTAAGAAATCAAAGAGATGCTGATTAACATGTTCTCTCCTTACTGATATAAACAGGACTTTTGTTTGTAACTCTAATAAGGTTTAATCAGGTCAGATACTCACAAATTTTGATTAATGGCCTATTTATATTGATTAAGGTGTCTCACCTTCTATGGGCTTGCCATTTAATAAGGAACTACTTAACCAGGGTCAGCTGGTCTGAAGGTAGGTCTGAGGCATCTGACAGAGCCAAATACTCCTTACTTCCCCCTACCCTCTCAGGGAGGCAGAGAGTAACAGAGAGACCTTTAAAGGAGATCACAGATCTACTCAGGAATTAACTTGCTCTCTGGCCTTGTTAGCTACATACTCTAATATTAGACATCAGTTAATGGATATCCTTCCAGTATCCTGATGAATGGCAACACAGTGGTTCCAAAAGAGTCTTAGTTACCCAAAAACATCTGACCCAATTTCATTATCTGGGCCCACGGCTGAGGACGAAAACATGTTTCTCAGCACCCTCTGTTGCCTGTCCAGCCTACACTTAAGAGCAAAGCATCCAGCTTCTCTGTCACACTGGCAGCTACAGAAAGTGTCCACTTGGGCAATGGAGGCATGTTTAGCTGAAGCTGACATTAAATAAAGTTAAACACAACAGAGCTAAGAATGGGGTCATGGTGTGGGGTTTCATACTTTTCAAGGCAAATTCATAACCTCACAACTCATTTTTCATCTTTGCTGCAAGCAAACTTATAGGCTTGGCTGAAGGTGGAGAGAGAGAGAGTTAAGATTTACTATTAAGCCAAGGGCTAGCCCAAGAAACAATATGAGACTGGTCACAATGGAAACAAAAGGGATGTTGCCTTTGTGGCTCAATAAGCCGCCTCCACACACGACAGATGCATCATTCATCTAAAGACTAGAGCAGTCTGGGACTTATGCTGCCTTCTGCAGATGAGGCTCTTCCCTTTCTGTGTGTGAGAGCACTGAATGGGTGGCATCTGAAGTCTCCTCGAAGACAGTGATTCTAGCCTGGGCCACTCTAATCACCCAGCGTGCTCTTCATAAGCCTGATGTCCAGCCACAGTGCCCACACATTCGGTCAAGTTTGAGAACCATTGCTCTCATATTTTCCTGGCACCAGTGTTTGAGATGAGGGCAGTAGAAGGAGGAACTGTCCCTTAAGACAGGGAGATGAGTGAGTGGAGGTATGTGGAACACTGAGGGGACACTCCCAAAGCTGAGAAGCTGACACAGCCAACTACCATGAAGAAAAGAAGCTTGGAGATCCTTTTCTTCAATAATCCAACCTCACCTTTGGGTTCTCCCCCTTCCATTTAAGGGAACCACAGCCTACTGGAGCCTTACAGGAAATCTTAAGACCATCTATCTCATCCTGCTTCATCACACACTTGTGGAAGCTGAGGCCCGAGGAAAGAGAGCGAACAACAGTGAATGGTTAGGGCCACTGAAAGTTTAATGGCAAAGCAGGATTAGAACCCATGTCTTCTGACTCTCAGTCCAAGACCTTCTAGCTGTTATATGCTGAACACACAGCAACATGGCTTAGGGCCTAGGAGCACAGGTTCTGGCATGGGAGTGCCTGGATGAGAACCCTTGTTCCATGGGTTACTTGTCACACTGGGCCAGTCATCTAATTCCCTGGATCCTCCATGTTCTCCCCTGGAAAGTGGAAATAATAATGGCACTTCCACACAAGAGCTGTGAAGACTATAAGGGAGGACAGAATAGTAATGCACCTAGCACAGGGCCTGGCACAGAGTTAGTGTGCAATGTTAGCCATTCTTATTAAGGAAGGTCAGGGTAGCACCCTGAAGAGAGGAAAAGAAAGAACAGGTATGGTTATTTAGGCTGAGGTTGATGCTCACAATGTTCTAGCAACTTCAAGGTATTATTTTGCTTTCAAAGACTTCTCAAGTATGGGCAATTCTGAGTCAGAACCAGCTCTGACAGAAATTCTGACCTAAAGGATGTCAGAAGCTCTAAGCATCCTTGCCTATCAAAGTAGCTACCTATCAAATAAATAACCACAAAAATGCTCTGTATGCTGAAAGTGCCAGACAAATGAAGAGATGTGTATTATTACTCTTAATGATACTGTCATCAGCGTACAGTCCATCTCAGCCAGTCTGAACTTTAATGTATCAATTGTAAGGCCATATTATAGAGTAGGAAACAAGGATGCAGGATAAGGTTATAACATTTAGAAATCCTAACATTTAGCCATAACATTAAAATACAAAGAAAGCTGAGAAATATGGAGGGAAAAACAAGATCGGTCTCATCTCTGGTAGCCCCCACAAGACTGAAAGTCACTTGAAATGCCCAGTGAGCAGGGAGAGATAATGGTGAGCTTAATAAAATGAGTTAGACCCTCAATGCAGACCTTCCTGGGTCTGGGATGTACCTTTCACAAGAGGCAATAGCATGTTTGTTGCAGAGGATTTGGTGACCACCAGAATCCTTTTCTAAAAACAGAATAAAATTCAAATTCCTTATTTCTTGGACTAATCAAAATAACTGAGTGATGAGGATAGGGTGTGGAAGTCAGGAGAGGGATTTTCTTTTTTTTGTAAATTACAGACATTTTTAATGTGCTTTGTTATGAGCACATTTTGTTTTCTAATTTCAGAAAAGGAAGAAAGGGAAAGAGGAAGACAGAGTTAGAAAGGTTGAAGAATTATAGAAATAGAAAATTCAGTACCTATCCATTCACGAATGCTCTATAGCAAGCTATGGAGTCTCTAGAAGACATAACCTCTGAAGAGTCAAAATGCTGGGGAAAGAGATGCCTCCCCACAGTTACCTAAGTGGATCCCAAGACAGGCTGGGCTTTGGGGCCAAGATCCCACTAAGATCTGGTCATGGCTATTTCCTCTCCCCTGGCCAGCCCTGCTCCATCTTTCACCCCCAGCATCTGCTCAGGTCACCTGGCAGATACCTAAGAAATGTAATCCTTACACAGTAATAGTATCTTCCTGTTTACACTGTGCCACATTCTTGGCCTTTAAAAAAAGTACAAGAAAAAACCCCTACTTCAGATGCAAGGCCTTCCCTACTACATGTGGACATTGCCATCCTCAAAATTCCTTTCTTGACAGGGGCTCTACAGGCTAGAGTGGAAACACTGCCACCTCAGGCCTGCTCCTGGCCACGTGCCCCTCCGACTCCTTCAGGCTTCTTTTCCCTTGCACACCGTAAGCAGTGCAAGACGTGATGACCTGCTCTTCCAGTGCCCAGTTGTGGTCTAGTCTAATAAGCCCTTCGCTCCCCACAGTGCTAAGTCCCAGCAACACCTCAGTGAGGAGGAGCCGAATGCATGCGGTACAAGCCAAATAGGGGAGAAAAGGGCTGCAGACTGCGGAATTGGTGCTAAGGCGATCTATCTGTGTGGTGTAAGTGAGACAGCCCTGAAATGCCAATTTATACTTAAACCACAAAGGAAGATTCTCAGAGACGCCTTTCAGCAGAGGTCACTTAATGTTTCTTGAATCTCTCTCAAGTACTCAGCATATTTTTCAAATCTTTATAGCTATACAAAGATAACTGTCTTTTACCTTACCATATGGACTCTGAGAAAACAAAACCAGAATTTATATGAAAATGTTTTGGGAATCAGCCCCCCTCTCTCTCTCTCAGTGCAAGGCAGTTTGCAACCCCAACCACCGAGCTTAGAATATGATCCTGGGATTATGGCAAATCTTTTTAAAGTTAAACAAAAAAAAGTCAAATGTTCAGTCTTTACCGGACTAAACTAATTATCCCCTAAAAGACATTAAATGTTCAGCTGTTTTCTATCCAGGTGTTAGGGAATAGACTGGAATTCCCTGTGAATTTTCTTGAGAGACTAACCTATCAGTCCAAGCTAATCACAGAATATGCTTTAGAATTGTATGAAAGAGAATCTCTTAAGGTCTACTCTTTTAAAAGCAGAATTCACCACCTGCCCAATCTTCCTCACAGAGCTCCTGGGCAGAAAATGCAACAGTGAGCAACACACACAGTCACAGCGACAAGCTGTCATAGAAGTTTTAACCTCCTCTGAAAATGCTCCTGCCTGCAGCCTCCTATTCTCTGCCCCTCCAGACCACTACCTCCTATCTGCTAAAGGGAATGTGAGGAAAAGACGTCTTGGGGGGGGTCACAAAAGCACAGCTCATGTGCAGCCAACCCACCGGGAAACCTCCATCTCCACTCCTGAAAGCGCTGCTAGAAATCAGGAGAGCCAAGTCAGCAGGATCACAGTGAAGCCAGGACTTCCAGTTGCTTGGAATTATGTTTCAGGCTTGGGGAGGACAGCTAACTACACACACCACTCTCCCTCCCTCACCCTTCCTGTTACATCCTGCGCCAAACGCTCAGCCTAGAAGACTACAGGGCCTCCAGTCTCTCCTGGGAGAGTAAAACCTCTCTCCAGGTAGTCCTGCTCACCCAGGTAAGGAAAGACACTCGGCTGGCTTAGAGAAAAGGCCTTCTCATGCCTCCCTCCCCATGCTGAACAAATGTGTCATCCTTCAAAACCAGAGATAAACCCAGACCTCTCCAAGAAAAGCCCTGAAGGAATCAAATCCCAGGTTCTCTGCCCTGTGTGGACTGTAACCATGCCACTGTGACTCAACCCCTTCAGGCATTTTGAATTCAGTCTGGCAGCTAGAAGAGACACTGGCTGTCCTTATGTCCACTTATAAGTCAGGGCTGTGTCAGCAAGATACTACTTTCATTTAATAACAACATATAACTGAAACTTAGAATCTGTCTCAGCCTTTCTTTAATCTGAACTTCTAGTCTTCTAATTGTTTTAAGAAAGATCTGAATATCTGCCATTATGGGATCTTCCATTTCCTAAATTTGTCCTTTCAGCCACTAAAGATCAGCTATATGGATTTAAAGAACAAGTCTGTCTCTTTCCTAAGCAAAATGAAGAAGACTGGAAAAACAACCAACCAACCCACCCCTCATCTCTTTAGTCTAACCTCAAACAGTAGCCCCACATTCCCCCTGGACATTTCATAAAATAGAAAAACAGGGGACTGAGAGTCAAGACCTGGGTTCTAACCCTAGCTCTGTCACAAACCACTCTGGGACCCAGAGCTCATGGCTGCACTTTTCTGGGTCTCAGCTGCTTCTTTGAAATAACACAGGAAAGCTTGATTCACGATGTTAGGGTAGCTCCAATCTTATAAAATTCACTTGTCCCTTCTCTTAGAGTTCCTTTCCTTTCTCGAACTTTCAGCTACATGTTCAAGACACAGCTGCATGTTGAAGATGCCATGCACCCAGTTCCTATTAAAATTCCAATGAACTACCCACAAATAGTTTATGTTCACCATGCACATCTTATTTTTCCAAATCCTGCTGGCCTGTTGGAGACCTATGTAATAATAGTTGTAAGGCACTTTGTTCTAAGGGATTTACATAGGTTGAACCATAACGAAGCTGCCAACATTCATTTTTACCACACAGAAACAGCAATCTCCTATGCCTCAAACTACCGTATTAGCTTGTTTATTCCTCCTTACAATCCCCATGAGGTAGGTTTTACAAACGAGGACACAGGAGCACAAAGAAGTTAATAACTTGCCACAGTCATATACATAGCTAAGAGATGATAGGGCTTGGAGTTAAACCTGGGCACCAGAGCTCTGAGCCTGTGGTCCTACCATAGTGTTATACTGCCTCCCATAATGGGAACAAGAACAGCTTGCAGGCTGGAAGTCCAGACCAAGGTAGTGTCTCAGAAAGAGAGCGAGAGGCTCACACTGCAGCCTCTGTTGGGTTGTACCTTTCACTTCAATGGTGGCATTTGCTTTAGGAGCACTGACAAAGTGATATACACAGTGGTATTCGCCTGAATCCTCAGCTCTCGGCTTATTGATCCTGCAGAGATGAGAAAAAAAAAAAAAAATCAAGTGAGGAAGCTGGGAACAAATATACAACAAAATAGACAACAAAAGAATCAAAAGGGCAACCAGGGACCCTGCTCTCCAAACTGTGTCCCTGAATGCAACTCGCCTCCTCCTAACTAAAAGCAAACCCTCCCTCCATGTATTACAAAACATTAACGCTTCACTCCTTACTGGGTGCCTGGAATACAAATACAGAACGATACATGCTCTGTAACCTTAAACAAGCAATCAAAATAAGAGGGCTGTACAAAACAAACTCTATTTAGATATAGTGGATGGAGCCATCAATAAAAACTTCTTGCTCACCTGGTGGTGCTAGTCAAATAAGTAAGAGCAGGAAAAAAAGCAAATCATCTTCTGTGCTTCCCTAAAGACCCTGTTGTGGGCTTGTTCTTCCCACATTGTATTTCAGTAGCATGCCTTTCAATAAGTCTACTCACTAACAGGACCCAGGGGACATTAGGGAGAAAAAAAATCTCTGACATCAGAGCACCAGCCACAATAATGCAACTAAACTTTTAAGACTTTTAAGTACAGGGATGCCTTGATGGCTCAGTCGGTTGGTTGTCTGCCTTTGGCTCAGGTCATGATCCCAGGATCCTGGGATGCAGCCGGGCATCGGGCTCCTTGCTCAGTGGGGAGCCTGCTTCCCCCTCTGCCTGCAGCTCCCCGCACTTGTGTGCATGCTCACCCTCTCTGACAAATAATAAAATCTTAAAAAAAAAAGAAAGAAAGAAAAGACAAGACAAGACTTTTAAGCACAGCTAGAACTCTAAGGACCTGCACAAATCTGCTTCCTACCCTCATCTCAGCCACTTTCTAGCCGTACTGGGCTCTTTGCAGTTTTTCAACGTGCCCCAAGTGGGATACAAATACAGAAGTTCCTTCCTCAAAACCTTGACGCGAGATATTCCTTTAGAGAATGCTCTTCCCATTACCCTTACCCTAACCTAAGTCTTTCTGCATCAGTCTTGGCTCACATCACTTCCTCCTACCCTCAATCTAAGTGACATCCCTCTCCCTGACATGCTCATTATACACTCAAATTCTTCATAAGCATTCATCATATGTGATTATATATTTATTACATATGTATCATAAATATATAATATTACATATTTATATACTATATAAATATATATATTTTATAAATATATATAAATATGTAATATATATATATTTATGTGATTGCTTGATGAATGTCCAGTTTCCCAAAAGACCAAGTTCTATGTGGACAGGCACTGTTTATCTGGTGTACAATTCTATACGCTGCTTATGATCTGACCTAGAATACAGCAGAGAGAAGGAATAAAGGAGTAAATGACTGAATGAATATAAACGAAGAGTAAACAGCTATGCAGAGATCCTGATCAAGTACATCAGAGTGACAAGGAGGACTGTAGGAACAGCACTCCTCTGAATTCCACAGGTGATCCTAAACAAGCTTTCTTGCCCCTGACAACCAGCTTCACACCAGCTCAGTACACTATAGCCTAGACGCACACCCCAAAACATATGCAGACAGGCTAGTGCGTAATTACCAAAGAGAGAGAAATCCACATCAGAGGATAGCCATTACATAGCTTCTCCTCTTTCGACTCAGTGCTTAAAACATGACACTTGTGATGGTCAAATCTCCACCGCACTAGTTAATGTCTGAGAAAAACCCCTAACCTTGACCCCTAACACTGACTAGCCTAATATATGTATCCATCTTACTGTTCATCCCAAAAAAGAAACGGGGTTAACAGAATATGGATGAGGAGAGACACAGCCTCTCCCTAGGACTGTCTCAGCATACCCAGGGCAGCATAATATTCTAAGAGGAACAGCCAAGAGTCTTCTAAATTTGATACAAGTAGCTCTTCTTAAATCAATATGCTCCCAATAGGGAAAACAGACAAGTCAGCTGCTTTTCACAAATGTTCCAGAGTTTCAAGGAGGAAAGGCAGCTGTATCCTTAGGGCTCAGGCTAACTCTAAAAGTTCCTTGAAAAGATTTAGAAAGATGACTCCCAAGCTTAAGCCCATGCCTAGGGCTCAAAATCGCCTACATAACATTCCCTTCAAGTAGCTATTGGGAAGCAACTGAAGCAAATGGAAAACATCCCCTCGAGTGAGCAGGTGCAGGGTCTGAGACCTGCTCCATAGCTGACTTAATAGGCGGTCCAAGGGACTCATAGCTGTTACTTCACAAAATGTGGGAGCACACAGATTCCCTGAAAAACTCTGACAACGCAGAACACCCTGGAGAGCTGCAAATAAGCTGACCAGAAAAAAAGAAGAAAGAAGAAGGAAGAAGAGGAGGCGGAGGCCGTATTTTATAAAGTCAAGCTCAAATTTATAAAGTGACAGTTCAAAGCCCTATAGGTGACATAGTACAAGACCTAGGAGAAACATAACTGGATGTCTGGTACCTTCAAAGAGTTATTGTAAAAATACAAACTTGTAAAACTAACAAACTGATCAAGAATATATGCCTTTCATTCTACCCAATAGTTCTATGTGATTAACCTTTTCTAAACTATGAGAATATAGCTGAGGCTGTATTTCCAAGTTAATATCAGAAGAAACTACAGTAGAGACAGATTAAATTGCCACTAAAAATGGTATGTTAAAACAGGGGGGAAAAAAAGACCTAGGTTCTATAAAGTCAGAAGAGCCAAAACCTAGCCTTGCTTCTGAAATTTACTAGCTGTAATATTTGGCCTTGAAAACAGTGAAGAGTCATTACTCTTTGAGTTTCAGTTTCTTTACTTGAAAAAAGGAGGAGGATCCTTAATGTGAGTCAATCAAATAAGGGATATGAAGAGATCTCAATCTTGCAAAATACTGCAGAATGTCCTTGCTACTCCTGGGCATGCAGGTTTTCCTGGTTTCACTCCACTGCACTCTTTCTTTGCACTGCATCAAGCTGACAAACAGGATTAGCTGATCCTTTTCCAGATTAGTTTTCAACCACAAACTATTCTGAAAGGTGAGGTGCCATGTGCTCTAGCTATTCCAAAAAAGCACCAAATCTTTAGGTGCCAGGGTAGCTTCAGCCAGCAAATATATCCCTTTCATCAAATGATGTTTCCTGGTTACTGGAATTACCTTATTCCAGATCATTAAAAAGCCCTGTATCCACTGGTCTTGATCAGGTTCTGGTCCTATTTAACTACTCCTAAAAGATAACTCACTAGGAAATCTACTCAGTGGAAAAATCACTTAGGGTACTCTTGCTTTAAGAGTCCTAAAGTAGATTTCAATCTGATTCCTCAAACCACAGCATTAAGTCAAGAGATCTGCATTCTAATTGTGACTTTCCTACTGACTAGCACCATTCCTCTGAGCAAAGCGCTCCCTATGCTGTTTCTCTATTATCACACAGTGAGGGGAACATCTATGACTCTCAAACCTAGCTCTTCATCAGAATCCTCTGGAAATCTTTAATAGATCCCTGGGTCTCACCCCAGATATACTGGGTTAGACTCTCAGAGAAGGGCCAAATATATCTTACATGTCTCCCACATAACATAACTGTGGATTATGCATGTCCATAGTAAGTTCAGCAGTGCTCCCTCCCATCTTCCGAGGAGCTGCTAGTCCCTCTCACCTGTATTCCATGTTGCTGGCATTCTTGCGAGTGGCAGTCAGTTCAACCCCATTCTTTGTCCAGTAGCTGTATGTAAGGGTGTGAGAGTTGGAGGTGAGGTTACACTGCAGGGTGACGGGGAGAACAGGGCTGTCTCGAAGAATGACCTCTTCACTGGTGACAATCCTTGGCTCTGTAATAAGAGTGCACAGTGATAGGGCGCCATAGCCTTCCATTCTCTGTAGCCCTGGCCTGAGAATCAGATAGGGTAGGATGGGGAGACTAGAAGAAGAGGGAGGGCAGACAGGACCACATGAGGAGTTTCACTTTACCACTTTGGAGGAAGTCAAGAAAGGAAAAACAATGATTATAAGCAAATGACCACTAGCGCAGACAACAGCCTGAAGACCAGTTGGCCTAGACGTGAAAAGAATGGGAGTATTATGGGTACTTGTACTGGGAACAATCCACTTACACTTTTGAACACCACCGTTTTATGATTTAAGAACCGCCAACCAATTCAGCTTCAATTAGAAAACCAGGCTCCACCTTGCAGTTCTGAAGACAAAGGCAGTATCATTTATGTAACTAATAAACTCCCTATGGAGTTACTAGGCCTTGGAACAGTAACAGCTATAATTAGATAATAAATGTATGGCTTTTCCCACATTAAATTCTTATAAACCTATGGCAAACCAGCCATGGTCATTAATTATGCAGAAAAAGACAGTGTCAATCCTAACAGCAAATTTCCTGCCAGAAGTCTGTTTCATTTTTCCAAATTTTTGCCAAGGGAAAATTCTTAAGGAACCATCATATTTCTTCTCTCCAGCCCATATTTATTCCCAAAATAAAACTTTTTCAGAATTGCTAAGTAAAACACATTCCACTGTGCAGATAATATAACTAGAATGCGATATGTGTTGGTATCATGGCTTCCTAGCATTTTAGAGCTAAAAGGCCCTTAGAGTTCACTGAATCCCCACTCTTTAAGAGCCAGAAATGGAAAATGACTTGTGCAAGGCCATAATTGTTATTAGTAGCAACGCTGGGCCTAGAACACACATCTGACTGAATTCTCTAGCTCTGTTTCCTCCCCGACTTCCAAACCCCACCCCACCCCAAACACACTTTCCGCCCTATGGCAAGTTATACTTCATCTCCTGGTTCTCTCCTGGGCTGATAACCTGGGGTCATTATTCTAAAACCTACTTGACTCAAATATTAGAACACATTGAGCAGAAACACACTATCATTCCTGGAAGGTTCATCCTTAAAGCCCTTTGAATTCCACCATTATATTAAAGTTAAGATGTTTGTCGTCTTTTTGTTACTGTTACTTCTCTCTAATCTTTTCCCAAGCTTAGCTGTTATTCTACTTTTGGTCAGACATTTTCGGGTCAAGTCTGAACTTTTCCCAACCACAATTCGAGGTATTTTCTCTCTTACTCTTTTTCTAATTGTTTTTCAGAAATTCTTAACTAACTTCCCATTTCCCTGTACCTGGCAACTCTGTAGCAGCAATCTGACACCATACAATATAGTTCTGACTCTTAACTCTTGAGGACAGAGGTCTCTCCCTCCACTGGAGCTAAGCTTTGTTCCCTGTGCAGGGAGGCGGACAGAATGGAGAAGTCATGGGACACTTGAAAAATAGAATGCCCAAGGACCTCCTAATCAATGCAACATTTCTGACTATAGAGCTCATATCAAAGGAAACTGACAAATAAAGCAAATCCTCAAGTCTGTTAAATTAAATGGGTTCTCACTATTTTCCAACTCTGGCAAAGGGATAGTGGTTATCTTCCATTCAGCACTGTAACATCAAACAGGGTCTCTATGTACAGATAATGGAGGCATAGCAGCCACTAAGACAGAAGCAGATGCATGTAAACACGTTAGCGCAGTGGTGTCCCAAGGTTTCCAAAACACACTGGACAGAAGCCAAATCCCTGGGCCTTAAGTCGAGTGGAACGGCTGCAAACCCTGCAATGGAAGGCGCACACACACCATCAGCAGAAAGCACCACAATTCCAAGAAAAATCAAAACCAAGCAAAAACAAAAGAGAGAACCAGTACTCCACAGAAATTAAAAATATAAAGGCAACATTAAAACCCAAACATACTTATAGGTTTTTACTAAATTTTTATTATCCAATTTTCTTTTCTGACCCATACGGGATTCTCCTGGTTCTTCTCAGACTGCACTGAGAAAGGGTAAACTCGGAGGATGAGGCCAAGAGCTTCCAGATGTTTCAACACAAGGAGGCCAAAGTAAGTGCTACTCTTACCTGTGATGATGCAAATGCCCACTGCAGCTCAGGGAGATCAAGAAGGTGATGAGAGCAACCTGCAGACTTTCTGCCAAGAATTCTTGGAAGGCAAAGGAAAGCACTTTTCCCATTATGTGTTAAAGATCCAGGAGAGAGTCAGCTGGGAGCAAGTGGATAATTTAAATAGGTTTACATAGGATTCTGCATCATAGGAGGGCTGTGGAGTAGGGTAGCCTCCCTCCGATAACTGTTACATATGGAAACCAGTACTAAACCAAGCTCCTTGGCCAGGGTGCCACATCTGCATT
The DNA here is from genome assembly GCF_010015895.1 of Lontra canadensis. Taxonomy (NCBI): domain Eukaryota; kingdom Metazoa; phylum Chordata; class Mammalia; order Carnivora; family Mustelidae; genus Lontra; species Lontra canadensis. The sequence goes on from NW_022631022.1 coordinate 17,988,167, forward strand.
CAGCACCAGATGAAGGTGGAGCTTTTTTTCCTGTGGCTTAGCACTGCACATGAAAGTCCAGGAGAGAAGTACATTTAGGAGAAGCCCAAAAATATTTACCTGCCACTGACTCCTATTTAGAAGCAGTGGGTGGGAGACCCTTACCCTCACCATCACTCATGTATAAAAGAACATGCTATGGCCAGGGAGATTCACTAAAAACTGGGCCTACCTTACCTTACTCAAGGAGCTTTGGGGCAAGTACTGTCAAGAAGTCATCGTTAGGGCCGCCTGGATGGCTCAGTCGATTAGTGTCTGCCTTCAGCTCAGGTTGTGATCTCAGGGTCCTGGGATTGAGCCCCACCTTGGGCTCCCTGCTCAGCAGGGAGTCTGCTTCTCCTTCTCTCTCCAACCCGCCTCCCCACTTGTGGTCCCCCCCACCCCCCCACCCCCGTCTGTCTCAAATTTTTTAAAATGTCATCCTTAGAAGACTTCAACCTCCTCCTGGAGGCAGATGTCCTTGGGATGTTAAAACCACAAAACAATCCAATTAGAGTGAATTCAGGGTGTTTTTTTTAGAGGTAGCAGCAGCAGCTTGGCTCTCTAAAAGTTAACAAGGGTTAACTAATTGATGGGGGAGTCTGGGATGAGACTGAACTGGCCAGGGTTTGGTTTAACCACATGAGACACTTCTAAGTTAGGAAGTTTATTTCCAAGTAAACTGGGGAAAGGTTATGTATTCTCAGGATTGGTAGGTAAATACCCCCAAAGACTCATCTTCTTCTGGCCCCAAAGCATGACCGTTGAACTCTGAGTCTATTTGAGTCAAGCTCCTGGAAGAACAAGTACCATATGCCCAGCCCAGTCCATGCCTACAAACTTCTGTAGATCTTTGTGGCCATTTGGGTAATTGTGCTTTTATAAGGAAAGGAGCAGGGGGGCAGGAGAAGGAAGCGTGCAAGGGAAAAACTGTTAAATAAAAGGAAAATTGCTGGGTTAATATTCCCCATTTTCACATAGACAGGTTTTCTTTTCCCCTTTCCAGAAGCAGGTTCTCTGATTGAACAGTGCCAGCTGCAGCAGCCTCTCCTCTCTCCTCTTCATAAGCATCTTCTAAGATACTATAAAGAACAAACAACTAACCTGCTATCTTCCATAAAGTATACAGATTCAGGGCCCATGTCCTATTATTTCCTGTGTTATTACTAAATTCCTCATAAATGTGTTTTTACTATTTTTTCTTATTCTTTCTAAACCAATCAGTTCCTTAAGCCAGTACTGGCTGTAAGTCTGAGTTCTTGAAGAGAAGGCGAAAACCCAAAGGATCTTTCCATTAAGTAAAGTATGCTCCCTCAATTATATAATCAGGTCAGATGTGGGGCTAGAACTAACTCTTCCCAGCCAGGAGCACTAGCTCACTGGAGACTTCTCCCTCCCTCTTCTTCCCACTGTACAAGTAGCAAGACACTTTTCAGAAAGAGAGGTGTCCACAAGAGCTCCTGTGTCTAATGTCTTACTTGTACCTGCTACAACAGAGGAAGAGAAGAACTCTGAGCCAGCCACTTAGCTCCCCCTCAGCACTTAGTTGCAATTTAGTTTCTTCTTTTTTCAAAACACAAGAAAAGGCCAGTGTGAATGGCTTCCAAACTAGTTCTGGGGTTGCGAATCTCTGGGATAAGGAGCACCATGCCAACAGTCAGTCATCAGAGTCAAACTATCTGTGAACAGGAAACAGATGCAAATCTGACTTTGAAACAGCAAGATGGGGTTTTAAAAAATTACTTTGCAGTTTAGTGTCACCTGGTGCCTACCAGCAAGACATATGGAAAAAATATCAGGCTGCTGCTTTTAAGAGAGCAGGAGACTAGATGGGCAGGACCAGTAAGGAGTGTACTGCTGTAGTGGAGAGCTGTTATCAGAGAAGCACGTGCCACTGTTTTAGAAAAGAAAAAGAGCTGGAACTATGGAAATATCCAAGCTTACATGCCACCCAACAACCAAAACACACCACCACACCGCACCCATGGCGACATTCCCATCACAGAACAGGATGACACCAAGTCACAGTGAGGGAAGAAGCTGGGCAGACACAAACTTAAAACCATAGAGGTGAAGGCAGCTACTCAGAGAGCTTCAAACAGATGAACAGAAAAAATAAAAAGTAGTTAGATTGGGGAGAGAAACAAAAATAAAAAGGCACCAGAGAACAAATCAGCAAAAGGATAGCAGGAAACCTACTACAAAATTAAAGGGGAGGGAAAGAAACAATTCAACACTGCCCTGGTTTAACTGCCTGGTTTTGTGAGTTTAAGTGGTTTTTGAGCCCCCCCAGTTCTCCCTCCCCACCTCTTCCCATTGCAGATGATTTTGGACAGGCACGGATTTCCCCAAGTTCTTTGTTCCTGAGGAGAAAGACACAGAGAAGGGATGGGGGATGAGGGAGGTAGAGAGGATGGCAAAGGGGGGAAAAAAAAAAAATGCCACAGATGTTTTCATACACTACAACCAGAAGGGTCATGGGTTTGAAAAAACGAAGACAAGGGGTGGGGTGAGCGATCATACTGGGGAAGAGGGAAAGGAAGCAGAAGGGAAGGGTCATTGGGCCACCTCTAATGACTACAGTACTACTACTGTAGGGTGCTGGACTCACTCTGAAGGACGCTTATGGTGGCCTGGGCTCGAATCCATGTTATGGAGGGGTTTTGCCTCAAGTCATTCCTCTTGGGGTCGTTGCTGGCCCTGCACTCGTAAGTCCCAGAGTCCTCCAAGGTGAGCCGGGTTATTCTCAGCACACTCACGCCGTTTGACCCGTAGGCGGTGTTTACGGTGACACGGCGCTTCCGAGCACCGTCCCACAGCTGTCTGAAAGACTCTGCCCGGTTGACTTCTGCGTACCACCACTGGATCTCTGGCGTGGGGCTCCCGACCACGTCACAGTACAGCTCAAAGGCGTCCCCAGTGAGCTTAGTTTCTGACATGGGCGACTTGACAAACCCAGCTAGAGGGAGGGGGAGCAGGAATGCAGTGACAGGCCAATCAGAAAAAAAAAAAGAATCAACAGGTGTTAATAGTAATTAAAAGAAAAGAAAAAAGCAAATGAGTTGCAAAGAACAAAAAGGATTCATTTTTAAACTATAAAGAGACAGTAAATAGCATTTCATACAAGCTTTTAGAAGAAGAACCACCCTGGGAAGCTTATGAAGCAAAGGCAGGCTAATTACAAGCTGGGGCGGCCCAGGTGCTAGCCAGGCAGAAGCAAGCCCACTGGAAAGCGTTTTAGCAATGGGCCCAGTTGGTAGGAATGAGAAAGCCTCAGGTCTCAGGGAAGAGTCTTTTTCCTTAGAGCACAAACCATTACCTTTCCAAATTCAGGCAAGTGATGAAAGATAACCGCAAGCAGCAGTAGTTCAATATGCCAAGTCAGGATCTCTCTTTTGGATGGGGAAACACTTGTTAGAGATGGAATGTCTTTAGTGGGCCTCAACAAGAAATACCAACTGACCTAATGACACCTTCTCTTGGGAATCAAAGTCCAAATTTCAACCGAAAAGGTAGCATATTTCTCTCTTGTGCAGGACTCCATGCTGAGTTCAGGATGACCTTGCCCCCACATCCTATTCTTCCCTGGGTCTCTGCAAACAAAGGGCCCAGCTAGCTGTGACTAGGTAACCTCTACCTGAATGCAGACCTTCAGGCCCAGGAAAACAAGACAGTCTGTACTTCAGAGTGCAAATTACTAAGGGTGTCAGCTCATCAGTGGAACCAACAGTAACAGCGATCCAACTAATTGCCAATAGAGGGACTACGTCTTCCACAATTCCGTAAGTTCATACAACTGGAGAACTCTCCTGAAAAGTCAGTCTTAAAAATAACCATGGTACTTGACAGGCTCTGTCTACATAGTTTATTTGCCTAGCTCCCAGAGGCCAGCTCATAAAGAATAAGAAATATGTAATGATCAATTAAATTCTATGGTGAAGGCTAGGCCTCAACAACACTGCCAGGCATTATTCAGGAATTAAAGTTTATGTAACCTTTAGCATACACTCCCATAAGACAAAGTGGCAATGGCAGAAAGAGAGTAGAAAATCCAGACTTAATTGAAGAACTTGGGCATAGGGTCCATAATAAACTAAATCACAGTGCAAGCATACTCTCTCTCACCCATTTATTCCACCTAGGGTTCATCAGCATCTCTACCAATGCAGCAGTATCCCAAGGTACAAGGCAAGAGGGGCTGGTCAGTTTCCCTGGGGACCTAGCTGGCCCCTCTGTAGTGAGCAGAGTGGGGCCAGGATCTATCAACATCAGATTAAAAATTAAAAAAAAAAAAAATATAAATTAAATGGAACAGTTTTCCTACAGTCCAGAAGCCAAGGATGTAAAGGAGCTGGCTGAAAATGGAGGTTACTAAGTGGAAAATTTTCTGTTTAGATCCACAGAAGTACTTGCCTTTGGAAATAAACTCCATCCCACGGACCTAAGAACTCTAAGAGAGGTACTATACTTACTTAAGTAGAGGCCAAGACCTCCAAATTCATACTAATCTTTCAATTCATAAAACACTGAGTATCTGGGGAGGATAGGAATACTATAATTAACAGCCTTAGATTAAAGTTTTGCCTTGAAAATGCTATTCTAAACAACTACTTCAGATCGGGTCAGTTCCTTGTAAGGAACCATCTATCAGAGACCCCAAGAAGCCAACAAGATGTCACTCTCAGATGCAGGGGAAGTTCCAGAATTTCAGAAAGGAGACACCAATCCCCAGCAATGAAAAGGCGATCTAAATACCAAGTAAAGTGGAACTCAAGGAACCATGTCTTAATTTTACAAACTGCCACCCGCCCACTCATTAAAGTCAAAGCCAACTAACACAGAAGGACAGGTAAAGGAAGCTGGTCATTCATTTTACCACTGGTTTAATCATCATGGAAAACTGGTTACCAATAAATCCCTAGGAAGCAGTAAAGAGTAGTACTCTGTTTTAATCACACTCTCAAACATTAAGTGTAAATTACAAGTGCTCTTATTCTCACATTTTCTGTGAGCTGGGGGAGTTTATGTCTTCTCAAACACTGTGATTATGCACAGACTGTCCTTGACTTATGATGGGGTTACATCCTGATAAAGCCATTGTAAGTTGAAATTTTCTAAAGTCGAAAATGCATTTAATACACCTAACCTACAGAACATCACAACTTAGTCTAGCCTACCTTAACTGTGCTCAGAACACTTACACAACACAGGCCTACAGTTGGGCAAATCATGCAACAAAACATCTACACTTTGTAAGTGTTGAATATCTCATAATTTATTGAGTGTTGCACGGAGAATGAAAAACAAAATGGCTGTATGAGTCCAGAATGGTTTTAAGTGTATCAACTGTTTACCCTTGTGACAGCATGGCTGACTGGGAGCTGCAGCTCACTGCTGCTGTCCGCCACCATGAGGGAGGCAGGGACTGCAGACTGCTAGCCTGGGAAAAGATCAAAATTCAAAATATGGTGTCTATTGAATAGGTATCACCTTTGCACCATCAAAAAGTTGAAAAGTTTTAAGTTGAACCACATTAAGTCAGAGACCATCTACTTGATCATGCTCTAGAAATCTGTTGGTGGGTTTGTACTTTTCCCCCTTCTGAAACGCAGGGTGACATTTAAGCCTCTTTATCAATCTATTGATTATGCTATATAAAAGGAATGCCTGCAAGTATGTCCAGAACCCCCAAAACCCATCCAATTCCAGTATAATCTCTAATCCCAACACTACACAATTCAAAGGTAGCTGAGAAACAGCCTGAACACAATTCCCACTGCAGAGAACCAAGCAAGTCACTCAACCTGACACTGCCACCCCTGGGCAAGATTCACTATTAAGGAGGAAGGAATGTTGATCTGATTTAGTTTAATTTTCTACCTGCATATAGGAAAATGGGACTAAGTAAAAAAAAAAAATTTCTGAATTAGTAAACTATATGATGTATATTTAAACAAATTTATATGAAAACAAGATTTAAAATCCCTTAAAACACTAACAACAGACATCTATCCACGTGCTCTTTGAAAGCTGTTATTATTTATTATTAGCCATGTGCACCAACAGGTAACATTTTCTAAGTACAAGTTATGTGTTAGACAATGTGATAAGCACTTTATGTTACCTCATTTAATCCTCACAACAGTCCTATAAGATAGGTGCCAACATAACACCCTTAAAGATGGAAACTAAGGCCCTAAAAAGTTAAGTAATTTGCCCACAGTCACAAGCTAACAGTGAAAGACTCTGGCCTGAAATCCAGGTGTGTCCAAAGCCAAAGCATGGTCTCCTAATACTTCCCACAAGTGTGGTCAGTATCCCTTACTAAAATAGAAAAAGGTTTCTATAGTTATTTAAAAGTTAAAGATATTTTTTGTCACCACTTAAATGTAATTAATAATTAATTTTACATAATTTACATAATTACAATAATAATTGCAGACTACAAAAAGCAAGGACCTGTCCATTGGAATGTGCAGCACAGTGTGATCACTAACTGCTTAAAATTATAATTCTAGTAAAGAATGGAGACAGAGAAGCACAGGATCAGAGTTCCCCAAGCAAGTGTGGGGCGGGGGGAGCGGGGTGCAGAGGGGGAAAGTGAGAAAACAAAAGAAAAGAGGGTTCAGAAGCAAGACTGCCCCCTAGTTCTGATGATTTCATCACCTGCTCTTGAGAAGGCTGGCTTCATAGGAGGGAAGAGTTTAAAGACATTAGATGCATTTCTCTGATACTGTGGTCAGTGGGAAAATTAATAAAGGGCAGTACCTAAAGTTTTTATAAGACCTAAAAGTTTACAAAGTGTTTCCACATGCATCATATCGCCATTTCATTCACATAGTTTCACAAGGTCTACAGGGCAGGCGCAGGGAGAAGTTCATGACTGCTTAGGTAGCTAATCCTAAGCAGAGATGGGACCAGAACGCAGGTCTTCAGCACTTAGTCTGCTGTTCTTTCCATTAAGCTGTACTGCCTCTAACGAAACCAAGCACAGGATTCCTTGATAGCTGAACATGCATCAAAAATCCATGAAAACAGATCTATTTCCCCTCCTAGCAGCAGGGAAAAGAAAAAAGCAAAAACCTCTCTCTCTACACAGTATCGTGAAATCACAATTAGCAAAGGAAAGTTATTAGCAACCATCTACCTCATTATCCATCCCAAATTAGCTCCAATTCAGGAGGAGAAGAACCAGCTTGCAGCAGCAGCAGCAGCAGGAGGAGGCAGACAGCTCAGAGCCTGACTCACTCTACCCTGCCTTTCACCACCAAGGGCTTTCAATCTAGGATGTGCGCTCAACATTAAAGGACACAACTGCCTGAAGTTAGGAGGGCAGCAGAAGCATCTGTTTGATCTCCAGGTCAAAGCCCATCCAGTATTTTGGAAAAAGCCAAAATTTCTGAAAAAAACCCTTACCCACCATCATCTCTTCCCACTGTAACATATAATGGGGCTCAGATCCCAAACAAGTTTGAGGCAGGACTAACAAAGTGCATTCAGTTCAACACTGATAAAGGAAGCTGAGAGGTGGTCACAGGTTTGGGGGAAAGGAGAGACTAGAAGCTGGGGTTGGAGGAGGACAGCAAGCACACTATAAAAAAATGAAGACAGTAAAACCAGGAAAGCAGTAATGTAAAATTGCATAACTGGGGATGGGGGATGGGAAGCGAAGATGACAGCTGGGGCTAGCAGCCGGAGAAAAGGAGGAGCTCTCTGGCAGAAAAACTGGATGTGTAGATATGTAACAGCGGGTGAGAAGAAAAAGGGAACACAGAAGAGCAAGTTGAGCCCAATCCCAAGAAAACTGCTTTCACGTATGCCCTAAGGAAGCAAAAAAGCTAACCTAGTCCCACATAGGACCTGAGACCACCACTGATTTTTACAGCTAAAATTCTCACCTACCTCCAGGGCAATCTCTGAACAGGTAATAAGACTAACTTCTCTCCCTCTCTCTCTCTCAGCTGACTACTGCCAAGGCCAGGCTTTTAAATCTAACCTGCTTTTGTCACCTTTTATTTATTTTTTTAAACAGCTGTTCCCTTCAAGCCCCTGTTTACTATTAATTCCCTATGGGTGGCTTCATGCTGCTGACTCCTTCATGCCACATAATAAAGAGAAAATGACAGCTGAGGAGAAAAGAGCATTTCTCTCCCCCATCTTACCCTCAAACACACTCTCATATCATATACATCAAAAAGAAGAAAGACTGAGCAAGACAAGCTGATCTCTAACTGTGGTTATAGGCATAGTATTTCAAATGTTTAAACAACTATGAACTGCTATAAGGCTGTATATACAGTCTGTATGTACACATCTTGCCTACCCTTTTTTCTTTCCTTTTTTTAAAAAGATTTTTATTTATTTATTTGACAGAGAGTGAGCACGAGCTGGGGAGAGGCAGAGGGAAAGAGAAAAGGAGAAGCAGATTCTCTACTGAGCAGGGAGCCCAACTCAGGATTCAATCCCAGACCCCTGAGATCATGACCTGAGCTGAAGGCAGATGCTTAACTGATGGAACCACCCAGTTGCCCCACATCTTGCCTATCCTTAATGTTAACTTAAGAATTATTATTGCTATTCCTTAACAACAAAGCTAGGTCATAAATCCATATGCACTTATTCTGTGTGTAACCATCAAGGGTAAGGCAGGCCTGAGGCCCTGGGAGTGGATGAAAATGGGATAACCTCATTTTCTGCAGCAGGAAGTATCTGGGTCTGATCTCACTCACGGATTAGTCTGATCTGTAGGTAGAAATGGCAGCAATTACAAACCCAAATTAAACCCATTCCTTTCACAGCTACCTCAATCAGGCAGACATGACAAAGGTTTAGGACTGTCCCCATCACTAGTTTCTATGCCAGGGCCCACCCTTTATTTAGAAAGTGTACCATCCAAATGGCTAAAGATATCTGTTCAGCATTTTAGCCCGCCTTCTGTTTTGGAGAAATAGAGGACAATCCAGTTTGAAGGAGACTGTGTAGTTTAGTGATTAAAAGCAGCAAACTCTAAAATCAGATTGTCTGGAGGTGTAATCACTAACTATATGACCTCAGGCAAGTGACCTAACCTCTCTGAGCTTCTCCTAATCTGCAGAAAGAGGCTAATAGTAGTAGCAACCTCATAGTGTTATTGCAAGGATTAAATGAAATAACAAAGCTTAAAACAGTGCCTGGCACATAGTAAGCACTCAATAATGTTACCTATTATTACATGTCTCCATAGAAATAATGCTGAACAGGCCACATGCAGTAGCCTTCAGCACTGCCCCACAACAGGCTGGGAAGCAGAAATGTTACATCCAAAATGAGTTCTAAATTAGAATCCAACTTCAAGAAACAACAAAAAATTAACCTTTAAAATAAATTTAGAACCAGAATGGAAGTAGACTGCAGAACACAATGAAAAAGAAGGGAAACTAGAATGGGGAGAATGATAGTAGCAGTGTGGACTCAAGGAATTTGAAATGTTACTAGAGTTATAAACCATCGAATCAGATAATTATGAACACTGTGGAAAGCCCAAGAGTAATGAGAATACAAAGAGGCAGTATAAGATTCTCCTTAAAAAAAAAAAAAAAAGAATAACCCCACAGATTACAAATCAAGCTATTTACCAATGAAATATGGGAAGATACTGAACACTGGCCAGGCCAAACTATAAATTCACAAAATGTAAGATAAAATGGTAGTTACAGGATTTGGGACCATGTCAGATTAAGCTTAATTTCATCTAACAGCGTCAGATTTTGAGTCAGTACCTCCACACCTTAAATTCTCTTAACACTGAGCAGTTTCTTCAAACAGGAAAGATGCTATCTTCTTTATGGGATAGTTGTAGGTCACGTGGTTTATGTGGAAAAGCTCTGTAAACTGTAAAGCTCTGTGCAAATGTTATTTTAGGACAGAGAAGGGATGCATCAGATGTGACTAATCTTCAACAAGGATTTTCATTCAGTCCTGTTGTCAATTACCATTAACAGGCTAAACAATCATGATCTATCTAGATCCATGGGTCTAAAAGTCAGTGACAAAAAAAAAAAAAAATTAAGAAAGAAAGAAAGTAGGTTAGAAGTATGATAAAAAGAAACCATGGGCTTCTCTCATCCCAGAAAATACAAACAAAATTTTGCCTATAATACAGGGGTGTCCCAGGCCTCCAAGTTAGACATCTGTGTCTCAATTGTATTGCTACTGAATGAGTGGACAAATAAGGATCTTTCTAGTAAGCTGAGAGCTGACCAGCTTACAGGGAAATGAGGGACGGTTTACATCTAGGTTGAATTCTTCAACTTCTTCAACCTCAATCTCCTCATCTGAAAACTGGGGATAATAATCCCTAACTCCTTCATAAGGTCATGGTGAAATTCACATAAACAATGGTATAGAAAATTACTTTGCAACTTATACGGCTATAAATGTAATAATATAGGTGGTCATTTTGTGCACGCATTCCAGTCTGTTACAAAGGATGACTTAAACCAGCTCTGGGTGTTCCAAGACTCACCCATGGGGTCAGGGGTTGTCTACTGCACTTTTTCTTCATTTTTCAATTTTCCAAAGGAATAAAAGCACTGAAAACCACTGCCTCAAAGAATTTAAGTATGTTTCAAATAGAAAGTGACCTTCAATAAGGTAGAGTTGCCAGCAATTAATAATAAAATTTAGAATTCTGGTCCCCTCTTACATTTCATGTATATGTAACATGTTCCAGGGGGCTCAGTAACTCCAGCCTAGGACCCTGAATGTCCTCAAAAGGGTTCTAACAGATTGAAGGCTCTGTTTACATGTTATTTATTAGAAAATCCTGGCCACTTAAGTCTTTTACAGACATCAAATAAATAGCTTCATTATTAAAGACACTCCTTGAGACTAACAACATTTCCTCCTCACTCCAAGAAGGAAAGAGGCATTTTAATTTAATCTTGAACAAAGAAAGTGAGGCTGAATATAACTGATCAGGTCTCATTTTGACTGTGATATCAAAATGACTATAACCTTAGTGTTTAAAAACTAAGGATGTGTCCAAGGGGAAAAAACGAAATAGCCACAAACAGCTATCAAGCTAGTTTTTCAGGAAGCTTTAGGAAATCTACATAACTCCACAAATAGTACTCAAGCTGCTAGCACACAAAGGAAAAGAGCTAGTTTTGCTAGCCATTAAAAACCAAGGACGTCTCATCCAAAGGAAATAGACAAATGCATAAAAATCAGCTATATCTCAAACGGTGTTATTAATAAAAGGTCTGGTTTCAAACAGTAAAACCCTTATACATTTAATGCTCATAAAAACTCTGCTATTCGGGGGCGCCTGAGTTGCTCAGTGGGTTAAAGCCTCTGCCTTCAGCTCAGGTCATGATCCCAGGATCCTGGGATGGAGCCCCAAATTGAGCTCTCTGCTCAGCAGGGAGCCTGCTTCCTCCTCTCTGCCTACTTGTAATCTCTGTCAAATAAATAAATAAAATTTTTAAAAAATTCTGCTATTCCAATAGACGGTCAAAAATAGCTATGGGCCAGTCTAGAACTACACCCAAATGGAACTGTGAGGCCAAAACCAACTTTTTTGTGTGTGTTGGGGGGGAAACAGTTACAGAGCATGCCTCAATTGACCCTCCAGTTAGGATTTATTAAAAGCAAAATAGGGACACCTGCTCAGTTGTTAAGCGTCTGCCTTTGGCTCAGGTCATGATCCCAGAGTCCTTGGATCACGCCCTGCATGCTGCTTCCTTTTGGGCAGGAAGTCTGCTTCTCCCTTCTCCACTCCCCCTGCTTGTGTTCCCTCTCTCACTGTGTCTCTTTCTGTCAAATAAATAAAATCTTTAAAAACAACGACAACAACAAAAGGCAAAATGAAATCAATATGCTAGAAATGCTGAATATACTCCAATTAAAGAAACCAATCTCACAGCCAAGGGTAATTACTAATGAAAAGCTGAACTTCACTAATTACTTTTTCTGTGAAATTCACTTGCCTATAGATTCAATATAACTTTTTTAAAAAATTTACTTATTCTAGAGAGAGAGAGAGAGAACGAGCACACAAGCAGGAGGAAGGTGAGACAGAATCTCAAATCAAAAATCATCAAGTACATAGCCCAACATAGGGCTGGATCTCAGGGCCCTAAGATCATGACCTGAGCTGAAACCAAGAGTCAGACACTCAATGACTGAGCCACGTGAATCTAGGCACCCCTAGATTCAGTATAACTGTTGATAACAAACTCACTTTCTGTCCCTGACAATAATCCAATCAGGATTTAAACATTAAACATAACATATTTCAGCTCATTCTTTAGAAGATGATACAATTCATCTCTCTCTTTTGGTGGTGGGCAGCAAAGCAAAGTTTATTGAGCTACAGTACAAAGCTCCCAAAGAGGAAGGGGACCCAAGAGGGTTGACCTCATCTCATTCCTTCATCATCATATATCCCCCATAAGAATGACCATTAACATAAGCAGTGCAAGCTGACAGTCTGAATATAATCTAGAAGAGATTTTAACTGAAAGAGGTAGGAAACCCGCCTCCTTTTAAACAGCCATTCCCAGAAACCAGAGTCAAATAGTCTGCACATAGGGATATTCAATCTTTGAATCACATCCCAGAATGTTAGGTAATATAGTCCCAGTCTTCTCTTCTGAGGAATTATTTCCAAAGTATAAATAGCTTATAGTGGAAACCACACTAGAAACTTTGTTATTATATGTCAAAAGCAAAACTTTTCTTAGATGGCAGAATCCTAGAGCAGCTATTCTTAAATCTTATTATGCATCAGAATCATCTGTTAAAACACAGACTGCTAGGCCCCATCCCAAGATTCTGATTCAATAGGTCTGAAGCAGGGCCTGGGAATGTGCATTTCTAACAAGTTCTCAGGTGATACTGGTATTGTGGGATTACAGACAACACTTTGACAATGTCAGTGTGAAACTGATCAATTTTTTAGCTTCTTCAAATAGAAGGGAAATATGGGCATAAGAGCCACACAGATGTTTCTGAAACTAAGTAATACTCTCCTACAAGTTGAGTCTGAAGACTCAAAAGAGCAAATGTGGCAAAAATGGTTGCTAAAAAAACTGTATCACTCACTAGGATTTATACTCCCTTCAGCAGCACATTAACTATGACTTCGTAATAATGGCTTTTATCTTGTCTTTGTTCTAGTTCTCAATCTATAAGTTGTAAGCATGCTTTTAATTCATTGACCATTTTTTGAGGGCCTATTTACTAAAAACTGTACACAGGGATAATTAAAATAAACTTTGTTCCTAAAGAGAGCTCAACCTTGAAGACGACAGAGAAAAATAATGAAAATACAATACAAGTGACAATGGCTACTTCCACAACAGATGTATACAAAAGACAACAGGAACATATAAGAAATAGCTAATTTTGCTGTGGCTGACAGATGCATAAAAAACTTATGCATGAAATCTAAGTTTAGCCTTGTCAGTTGTGGGGAGAGAGGAGACGGTCTCGCTCTAGGCAAGAGTAAACAGTTATGAGCACAGGGTTGAGAAGTGGCAGAATGATTCTAGATACAGCTGAAAAAAAAATCCACGTTTTTTTAGTGCTTTTATATACCAAACACCTGCTAAGTGTTCATGTTACTCAGAAAAAGGAGACACTCTATAAACTCAAGACCTCACAATTTAAGGAGAATGACAAGCATCCTGCAGGCTAAGCAGCCTTGGCTTCTTTCTATCGAACAAGCAGTGTGACCGATCTGACTGGTGGCAGTACGAAAGACAGATCAGAAGAAAGGAGCTAAAAAACTCCTCTGATAGTCCAAATTAAAAATGAGTCTGAACTAAGTAACTGTAGATGCAGAAATGATGAAAAGGTGATGGATTTGAGAAATGGTTAGGGGAATTAACTTAAATTGTTGACCACAGGTGAAGAGGGATACTGTAAATGGAATAAAGGAAGATGAACTGAGAGTTGGCTTTGAAGGCACATACAGGATAAGCTATGCTGGTAATATGTTCAGAGGTAGTTAAAAATATGGATCTGTTATTCAGGAGAGAGGTGGAGGCTGGAAATATGCACTTGGGAATTATCAGCTTAGATGGAAGCTGAAGCCAAGGGAGGAGATGAGATCACTCAGGGAGGATGAAAAAGGAACTGAGAATGGAACTTTCTACATAATTACACTTCTTTCCAAATGATTCACCACTGAATGCAATGCACTTTTGGTAGGATAAAATACACCAAAACAGGAATTAATTCCCTTCCTTTATCTGGACAACACTTACAGTAAAGTCAGGTAAATAATTTATTATTCTGCTTTAGAAGATTTAAAAGGGTCTTCTCATGTTCTTGCTGTTAATGACTGAGATACAAGGCCCAGAATCCATACTAGAAACTCCCAAAGCAGCATCAGGGTTTGAGTACAGTCCCTAATACTATTCATCTTTACAAAAAATCCTTAACATTTCATAAAAACAGCACCCATTTGGTTCCAAAGATTATTTTGGGAAACATTTTTTTCTTGGGAAGAAGCTTATACTTAATCCCAACCAAATTTTCTCAATTTTTGAAAAGGAAAAAGGTATGGAATCTCAGCCTAATGCCCAAGACTAAACCAACTCTCACCCTGCAATTCTGCAGCAAAGTACTGGAAACAAATAAAACCAATACGCCACAGAACAAGTAAATGTGGGGGCGGGGGGTTAGAAAATCAACAGGAATGTAGCTCCTGTTTCCATGACGTACTTCAAACTTTATGTTCTTTTTCTCACCTTACGGATCTCTTCAATCTTTCTATAAAGATTAACCAGATATGAATTTGGAAAATAAGGACAGTAACACATAAGCAAATGACTAAGAGAGTCTCCACTTTGACAACTGCATGGAATGGGGAATTTCCTTCCCCCATCTAGGCTTCAACATCTCTCAATTTAAAAACTGAGGATGTTTAATAAAACTATGAGCCTTACTCTGAATTTTTAAAATGAGTTATGAAAGGAGATAAATTTGACTCCACCTATTAACCATATTGACAATGTACTGGAATTGCAAGCTTCCCCACTACTTAAGTCATAATGATGGCAAAACTGTTTATATGGTGGGATTAAACAACAGGATCTAAGGAATATTTGGTATTACATACTTCATGGAGATCTGTATTTCTCTCCAAATTCTCAACAATTTACACAGTTACCGTTCATTCCTGGAATTTCAGTTGCATCTCCAAAAGAGGCAATATGGTATTATGTTTAAATGGTGAAGGGGGAGCCACAGGGCAAATGATTCTTAAAGCAACACACAATTTCACCTCCATTAAATGGGAATTTAACATATATTCAATCTGCTGTTAGAAGAATGAAGATCCTACCTGTGGAACTTACTAAGCCTATTCAGAAAGAGACTATCAAGAATACTTTCTTAAAATTAAATACACTCCAGACAATGAAATATTATTCAGTGTTAAAAAGAAATAAGCAATCAAGCCATAAAAAGACACAGAGGAAACTTAAATGCATATTACTAAATAAAAAAGCCAATCTGAAAAGCCTACATATTATGTGATTCCAACTACATGACACTCTAGCAAAGACTAAGCTATGGAGATAGTAAAAAGTAGCTGCCAGGAGCTAAGGGGAAGGGAAAGAAAGAACGAATAGGTGGAACACAGGATTTTTAGGGCTGTGAAACTATTCTCTATGACACTATAATGGTGGATACAGATCATTACATGTGCCCAGACTCTTAGAATGTACAACACTGAGAAGGAACTCTAATGTAAACTATAGACTTTGGGTGATAATGTGGTATCACTGTGAGTTCACTAATTGTAACAAATGTACCAGTCCAGTAGGAATGGTGTTCTAGAGAAGACTGTATGTGTGGGTGGGGACAGGGGATATACAGTTAACTCTCAGTACTTTTTCTTGGCTTTGCTATGAACCCAAAATGCCCTAAAAAAAAAAAGTCCATTAAAAATAATTAAATATACCAACTGAAAAATACTTAACAATCATGTACTAAGATTTACTTGCCCTTTGCATTTAGTACCTGACTGCAGATATATTTTTTTTAAAGATTTGAGAGAGAGAGAGAGCGCGCACACGTGAACGAACACACACACACAAATGCTCAAATAGGGGGAGGGGCAGAGAGACTCTTCAAGCAGACTCCCCACTGAGTGTGGAGCCTGATGCGGGGATCAATCCCACAACCCATGATGAGATCATGACCTGAGTCGAAACCAAGAGTCGGATGTTCAACTTACTGAGCCACCCACATGCCCGACTGCAGATATTTTTTTAAATGACACATTAATGCAAAACTCCTTCAGCAATGAGAATTTAGATTAACCCAGACAAGCAAAGTGATATCCACCCATCTTGTGTTTATGATGCAGGAACAGAAAACACAGCTCTTTTCTAGCCTACAAATCATCTTAAACCTTGAGATCACCCACACTTCCCACAAGACTCTTTTTACCAATGCCCTCATAACTCCACTAAACATAAATCTCTCAGCTGAAGGAAAAACACATTATCCAACATAGGAAGACATTTCATATACCTTCATCATATTAAGTACCCAAAGGCAGATACTACACTTATGGGTAACACAACCACATAATTTATTATGTAAATCAGGACACTTTGGGGGTGCCCGGTGGCTCAGTCAGTAGAGCATCTGACTCTTGATCTCAGCTCAGGTCTTGATCTCAGGGTCGTTGAGTTCAAGCCCTGTGTGGGACTCAATGCTGGGTGTGGAGTCTACTCGAAAGAAAAAGAAAAAGAAAGAAAAAGAGAAAGAGAAGGAGAAAGAGAAAGAAAAAGAAAAATAAAAAGAAAGAAGGGAAGAAAAAAGAAAAGAAAAGAAAAGAAAAAAGAAAATCAAGTAAACCAGAACACTTTTAAGAGTGAAAGGGATGCTGTGAATAATTATGAGAGGACAATAGGCACCACTAATGGGGAACCTTGAAGTTGACAGTGTAAAATCAAGCACTTAGAATGGAGCTATCCCAGAACAAAACTCTAGGTCAATTCACTTTCAATCTTATATACAGTATATTTGTGATTTACAAACTTTTCCCAAGAACCTTGAGCAATAATTTTCCAAACACTGTTAAAACACCGTTAAAACACCGTCTCAGATTCAAATATGTCCAGTCCTACAAAGCACCTCCAAATTTCTAGGTGTTTTTTTTTTTTCTCCTCTATCGAAACTGGTTAAGTCCTCAAACCTATTCTCCTATATTCAATATTATTTGGTATCTATACCACCCTTGGCTAAGATAAATTTCCCACTGACCAGAATCTCTTGCCTTACTACAAAGTATGCATCCATATTCAAGCCCTACTGCCTTGGTTTCAAATGACAATATACAAAGATCAGTGAAGCCTAATATTTGCAAAAGGTAATTCCCTACTTGGTAGTCTGAAAGTATTATCATATCTAGTAAAATTATCAACTCTGGTACAAAACAGGCCAAGATTATATAGGCTAGCATTAACTCTCTAAAATGTATTATCAGGTACTTTCTGATGGGGTTTCAGAAATGAATACCAAACTTCATGGTAATAAACTGCTAGACATACCAATTTAAATTGTAATTTTTAAGGAAAGCATAATAATGTACAGAAATTTTTCCATTTAATAATATATATGTTTAATCTGAAACCTCAGTTTCCTTGTGTGTACAATCGTAACTGGAATAGAGGATTTCTATGGCCTTTTGTGATATAACAGCTAATATTCCATAAATTTACATATTATAAACTGAAATGCAGTATTCTATGAATCCATGAAGATGCATAAGGCAGTACTGTGCTTGTGATATACAGTATATTTTAATAGATTGTGATTTTTTTTTAAGATTTTATTTGACAGGGAGAGAGGCAGCAAAAAAGGGAACTCAAGCAGGGGGAGGGGCAGACTCTCTGCTGAGCAGGGAGCCTGATGAGGGGGGCTCAATCCCAGGACCCCGGGATCATGACCTGAGCCGAAGGCAGACGCTTAACCAACTGAGCCACCCAGGCACCCCTAGATTGTGACCTGTTTGGAAACCAGAACAGGCCTCTGATTTTGTATTCCCATAATGCCTTGCTGCACATGTAACAGTCAATAACATTTGTTAAAAGAATGTTGAGAAATACAATTCTCATTAACTGAGGATTAAGGATCAAATCCTGTCATTAATTTCAACCTATTAACAACTTAAAATGTGCTAGTAATTAGCCTGATAATGAACAGCATAATAAAAGAAACCATATCTCTTAGATGAGTGGTTTCTGAATATCGACAGAATCATAAATTCTAGAAAACTAGACTATAGTATATTTGAATTTACTATAGATGCCCTAGAAGCTACTTTTATTTAAATAAAATCAAATCCCTAATGTCAGTCTGTTTTCTTGCCAGTGTATTCATTAATACTAACAAGCAAGGGAATAAAAATTGAATTTAAATAGATTTTTGATTTGAAAAAATAAAAAACAGATTTTGATTTGAGACTTTACAATGGGAATGCAACTTTCCCATTCTTTTCCAAATTAGGTAATGAGGCCGCCCTTCATCCATTCCAAAAGAGAAGGAAATTCAGATTTCCCTGTAAACCTCCCTGAATCAAAATCAAACAGACTAGAAATTTCTTCTTTGAAAAGATAACCTTTAAGAAAATCCTTTGTGGAGGAAGGGGCAGAAAGTAGGACATTTTCTAACTATTCTTTAAAAAAAATAAAATTAAAAAAATCCGAGAAGATAACTGAATGTCTCTGAAAACAAATTCATTATAACAGCACCTAACCTTTACTGATCATTTATATGTGTCAAGCATGGTGCAAAGTATATTATATAATCTAACTCACTTCATTAAAATACAGTCTACCACTTAAGGTCCTTGTTGCCATTCTTCAGATAGGCAGAAGCAGGATGCATACCTTGGCAGTTAAGATTCCAGAGTTCAAAACACTACACTATTTTGCTTTATTTTTCTTCATATATTTTTCTATATACATTACATAATCCAAAAACATTTTATCTTGGAATGACTACCACACAGTGTATTCTACTTCTCCCTCGTCAATGTTCCCAGTTCAGGCCTTTATCAATTTACAACCATCTCCAATTATCTAAGTTAACTATATGGAAATTCTATATGGGTCTATAAATTTAAAAAGTATTTGGCATTACTAACTGTAGCCTATTGTTTTAAGTTGGTGTTCCTAACTAGTAAACTGGAACTTAGTAGATTTCTAGTTCTTACTGGCAGATCCCCAAGGTGGTTGCTAAAACCACACATCCTGAAGCTCTTCCTCCCACAGAAGGATGAAAGCTAACAGCACTTTCAATCCTTTACCAGGCAGGGACTTAACAGCATACCTCTGCACTCCTATTCCTGTGCATATTCTCGGATTTCAAAACTCAAGGCAAGTGACAAGCAGGTCTTTCTCATGAAGAGTCTGACAAATCTTGCAATAAAAATCATTTTACCAAGTGATAGGATGATTATCTTTGCCCTATTTTATAGATTCTACCTTAAAGAGATCATGTCTTCTTCTGGTCTTATGTCAACTATGAACAAATCTATTAGTAATCACTGACTTTGCAAAGTATCCACAGGACCGCTCCCAGGAAAGAAGATTGTGAACCAAAGGTAAGATACCTTGTGCAAAAAAAAAATTTTTTTTTGCTTCAGTAGTGGGTCCACAAAACAGGTCACCCATATCAATCAATTTTAAAATTGTGCTCCTCCAACCCTAAGGAGTTTTTGAAATAATTAGGAGAGTCCCTCCCCTCCTAAACAGCTCTACTTTTATCTCATTAACAAATTTAGATTCTACTTAATTTTTAAATAAAAAGAAAAAATTGGGGCGCCTGGGTGGCTCAGTGGGTTAAAGCCTCTGCCTTTAGCTCAGGTCATGATCCCAGGGTCCTGGGATCGAGTCCCGCATCGGGCTCTCTGCTCAGCGGGGAGCCTGCTTCCTCCTCTCTCTCTGCCTGCCTCTCTGCCTACTTGCGATCTCTGTCTGTCAAATAAATAAATAAAATCTTAAAAAAAAAAAGAAAAAGAAAAAATTTTTCAGCTGCTAAGAGTTGAAAACTTAAATCTAATTCTTGCCCCAGACTGACACTTAACATATACCATGGTCCAAAGAGGTTCTACTTCAGTTGCAGTGCCCTTATTACCATCCAAATATTCTGAATCCTGTTCACTAACATTCTATCCACTAAAATCTGCTTTCTATTTGATTGCTCAGGAAATCCCAATATCCAGTCGACAATCCATTATCTGTTTTTTTTCTCCTTTCACAATTACTTATTTGTACTCTGATCGTCTTGTTTCAGGTCTTTGGTACCTCCTAAGTCCATGATTACATAGTACCCCCACCTCCATAATGAGATGGAAGATCAGGTTATTTACTTACCTAGTCTCCCAAACGCCAGCAAAATATTGCTGCTTCTCTTGAAAAGGGACAGCAAAATTGAACCCAGAATGCTTCCACTAAAAATTAGCAGAGTTGTCCCAGGAATTATCCACATGGCTACAATATTAAATGTGTGAACATTCAAGATTTCTGACAAAAAATATGTCTCAGGATAAAAATAGAGTAATAGATCATTCCTTTTCATTTAACAAAGCTTTTTTCCCTGTTTGGAATGAGAAAGGCTCTCTCAGCGGACCAGGTTCAATATAAAGAATTTAGTCATCATCAAAATAATTCCCTTCGGTGACACTGAGTAACAACAGGTGTATTCTAGAGACTCCATATATACTTAAATAAATGAGAATATCTGTCACTCCAATTGCCATATTCAAAAAAGGAAAGCTATAAATACCAAGAGAAATTATATCATAATTAATACTACTAGAGCTTTACAGTCTATAAATTATGTCTATATAAAACAAGCTTTGAAAGGGTACACAACAGACTACTAACAGTGCTTGTTTCTGGGGAGTGGGAATCATGGCATAAAAGGAAGAACTTTAACATTTTACCTTTTACACCCAGGTATTATTTGAAACTACCAGATAAGCAAGTCCTTTCATAATTTTTTTAATCCAGTAAGTTCCCCTTTTTTCAAAAACTTAAATAATTCCATGTCAAAATGGTTAACAAACTATCCCAGGCAGGAAGATTTATCCTCCCTGTCTGCTAATACTCCCTCCTATAGTAAGTTATATCTATCCTTTGAAAATTCAACCTGATGAAAACTTCATTTTATGTAGATATGGCTGACAAGTTTATGTATCTGGTTACTTCAGGCTCACCTGGTACTACTGGGCCTGTCAAAGTTTTTCCAATGGTGTATTTTGAGAATTTAAGACTTGATACAATTCTTGAACTGTTTCAGTGACAAAAGTGATGTGGTTAGCAAAGGCAGAAGAAAAATTATCAATTTCCTTACTACCTATAGCCCATTGAAACAGGCAGAGTGATATCCCTCTAGAGACTCAACTGCCTCAATGTTAATACTTCGCTAAAGGCAAAAGGCAATCCTAGCCCGACCCCCCACCACCACCACCAGGATCCTGTAAGTCTACTTCAATGTATAAAAATTCCTTTGGAAACGTCCTTTATCTCTAAACCCCCCAAGATAGGTTTTGGCAATCATCCCCCAAGCATGTGGCCCACCGATACACATCTGAAGGGTCTCATGACTAAGGTTTTACTGGACAGTAATAAATTACCTTTTCCCAAAAATAGCTAGCCGTCTCAAGGTCCTGGAAACCTTGCTTCCAAAATTCTTTAGAGACCTATGCTATCTCTAACCACCACCACTCCCAACTTGAAAGTGTATAATGGACTATTCCTCATGACCTCGGTGAAGCTCTTTCTGCCCATGGGTCCTGTCCCTGTGCTTTAATAAAATCACCTTTTTGCACCAAAGACGTCTCAAGAATTCTTTCTTGCCTGTCCGCTTCGAACCCTAACATCGTCTTTCCTACATCAGAAATGATAGTGTTTCATAATGGTAAGGTGACACTCTAAGACACTACTAAAAACACATTCCACTCAAATTCTTTCCCACTCTGACTTTAAAGCTGCTAAAACACACATACCTGTTACTGAGATACAAGTGCTAGCCTTCTCATACTTCTAATGGTAATTTCTCGGCAATTTTTAATTTCTCAGCAATTTTCACTATAGTTTAATGTTGTTCCTAAAGTAAAAACTATTACTTTGTATACTTTAGTGTTTTTTTTTCCTTTAATACACATCAAAATTTACCCTTTCATCCTACAGCTGTAAAATCTGATTACCCCTAGCACCACCCCCACCCCATAATTGAATTTTAATGTCTACCTGCCACTGGGTAGCAAATTATATGCTCCATAGGCAGACATTTCAGAATGTTTCATGTGCACTCCACAGTAAATGGTAGCTTTGCAGGGAAGCACTAAAATTTACCAGTCCACAGCAAGTACCTTATAGTTCATAATCAATATTCATTACTAGCCACCTGCCTAGAATTCTTTCGGCCTTGATGTCCTCAGTTCTATTAGGAATTAATTTTCTTTGTGACTAGACCTCAAAGACTATCTGCGCTGTTTCTGAAAAATATGGACATTATGACCTTAAAACATTTTAAGAACATGTTAGAAAAACCTCCATCATACAACAAAAATCATTAAACAGCTATTAGGAAAAGCAAAAATACCCAGAAGTCACAATATGCAAACACTCCAGCTCAAGAACATGAGTCAACTAAACTTTGCATATGATAGGCAAAATAGAATTTGCTACCCCTCTGCCTCAAAAAGATCCAAGTAAAACAGGACAAAGAATTTAGAAGTATCAAATGTTTATCTAGAAACAATGGAAGATACCAGAAAGGACAGGACAAGTAGGTACAGATAAGACCAAAATTAAGACAGAAAAAACAGGGGGGGAAAAAAGGACTTAAAAAAATTAAATATATACCATATATACATGGTACTTAATTATATATACACAATTAAACCATAAAGCTCTTAAAAAGGACTCAAAATCAAACTGTGGAGGAAAACAGATGAACAACAGAATTCTGAGGACAGGAATAAAGGAATAAAGCACATGCTTTCTTGCATTGCCTTAATCATTTAGGTCCCTGTCTTAATGGCTAAAGTTAAAAAGAAAACAATTTTCTGGGGCTAACGTATAAAGACAAGATGTACAGCAAGACATATATGCCTTTAAAGCATTTTACAAGAACCAAGAAAACGTGGAACTTTTAAAACCTTCACTGAACTGGAAGAAAAGCACACACGTGAGTTTCCTGCTAACAATCATGTTGCTAAATTTCTAGCTCAAGTAACAATACTAAAAATATGTCACTACTATGATATAATCTAATTTTGAAGGTGCAATAAAGTACTGTAGTACTAGCAATATTACCCACTCTACCGTTACTTCAAAAATAAATAGCAATGCAGGGCACCTGGGTGGCAAAGTCAGTTAAGTATCCAACTCTTGGTTTTCACATAGTCATGATTTCAGAGTTCTGGAATCAGGACCGAAGTAGGGGTCTGTGCTCAGTGAGGTGTCTGCTTGGGTTTCTTTCTCCCTCTCCTGCTCCTCCCCATCCCATGCACTCTTGCAAATAAATAAATAAACAAACAAACAAACAAACAAACAGGCAGCATTGCTAAAAAACATCCTCGCTATGCTAAAGTTGAAAAACAACCTGAAAGACTAAGGAGGTTGATCATTGGGAATTAGCATGTTTAGTGTTAGCATCACACTCCAAAGACTTTAAATGGTCTATGGATTGTGTGTTAACCAAAAAAATTCATTTTAATTACCTCCTTGCTTCTATTAAAAATAGAAAGGGACCAGTATCTCCCATATTGGATTTCAAATTTCATAATCATTTCACGATAGAAACACACAGCTTCCTTTCAGATTAAAAAGTAAACCAAGATAACTGAAAGGATAATAGTGAAAGAAACTGTTGTCAAACACACACGTGTGTCTGGTACAACGCTAGGTGATTTACATTTGCAATCCGATTCTTTTTTTTTTTAATTTTGGTGTGTGTCCAGGTTTTTTTTTTTTAAAGATTTTATTTATTCATTTGACAGAGAGAGAGAGAGAGAGATCACAAGTAGGCAGAGAGGCAGGCAGAGAGAGGAGGAAGCAGGCTCACTGCTGAGCAGAGAGCCCGACGCGGGGCTCGATCCTAGGACCCTGAGATCATGACCTGAGCAGAAGGCAGAGGCTTAACCCACTGAGCCACCCAGGCGCCCCTGCAATCCCATTCTAACACTACTCTATGAGGTGTGTATTCACCTAATTCACAGATAAGGAAACAGGGATTAAGAGAATTGCCAAGGGGCACATGGGAAGTCATGATCCCAAGGGCCTAGAATCAAGTCCCACATTAGGCTCCCTGCTCAGTGGAGAGTCTGCTTCTCCCTTTTTCTCTCCCTCCACCTCTCTCCCTGCTCCTGCCCGCGCACGCTCTCTCTCTCTCAAATAAATACATCTTAAAAAAGAGAGAAAGAGAATTGCCAAAAATCAGGACTCCAAATGTCTTAGGTTTCAAAATTCATAATATAATCTCTTTTGGTAAAGAGCATACAAAACAGGTCCAGGGATTCTCAACATCCCACAAAACAGGAAACATCTTAAACAACAAAGAATTGTCCCTCTCCCTACACAACTTTCAAATGGCATTCAATATGAAAAACTTGTTCTGGGCCTAGAACCTAACTCTTTTTAAAATATAACACATAAAGCATTCTTACATGGTTTTAATCATACTCAATTTTCCAGGAATGTAATTACCATGTAGAGTGAGAACAGACTGGACTTTGTTTCATTTGGAACTTTACCAAAAGTTGCTCACCTTCTCAGAAAATGACACTGTCAACAGCAATGCCACCTGTGGTATTTGAGTCACCTTTACAGCAAGACTATGTCAGTCTGCCTTTGTAACTGTCACATTCTTGGTTTTTCTACATATGGATATAAACTGTAGGCTACCTCATTGTCTTCCTGTGCAGCCATGCCTGAACATTTGGACCAAACTATTTTATTATTAGTTATGTTCTCCTTTATATTACATTTAGGGCATTACATTTTTTTTTTTCTTAATGTGTAGGGAGGGTAAAACATCTAGGAACCTCATCCAGGAGAGTTACAAAAACGTATTAAGAAAGAGGACACAAAATACACTTGACTTTACTTTTTGTTATCTATCTAGAGCAAGGAGGGAATGGGGATAGGGAGGTAACAGGATGTCCCTACAACCAGATTTAACTTGAAATGACAGCAGGACTGGGAAGCACATTTCAAAGATTACAGAAATTCAGTATCAGCCTCCCCCAGGAGAGGGAGGATAATTCAATGAAACACATCATCATCATCCTCTTCATCATAATGGCACCTGGGTGGCTCAGTCAGTTAAGCGTCCCAACTCTTAATTTCAGCTCAGATCATGATCTCAGGGTTGTGAGATAAATCCCACATCAGACTCCATTCTGGGTCAGATTCTCTCTCTCCCTCTCCCTCTGCCCCGCCCTCACCTCTAAAAAGAATAAAATAAAATAAATAAAATAAAATGCACATTCTAAGATACACTCATCATTTGTCAGAAAAAGCAACCTTGAAATAATCTTGCCCTTCTCATTAGCATTTCCTTTTCCTCTTCAATTTCCTATGAATCACCAGAGCTGCAGTTAACCTATAAGCGTAAATACTTTATAAAGTACAAAACCCTATAACTCAAAGCTATGCATACATGCCACTTTACAATATAGTTTATAAAGCACTTTCCCACACATTATCATTTAATTTAATGAGAACCCTATGGATTAAGTACTAACCTAATTTTAAAAATGGAAAGTATAGCAACTAAAATGGAAACAGGAATTCAAGACTACTCCCAAATCAAGTGCTTTTTCTATTCAACTACACTGCCCCACAAAATAACATCTTTAACACAGTTTTTATTTACATTTTACATTCACAGTGGGAAAAGAGTATCAGTTTATCCTGTAATATGGTCTCCAACTGAGTTTAGACATCAAATTTAAACTACACTAATTTTTTTCATAAAAACCATGACATTTATCATATAAAAAACAACTCCTGTTTCCTAAGAGCCAAAGGTTAAACTTTTACTAGGTTCCATGCAATATGAACTCTTAAGGAGTTTAATATTTCTATGTGTAAAACCCAAATTTGAAAAGACTCGTAGGTTTTTTGTAACTAAAAAAGTTGTTCATAAAGACTATAATAAGCAGAATCCTATTTTCAGCATTACAAGCAGATACTAAAAGCTACTTTAATGGATTCCAAAGTTCATCTGCCATTTTTTTTGAATTCATAATCATAGAACTTTGGTGTTGGAAACTAATTTCTGACCCTTTAGAAACTTCTGGAAGTCCCATTTCACTTCATATTCATTTCCATAAAAGTTTTTTTTTCCTATTACTGAGCTGTTAAGCAAGTACTAGATGTAACAGAGAGCCTCCCTTTTGTTTTATGAGGCCCCTCTCTCCTCTCAACCTCTTGCCCTACTTATAAACAGCTCTGACAATGAGAGAGTGCAAATTCCTCCGCTAGTTTCATTAATATCATCTTCTTAATACTAAATCTATACTTTTCCTCCTCGTGCTCTAGGCCCTTGCTCTATGATACAGCCCATCCATCTTTGGAGACTGCCTAATTCCCTTACTTCATTTACACTGCTAGCTTGAAGGTATTAATAGATAATCATATCCCCCTAGTGCTCCCTTTTCCTAAATTTAGCTCCTTCAGGCTTTTCTCCTAAGGCTTATGCTACCATCAATGTAGAATTATCTGCATGTTATCTTAAATGTGGTTGAAAAGTGTTCAAAATTATTTGGAGTTTTATCCTAGTAAGAAAACAGTAACACTGTTAGCAATACACAGATTACTAGGTTATTTGTCTAGGGGTAATTCAGTGACAGTTCCCTGGAAGTTATTTGAAACCTCGTTATAGTTGCCCTTTTCTAGGTAGCAGTTTCCTGGTTTGCATTAAGGCCATTTATTTCATCTTCCTTGGTGAATGATTTGATATTCAGCATTAACTAATTTCAATGCTCGAGCTGCTATGTTATTTTTCCAGTTGTTCCACAATGTCCAAAACTCCACACAGTGTCTAAAAATGAGTAAACCTGCTACTCTAGGATCTTAAACATGAAAACCTAATGATGCTTCAGTGATGCTTCGGTTTTCCTTTTCCCTCCTTCCCTGTGGCCAGTACTCAAGTCATTCTGTACTCATCAGCAAAGTGCCTCAGACAATGGCATCAGAGCAAGCATTCAGTTCTGAATAAACAGGCAGTGTTCCCAGTCCTGTACTCAAACCATAACTCAAAGGCAGAGGCTATAATAAGCAACAGAAGTTCTCATTTAAAAGGACAAGTAAAGGGACACCTGAGTGGCTCAGGTCATGATCTCAGAGTCCTGAGACCCAAGCCCTGCGTTGGGCCCTGGCTTCAGCAGGGAGCCTGCTTGAGATTCTATTCTCTCTCCCCATCTGTCTCTCCACCCTGCCCCACCATGCACTCTCTCGCTCTCAAATAAATCTCAAAAAAAAAAAAAAAAAAAAAAAGTAAATAAAAGGACAATTAAACATACTAGAAAACTTATGCTTTGATTATAATATTCAAAGTACTATAGCTTCCCCTATGTCCCAAGTTCAGATAGGAAAACAAAGTCAATATTATACGCAAATGCCTCATGAAAATCCTTATTGTGTTTATAATCATATTATTCTAGACAACCATAGCACATAAAAAAATAAGACAACCCAAAACTACTCCATATGAGAAAATGCTGTTGAGTCTCACTATCCACTAATGAATTATGAAATCGAGGTAAGTCACAATAGTTTTCTTCATATGCATTAGAATGCAGATATTGTACAAAATTACATACTTAACGCATATACTTTGTCACAAAATCTGTACTTCTGGATCACAAACAAAAGTGTGAAAGCCTTTTTCTAAACAGCTTTTATATTTTTAGAATCATTTCAACATAATTGTGAACGAAATTATTACCATTTTATTAATATGAGCTAAATCCCTACTAAATGCATTTCAGTATCTAGAAAATTTTAGTTTGTAATGTTTATTTTTCAGGTTATTTTTAAATTAATAAGCAGCAAGGATGTATTTATAACTCTTGAAACTAGATGATAGTATATGGGGGTTTATTAGATTATTGAGTCTACTTTTTATATGTTTGAAATTCTAACAAAAATGTAAAAAAAGAAAACAAGGAAATGGATCTACTTAACAAATAAATACAAAGATGTATAAGGAATAAACTTATAAACTGAGACTTGAACACACCATTTCTAAGGACAATAAACCCAGGAACTTCCTCAGATTTAATTCTGGTAATACTTAGATTGCCTTGTTCAACTATAATGGAAAGGTTTAGAGATCTAAAAAAATACATAAGAGACAGGAGAAACAAAGCCATAAACAGAAAACATCCTCAACGGATAATACAATTATTTAAGTGTGCCTCATTGGCTCTTCATTGCCCCTACAATAGTCAACTATTTTTCAACCAATAGAAAGAACACAAAATATCTACCTACCTGGCAGTGCTTTTCATTTCTTAAAATGTTTAATTCACACTGGCAATTTTCCCAGTGAGTTTAATATAAGAGCTCTGTAACACACCATTCTGCCTTCCTTGAAACAAAAACTACAAATGTTGTCTGAAGTAGGCTTACAGGCAATTGGATTACAAAACAGTGCATGCCTCAAAAATCAGTTTTCCTTATTTCCAAAAAGTAAGTTTCTAAACACTTATTAAAACATAAAGCATTCTCTCCCTAGGCCCTTTATGCATTAGAACTACCTTAAACTATAAGGTCAATTGTGTAATTTTAGAACTGGAAGGGAATTTAGACATCAGTCAAAGTGGTTTTTCAAATACTGTATCAGGAAGAAAAGAAGAATCAGTGGCATAACAATTTATATACCCAAGCACACTTACTTTTTTACTGTATCATACTGCATATGGAACACTTTATTTTGCCTTGTTAGTATTCTATCAGAAAAGGACTTGACATTTTGTCTTGTACTGTATTTTACATTTAATCACTTTTAGAATGTAAGTATACACCTGGATAGAATTAAAACTATTGGTACAATCTGTAACTTAATATTTTCTGATAATATAAACTTACATAATATATAGAACCCTGACACTTTCAGAATGATTTCACATCATCTCATTTATATTTCACTGTCTAGTCAATTTGAAGCAATTCTTGGGTATAATGATAAAAACTAAGATAAAACAAAGGGAAACAAAAACCTATCAAAACTGATATATTTCTGGAAAAGAGCATAAAATACACCACAAACTTATAGTAATTAGGATTATTTGGAAAGCAAGCCAGTCTTAAAACATTCCATAACTGTTTTCAGAAATGCAAAAGAATACCATTCACTACTTTTAGTACAAGGAACGTAACACAAGATGTTTCCATCAAAGCTGACCACAATCTGTTTTAATGAAGAGATAGGACTGGGTTTTTTAAACCTGAAACAACAAAAACAAGAAACACAAAACCAGCAGGTGGGGGAGGAACTCTGAACACACTTCCCACTAACTTACTATATGCAAATAAATGTTGATACTTATGAAATTCTTTAAACCCCATTTCTACACAGACCAATTAAAAGTTCTGAGCAATCAGGTCAAAATAACCTCATTAATTAGGTTTGATTAATAAATGTTTATCTTTGTATTTACTTAAAAACAAACAGGCCTACTCTCAGTTTTAGATAACATAGTAAACTGGAATTAGGTGCAAATCTTCACTCCCTCTCCTAAATTGAATAAATTTTTGAAAAACAGGTAACATTCTATATAGAAATAATGTTTTTACATAAGATCACTGCAATATTTCACTTTAAACTCAGTGAGAAGTCTATATTTTATATATGTACACGTACACACACACACACACACACACCCACACACCCCTATAAAATCTAACAGTTCATAAATCAGCTAATTTTTACTGGAGAGGTTTCACACTTCCCCAAAGCTAATCCTTACTAACTAAAATTAGGAATTCTGAAAAAAAAAATCTACAAAAACCTCACAAACAAGTTTAAAAATGGATTATCTAAGGTGCTTAAAATTAAACTCCATGTCATCAATGGCATTTTTAAAAAATTCATATAAAATGATAATGTTTTGTTTAAAGAGACACACTGAAAGGCAAGCCAATTGTTCACAGGTGATTTAATACTATTTTTTTTTTAACATTGATGTGTGAATTTACTTTAGAGGTCCCAGCTCTATTTTCTGACATTCTATTTTTCCAGATGCTCCTCAAATGAAGATTTATTCCTCAGTCTTACATCCCACTTTTCTCCTTGTACTCCTGAAGCCTTTCTCGTCTTTCCCTTTCTCTTATAACTTCATTCTCTACCTCTGATCCTGTCCAGATTGTGCTCACTGTAAACAAAAAAGGAACAGATGCAGAAAATTCTCCACAGAATTCACTTCTTCCAAAACTTATGTGCATAATTTTTACAGAAACTTTTATTGAACATCTCCTGCAAAATAGCCAACATTGTTTTCCTACACTTCATTTGTGTAGATGCTAGCTACTTGTTACCTTCCCAAACTGTCTTGTAAACAAAACCTTTTACATAGATCCAGCAAAGTATGGATTTTACAAAAATGTAAAGATTTTACATTCATCTTATTTTGAAAAAGTACCTCAAACTAAGTAAATGAAAACATGTCCAAATCGTTGGAACACTTACCTGGTCATATCTGCTCATCTCTGCAAACCCAGTTAAAAAATCACTTTTATTTAAAAAAATAATAAAGACAATACAGTAACATTTTGCCTTTTACTTATGTCTAAAGATATCCTCTAGAGAAAATATTTCACATCAAAACTGTATTGAGAAAAAGAAAGGGATTCTTTCACGACAAAATAGTCTAATTTCTCATGAGGATTTATATAACTCACTCAAAGTCAGACCTGCATTGATCTTCACTCTTAATTTCTGGCAAATGTTTGGACTGTGGAGCACATTTCTATCTAAGGGCTTTTATTTCCTTTCGTTGTTTTAAACCGCGGTGTATTAATAGGTCAGCTTTATTAAGTCTGACAACACAAAAACCCCATCTGCATCTCTAATTTGAAACAAGTAACCTTGAAAAACAGAGACTAAGAGCCCAGGAAGGATCCTGACTTAGTACCATGACCTTTCCACCTGAGACCCAGGACCAATTTTTCATGCCTAGGTGCTCCATCCTATCAGTAGTGACACTTGTCAGCTCCCTGAGAGACTAGAGGCTTATAATCTCCTTAGGAAATGCTTTATTCCAAGGCAAACTATTTCTTCTGGTCATTTAAAATCTTATTGGGATTAATTACGTTAAGATCTCTTGCTTGACATCTAGCATGTCATTTGCACCACAGATGCTGTAGGTAACATCTGTCTTCTGTCACTCATTTCAGCTCACCCAAAGAGATGAACAATCAACAGTAAGTACATGCCTAAAAACATACTCAGGGAGAGAAAATTGCCAAACCACTAAAGCAAACAGCACTCGACAGAAAAGAAAAAGATTTATGAATCATCTATTGCTAATACTGGCATTGTTACAAATGACAATGTTCACAACTATCTAGTATCACCTAGCAAAATGGTCTCTTAAAATTTCACTCATTAATAATAAAATTCATTAGACTCATTTTCTCCCACTGAGCCCTGTTAATTGCCCAATTTTATATTTTCAGTATGACTGTATTGCATTTTTACTCTCCACTCCACATTCATTCATTAGTTAACATCTCCAACACTCCCACTGTGTGCCAGGCACTACACTCTGCTTCTCTTTTTCACAACAATGGGATTCTATGAAAAGATGATACCTAAACCATATGAAAGATACTTAGTTCACTGAAAGAAAAAGAAAGCCCATGAAATCTCCCGGACAATGAAAATATGAACTTCCTCATCTGAATTTGCAACTGCAGACACAGTGCAGCTGGTCATTTAAAGTTACATAAGCAAAAGCACAAATCTCTGTTCAGGGCCTTCAAAATGGCCTACTTAATTTTATTCAAGATAGTGAGCAGCATTAACAATTAAGTGCTCAACATATACATGATAAAAACAAGTAATTAATAATGTTACTTTTTAAGGGATAACAACAGTAACAGCAAACACTATAGTGAGCAAACATTTAGTCCATATAGTTAGTTATGCTACATAATGTAGCATATGGCACATATAGTAACATATAGTAACATATGTTACATATAGTAACAAGTGTTACATATAGTAAAAAGTCACTCCCTACTGAAACTCACTATATATGCCAGGCAGAAATCTCAGTGCTTTATACCATTATCTCATTTAATCTTCCCATCATCCCTAGGAGACTGGCGTTATTATAAACTTCCTTTTACAGATGATTAAACCGAGGCTTGGCAGTATTACGCACTTCATATAAGATAACTTAGCTAGAAGAGCTGCGACTCAAACCCAGGTCTATCGGGATCCAGAGGCTGCTCTTGATCACCATATAATATCACTTGGTTTACACTCATTCAATTTTAAAGTCTAAAGTTTTTGAATGTCTATCAGAAAGGTTACTTTTTAAAACAAGTTTATTCCTCTAAAATGAGTTACATCTTTGTTGATCTATACAAAAACCAACACCTTAACTAAGGATTTTACTTCGAACTGTCATCCTACAAGTCTAAAATTTGGATGAGAAAGTCTATCTGAATGAAAGCCTTGAGTCTCTTGGGTCACAGCTGAGAAGCAAGAGGCCTTGAGGGTCATCAGTCCAAACTCCTCATTTTAGGAAAATGAAAGAGACCTTTTGAAAAACATGAATAATCAGTCTAAACTACCACATACCTAATCCAGAAACACATAGGTTTGGGTTTTGTTTTTTTTTTCTAAGTCACCATTTTAAGTAAATAAATCTAACATTTGACATCATACAAATAATGGTATCCATTTCTGATACACTGTAAGAAAATACAAACTCCATGACAAGAGGTCCGACTCTTGTAAGGCTATTATCAATTGAAAGCATGAATCATATCATAAAACATGTTATAGAAAGCTATAAAATGGCAGTCTTACCTATATGGACTCAAACACACAAAAAAACAGCCATTTCTTCTTTAAATAAAATTTACATTCATTTGGGTCAACTACAGGGCTCAGCTACACTTTGCCAGTCAGGTCAGATGACTGAATTCAAGCTCATTTCAAGGAAAAGCTGCACTATGCCGTATTTAGAACACATATCACTGAGAATAGCCAGTCGAGTCTTTGGTAGGCCTATCCAAAAACATTGCTTTAGTTGCTAAGAAACTACAATTTCCCCGTATTACAAATCATTGAAAGAAGCTAAGCCACAGCACAGAGATTAAACATGTTAAGATCAAAAATCTCTCACCTATCATGCCAAAGGAAACCATGCTATTTCCACAAATCAAACAGCTGAAATTAGTATTAGGCTCTTTTAAATCATATTTTTAATACAGCCTAAAAACTGATGAGACAAATCAGACTAACTCTACTCAGCCTTCCACTGTGGCCTCACGCTTTGGAAGAAACTGAAAAATACCCAACCCACTTCACATATTCAACGCTAGAGACAGAAATATATTTCCTTCCTGACCCCTGCAGTGATAATTCAAGGCCATGAAGCATACATAAGATTTGATTAGTGCAATCTGGTATAGCAAACACCCATATTTAACTGATGGTGATTTTCAATCCTTTACTGATATATTGTCACTGTAATCCTCAGCATTTTAAGCCCAGACTCTCCACAGAATGCTTAACTTCAATGACTCTATCACTGATTTTTTTTAAATGAAAGCATTAAATTCCAACTATTCCAACAAGAGTAATTTTAAATTGTTCTAGTATAACGAGACACTGAAGAATCAGCAATAATAATTTCTAGTTCACTCTCTAGCAGGGACTTCTGTTAAATTCTTTCCTACAAAAATATGTTTAAACCTCTTAAAGGCTGTTTCCACAAAAGAAGAAACTAGTTCTCAGTATTTTTCACCTCTGAAAGATCAATTCAGCAGCTGAGTTGTAACACGGGCATCACCAGTTAGAATCTTTTTTGTCTTGATCCCCCATCACCACGATTTTCTCTATTTCTCCATCTTCTCTTAAAGAGCTTCCGTTCAAAACCAAATTGTTTCCACTACAGACTGTACACATCTCAGGAACTACTTTCATGGTCCTCAGAAATAATGTCTGTTCTGCTTTGAAACTTTTAGATCTTTAAACCCCACTCCCTCCATCTCCCTGTCTTCAGATTCAGTCCCACCCCTGCAGTTCCAGTTATGTGTCTCTGCCTTCCCAAAGCCCTAAACAAGATCATACAACACTCGCCACAACTCAGCTCCTCCCGACCCTAACATATTCTCCACACTGCAAACCAACATTACACCCCCGGCTTCCTGTATTTTACTCCCTTTCCTCATTTTGTCTTTCCCCCACCCCCATCTCTGTATCCAGGCACCCTTATTGCTCTAATAAATATTCCCCCTACCTCAGTTTCAACCCTTTCTCCCCATCCTCTGCTCGTTTTTCCTCTCCTTATTTAGAAACTCCTTTTTGCTCTCCCAACCACTACCCTAGAATGCCCAACACTCCACCCTCCTTAGCAAACCCAGCCCTCTTCCCCCATCTCGTTGAGAGCCACAGCTGTTTCTCTTTCCAGATCCCTTACTGCAGTCAACCCACTACCTTAGCTTTCCACCTACCTTCCCTCCACCTCCATATCCAAGGTTCCGTGAGTCTTTACCCCTCCTTGGGGCTCTAGTACTCTGCTCGGTATTCTTCAGGACTCCCCTCCCCCCAGTGTCTCCCTTATTATTATTTTTTTTTAGGGATGTCAGCGGTCTCACGGGGCCCCCGTAGAATCCTAGATGACCCCAGTGCCCGGGACCCCCGTCCTCTTGGGGAGCCTTACTGACACCACTCCCGTCGCCTTAAACATAAATACCTGGATTCTACCGCCTTCTTTAAATGCTGCGCCCCCTCCTCATCCGCCCCCGCTACTCCAGCTCCTCACGTTGGCTTTCCGGTGTCCCCTCCCCGGCTCGCAGCGACGAGCCCCACGATGTGGAGCCTCTAAGTCCGCAACACCACAGGCTCCAAACGGACGCCCCCACCTCTCGGACCCGCGCCTCGGTTCTCACACCCGCGCCTCTTCGAACTCCCGACCCGAATCTCCCCTCGGGTGCGCAGCCCTTCATACTCTCGACCGGCCCTCTTCCCCTTGCTCCGGCACCTCTTCGGGCCCGGGACGGCCTCCTCCGGTCGCCGGCGTCCCTCGGCCCCCGCCCGGCCCGCCCCCGGCACCCCGCTTACCGTTCTGAGCGGCGCCTGGCCCTGGGAGGAGGGAGCCAGAGACCAGCAACAGCGACAGGGCCAAGGCGCTGGGAAGCGACGAGACCGACATCCTCCCTGCGGAAGACCGAACAGCGAATGGGCCGGGGCCGGAGCCGGGGCCGGGGCCGGGGAAGGGAGGGGAGGGAGGGAGGGGGCGGGCGAGTGCGCGAGGGAGTGAGCGAGGGAGGCAGCAACAGCTAGGCTCCGTCCTTCTCCGTCCTCCTCCTACCGCCGCAGCGCCCAAGCCTCGCGATATCTTCGCTCCGGGGCCGTGGGCGGTTAAGGAGAGACGGCGGCAAGGCTCGCGAGAAGAGGCGGTCTCGACTGATGCTCCCGCCCCTCAGACCGGTGTCCCGCCCCTGCGGAGGCTGATTGGCCTAGAGCTAGGTGGGTCACGTGCCAAGGGCGCTTCTGGCCACGTGACGGGGCGGGGCGGGACTCCTCCCCACTCCTTTGGCCCTGGTGGAACCGGAGGCTGTGCTTTTTGCTTACCCTCTGTGAAAAGGGAGCGCCCATAAACGAGAGGAAGCTTTGGGGACACAATATGTTCCCTTCTCTCATCTTGCTTTTCATTTGTTGGAGCTCTAGGCCGCTCTAATTGTCTCCAAAGTCCTGTTCGGTCTTCTTTCCGGACTTTGACCTCAGACGCCTTCAGGCATCTGGCTCCAACCTTCTACTTTCACTTGTTTTAATCCTCCAAAGTGACGTCCTCCACGTGTTCGATATTACCCTGTACTTCCTGCATTTGCTCCCGCCCCTTGAGATGTCCTTTTCCGCGCGCTTCTCCTCCTCCTTCCCCATTTTGACCTTATTTTAATTTCACAGAATCTCACGGCCTGAAGTTCAGCTAGCCTAATTGCGCATCCATAGACACTAAATGCTACAAGAAAGTCATCATGTACTAACTTACATGAAGAATCTTCAGAAGCATTTTTATGCAGTAAACATTTATTGAGTACCTGCTGGGTACCAAGTTTTCACATCTGCTGTGAAACCCAGATGTAAAGATTGTCCCCATTTTCATGAAGTTCACAACCTAATCTGTCAGAGGAACAAGGAAGAGGACGAATGACGGCATAGCAAAACGACCCATATGAAAGGAGTCAGAGAAGAGTTCTGCCATGTGGTCACTACTGTTTGTACGGAATTGAGAAATGCACTTTTTAAGGGTATTTTTTTGAACTGCTATCAGCACCGTCGATCCTTGGCCAACAAAGGAGTTTCCGTAGCTGAGCTCATCTCTGAGTCAGACCAGACATCCTGGGGAGTGTCTGTGGAGTGAAATTGTGAGAAGACAAGTAAACAGTCCTGGTGATCTGACTCAATTCAAAGATAGAGCTTGGGGAACCAGAAGGAAGGAACACTCACCAAGACCTTCACAGGCTCAAGTCAAAGTAGTCTCAAGCTTTCAGCATGAACTGGACAGCTGGTGGTTCCAGACTGAGCTTTCAAGCAAACACTGGGACTACAGCTGTGGCATGTTGCAGATGGAACGGAAACCAATATCCTCCGAGACTTTAGGTGTGTGTGTGACCAAGGGTTTGGCAGGTGTCCTAGGATAAATAGGCCATTCTGCAGACAGCTGTGTATGCAGGGCTGCAGGGCTGCCTGTGGTGAGACGGATTTTCAGCTAGTGGAAATTTGGTGAGATGCAACTATAACCCTAATCAACATCCCCATTTAATTAGGGAGCCTCATAACAAGGGATCCTTGCAAAATGATTGTGCTCGTTTTGTGGGTAGAGAAACTGAGGCCAAGAAAGGCGTGACCTGCCCAGGGCCCGAGTGTTACTGGTAAAACATTAGTACCAAACAGTCTGGTTTGACACCTTGTGGGCTCATGGCAAGAGTGCATTTCCTTGCCCTCCCTCTAAGTTGGGAGTGGCATATGACTTGCTTTGACTGGTGAAATAGAAGCTGACACACACCATTTTCAAGCAAAAGCATTTCATTACTGTTGCAGACATTAGAGGATGCTCTTCTCCTTGGGAGAAGATCCGCAATGGTGATGTGAAAGCATGTATGGAAATGAAACATGTCAGCCTGGGTCCCTCAGTTAGCCCAAAAAGCCCAAGCCTCCTGCCAACCAGTGTAAAGCAGATAATGTCTGTTGAGTTAAACTACTGAGATTCAGAGGCATTTTCTCCTAACTATTCTGCTTAGGGGGAAAATGAAATTTAAGTCCATCCCATGACCCCCACGAACGCTATTAGCTGTGTGACATTGGCCAAGTGACCAGATCCCTCCCTATGTATCTCTCAAATGGGGCAAATGATAGTATCTACCTCGTAAGATTATAGGAGGAATAAATGATCCATTTATGTACAATGTTCACATCAGTTTCTGGTGCATGTGAATACTCAAATGTTGATTATAATGACAATAAATCTTATTGCTGCCACCGCCGCTGCTGCAATTCTAACTCCAGCCCTATGTTCTTCCCACTGTGTCACGCTACTTACAACAAATCATTTGGGGACAAAAGTTTTCTTAAAATTTTATTTATTTATATGAGAGGTGGAGAGAGAGAGAGTGCACACACAAGAGAGCAAGCACAAGCAGGGGGAGGGGCAGAGGGAGAGGGAGAAGCAGACTCCCTTGCTAAGTAGGGGGATGACAGGAGGCTCGATCCTAGGACCCTGGGATCATGACGAACTGAAGGCAGACAGCTAGCCAACTGAGCCACACAGGTGCCCCTGGGAAAAATAAAATTTAAGTATGGTGTTACCATCAACTCTCAAAACTTGCAGTTATGAGGACTCCTTTTACCCTGGAGAAAATATAAAACTCTACGTAATAGTAGCTGTACTTTTAGACCTCTTTTGTTGAAAAAAATACATGATAAACCTTTCAACAGCTGAATGACCTCTTTAAAGGAATTTAGGAGTGTGTGTTTTGTTGTTATTGTTATTGTTGTTGTTGTTGTTCTTCTTCTTCTTCTTCTTCCTCTTTTTAGATTTACAGACGCTTAGAATCTCTCTACAAGTGTTAGGTGTGTGGAAGGATGGCTGAGCTCCTTGCAATATCTCACAAGAGCTCTAGAGGTCCTCAGTGCTCAGGCTGAAACACACTTCTTGGCCTCCAAGGACTGCTTGGAGGTCCGCTTTCCACTATTGACAGCGCCTCCTGGTGGCAAGATCTATAATAAACCATTCCAGTTGAAAGGTTTTTGGTGGTTTTATTTGATATGGTTCATTGGCCATAGGAAGGATGTCAATAAAATGTAATAGTGATATTACAGTTGACTTTGACCTTCCTAATGGTTCCCCCCACTCACCTCCTGCAAAGATCTCTGCTCATTTGAAGTTCTTTCTATTCAGATTTATTACCCTGATCACCCTGATGGCTGTCATCTTCTGACCTCCCACATAATCTTTTCATGTCCCTTCCACTAGCACCATGCTTGAACACCATGGTGAGTTCAACAACCACCTTGATGATCTGTTCAATACCCGGGCTTCTCAGTCCTTTGATCTTTTCACCTCCAACAACCCTCTTCACTTAGCTACCCTTCCACATTCACACCCTCCACACTTTAATCACCCCAAAAAGGGCCCCATATTTGAAATATGAAAGTATAATACCTCACTCTCTCCATTTACCATCTCCCATCCTTTCAATTCTGTGTGCTAGGACCCTATTTACTAAGTCTTCAACCTCACTGAGACCTCTAATGCATTAATCCCACCAATTCCTTGTCCATTCTTCGTTTCCCTCCTTGTCTAGCTTGGAGTCCATGATTCACCATTATAATCATTTCCTTACCCACCTCAACCTCTAACATACTTTGCTGGAAAAAACAACAAACTGGCTAAGCACTACAGTCTGAGATGAGGTTTCATGCCTGCACCCGAGCAGCTGAATATTGTCAGAGAAAAATCACACCAACAGGGTGAATGACTTCATTTTAAATTCTTGGTCTCAAACCTCAAACGGGTCCTTGCTACCACGGAGCAGTCCTACTCTTCCTTATGTGGTACAGATGAATTTACAATCAACTGGTCACATGCAGGAAATGCACATTTCTTTCATTTCTCTAAATCAAATTTAATCCATTGTGAGCACCTTTCTCTTTTTAAAAATATTTTATTTATTTATGTATTTAACAGAGCTAGAGAAAGAGAGTGGGGGAGAAGCAGAAGAAGGAGGACAAGAGACCTCATGCTTGTCCTCCCATCTCCCCTGACATGAGGATCTAATCCAGAACTTGAGATCATGACCTGAGCTGAAATCAAGAGTCAGCCACTTAACCTACAGAACCATCCAGGTGTTCCGATTCTGAGCACCTTTCTGCTGAGATGACAAGAAACTCCATTTTGCTCATTATGAGCTTCCATCCCTACTTCCCCGGGGTAAATATGAACTCCCTGGGGTTTAATGCAGTCCAGGACATCGCTGGGTCTTGTTTTGTTTTTTTTCCTTCATTGGGTTCAGTCTGGTCATTGCTGGTAGGTGCACTGCCCAGACCCTCATGGCCCCTTGAAGATGAATGGCTCAGCACTTCCCACCCCTTACCTCATTAGCCTCACCCCAACCCAAGCTCCCTCTTCAGTTCTTTGTGATTGCTCTGCTCCTTCCCACCTTGGGGCCATTTTGCACATTCCATGACCTTTGCCCAGCATGCGTATCACCCATCCTCTTCACCTCATCTGCTTCTCATCCTTCAGACGTCAACTTCACATCATCCCTCCTTAATGTGAAAATTAAAACCATATGAGATACTACTTTACATGCACACATTTAATCATTTAAAAAACCAACAATAGGGCTACCTGGGTGGCTCAGTAGGTTGAGCATCTGTCCAACTCTTAGTTTGGCTCAGGTCATAATCTTGGGGTTCTGGGATTGAGTTCAGCCCAGAGTCTGCTTGAGATTTCCTCCCTCTCCCCTTTCCCCCACCCCCCCACTTGCATACTCTCCTCCTCTCTCTCTCAAATAAGTAAATTTTTAAAAATCTTAAAACAAAAACACTTGACAATACTAAATGTTGGTGGGTATGTGGAGCAAGGAGAACTCCCATACACTGCTGGTATGTATACAAAAATGGCAGAACCATACTTCAATTTTTTAAATGGCAGAACTACTTTGGGAACCTATTTGGCAGTTTCTTGTAAAGTTACATGTATATCTAATCTGTGACCAACAATTCTACTCTTGTATTACCAGTGCCCAAGAGAAATGAAAATCCATGTCCATGAAACAATTTGCATAAGAATGTTCCTAGCAGCTTTATCCATAATACACATAATGGGAAACAACCCAAATATTCATCAAGAGGCGAACGGATAAGCAAACTATGGTATCGTCATATAGTACATTCTATTCAGCAATTAAAAAAAAAGGAATGAACTACTGATACATGCGATAATATGAAAGAATCTCTGAAGCATAATACTGAGCAAAAGAAGTGAGACCATGGGACTCCTGGGTGGCTCAGTGGGTTAGGCCTCTGCCTTTGGCTCGGAATCATGATCCCAGGGTGCTGGGATTGAGCCCCGCATCGGGCTAGAGATGCTGAGCGGGAAGCCTGTTCCCCACCCCCTCCACCTGACTCTCTGCCTACTTGTGATCTCTGTCTGTCAAATAAATAAGTAAAGTCTTAAAAAGAGAGAGGGAGAGAGAGAGAGTTAGCCAGACAAAGATGGGGCAGGTATAGGCATAAGAGGTCTGTTCCAAGGGTAGAACTTCAAAGT
Organism: Lontra canadensis; assembly: GCF_010015895.1. Classification (NCBI taxonomy): domain Eukaryota; kingdom Metazoa; phylum Chordata; class Mammalia; order Carnivora; family Mustelidae; genus Lontra; species Lontra canadensis. The sequence goes on from NW_022631022.1 coordinate 18,029,232, forward strand.
GTGAAGTGTCTAAAGTGGGAGAGAGCCTGTCAAGGGCTACAGAGAAGACCAGTGTGCCTGGAACTCAGGGAACAAGGGGGAAGATATGTAAAAGGAGGCTGAAGTTGAAAGACGGGGATTGGGGTCGGATCAGCAATGCCTCAAGGACCATGTGAAGGATTTGAGATTTTGGTCACCTATGAGTAAAGCTGTAGGTTGGTTCCTTTAACATAAGCCTAGTCCAGAACCTCTTTATTTGGAAGTAAAGCGAATCTCTCAATAGGGACCATATATTGAAGCAGAGTGAAGAGTGAAGCTGTGCTCTCTCTCTCTCTTTCTGAAAGATTGTATTTATTTATTTATTTTATTTATTCATTAGAGAGAAAGAGCACCCACAGAGGGGAGAAGCAGGGGGAGAAGGGAGAAGCAGACTCCCCGCTGAGCTGGGAGCCTGATGGGAGGCTCAATCCCAGGACCTGGAGATTATAACCTGAGTCTAGGGTAGACACTCAACCATCTGAGCCACCCAGGTGCCCCGAAGCTGTGTTCTGTATATGCCTAACCAGGTGCTATTCTCTATCACAATTTCCTTCTATTAACAACATTTTGCTTAGCTGTCCCCTCCAGGCTCAACTGTGCTGCAGGGAATTAAGGGAAGGGCGATTCTTTTCTTGGGTTAGAACATAAATAGGCAAGAGCCCTCCCCTAAGACCTCATATCCTTTCCCTAAGGGGAAAGTGAATGAAGCATAGAGGCCAGAGATCAGTGTGGTGGGTCCAGTCCTCTCTTGGCATAAGCAGAGTCTAGTGATTCTAGAGGCTGGATGACCAGCCCTCAATTTTTCTTCCTCCAGACACCTACAATGTATCTGTACCATCGAAAACTAGTCTAGTCTTGCATGATGGGTTAATGTCATATATCTCCACATCCAATCTCCCCATCTAGAATATGAACTCATTATAACTACCTCTATCTAGGGGTGCCTGGGTGGCTCCATTGGTTATGGGGCTGTCTTCAGCTCAGGTCATGATCCCGGAGTCCTGGGATTGAGCCCCATGTCAGGCTCCCTGCTCAGCGGGGCTGCTTCTCCCTCTCTCTTGGCCAGCCGCTCCCCTCCCCTCTCTCACTATCAAATAAATAAAATCTTAGAAAAAAAAACTACCTCTATCTCGTATTTCACAGCTTTTCACAGATTACAAAATATTTTCACATTCATTATCCCATTAGTTCACTTGGTTATCAAAACTCTATTGCATAGGGGGCGCCTGGGTGGCTTAGAAGGTTAAACATCTGCCTTCAGCTCAGGTCATGATCTCTGGTCCTGGGATCGAGCCCCACATCGGGCTCCCAGCTCAGTGGGGAGCCTGCTTCTCCCTCTGCCTCTCCCTTTGCTTGTGCTCTGTCTCTCTCTTTCTCTCTCAAATGAATAAATAAAATCTTTAAAGAAAAAAAAAACTCTATTGCATAAATAAGATAACTGGGGCTCAAAAAGGAGAGTAACTTGCTCAAGGCCCCCAGCTGGTGAGTAATAAAGCCAAATAGAATTTGAACCCAAGTCCTTTGGACTCCAAAGGGGTGTTGAGGGTCACCGAGTCACTAGCTGGAGGAAGACAATTTCAATCTCCTAAAATGATCCTTTCCCAACAGCATGGGTCTTTTCTGATGATGAAGCAAAGTCTTTGGGCAAGATCTGCTGGGGTCACTATAAGATCAGCTCATCTCCTGGTCAGGAGTTTGGGGCGCTCAACATTTCTTCCAGAAGTACTTTGGGTACCATGTCTACCCTGATGACCAATGGAGGGATGGGGCAGGGCAACTCAACAGCCAAGTTGGCTTCTCCCTGGAGTTAGAGAGGGGGTTTTAGGGACTGATCCACAGCCCTCTTTGAATCCCTGCTCAAATTTGGAAACAACTGAAAGACAGACATAGGCATCAACGATGCGACTGGATAAGTCTGCCAAATTTAGGGGCACAACCATATTTGCAACCATATTTGGCTAGCAGACTTATCCGTGTTCTCCAACATCACCTTTATAACAGGGATATTTTGATCTCCAAAGTGATGCTGGAGAACATGGATTCATCTGCTAGCCAAATACAGCTGCTAGCACTTTGCCTCTAAATTTGGCAGACTGTCTAGTCAGAGATGCCCGAAGTGCAAGAAGATCATTAATTCTCCCACTGTCGCTGGAAAACTTAAGCATCATGGAGACACAGACAAACGTCTGCTCTCTGTAAGTGGCCGGTCCCAAGCTTGCTGATATCTTTCTCGCCTACCAGAGAACTCACTCCTGAGCCCATGGGGAACAGCCAGTAATAGGAGGTAAGGAGTGTTAAAATAATGAAGTAGTTCTCTATCCTGACCACATATTAGAAGCATCTGGGGAGCCTGAAACAACACCAATGCCAATATATACGCACTCATCTTCAGGTCCCAGCCCCAGAGATTTGAACTTGATTGGCGCGGGGTGGGGTCCAGCATATGTGGCCAAGTAATGCCCTCTAATGTATTGTAATGCACTGCTTCTCAAACTTGGATGAACATTAGGTCACCTGGGAACTTTAAAAAAATCCCAGTGCCTAGACCACAACAATTAAACCAGACTCTCTGGAGGAGGGACCTAAACATCTGTATATTTTTAAGACTTCCAAGGGAATTGCAATGTGCAGCAAAATTGAGAACAGGTGCTCAAATGCAATCTTTTAAAAAAAAAAACTGGGTATGTAGCAGAATGACAAAGAAGGCTATTAAAAAAAATAGATTTCTGGCCCCCAATGTATTCCTGTGGACCTGTAACAGGTGTGTTAAATTAAGAATCTGCAGATTATGACCTGCTGAATGAAGGGGGACAGGCCACCTGCATAGGACTGGGAAGTAGTTCCCTGAGCATCCGGGATCCCACTTTGGGCAAGTGAAAATCCAGGGGTCATTTTGATCAAAGGCACTATTTCAATACACTCACACAAAGAAAATAAAGTTACAAGATTTATTACTTACAGATCTCATCAATGGGAGTGAGAAGGTATGCAATGAGCATGGGCAAAGGCGGTCCTCTCTCCCAGGTCAGGAGCATGCAGGAGAAAAGAGAGCAGGGTTGCAAATACCTTTATTTACCAGGTGGCTGGGGTGGAGGTCACTAACTTTTTGCAGGCTCAACTCTGAGGGGTTATTGTAAAAGGTACCCTGGAATAGCAAAGCAGGAACTTGTGGTGGAAATCTAAATGTACAGACTTGGTGTGAGCAGGGTGGCATACTGTAAGATGAGACTCAAAAGAGCTGTTTTCTCATGACATTTACCCCTAGAAATTCTGATTCAGTAGGTCCAGGTGGAGCCAGAGACTTTGCATTTCTAACAAGCTCCCAAGTAATCCTGATACTCTTGGTTTGCAAACCACACTTTGAGACCTGTCCCTGCACAGAACATAGCAATGTATTTCCTCCAGCAGTGGACAGAGCCATGAAGGAAGGCCGGTGTGATAACTTCTGTCCCTAAAGGTCCATGGAAAAATAATTATCAGTTCAAGGGGCGCATGGGTGGCTCAGTTGGTTAAGTGTCTGCCTTCAGTTCAACTCATGATCCCAGAGTCCTGGGATCGAACCCCATGTTGGGCTCCCTGCTCAATGGAGAGTCTGCTTCTCCCTCTGCCTCTCTCCCCACTTCTAGCTTGTGCTCTCACACACACTGTCTCTCTCGCCTATAAATAAAAAAAAAAATCTTAAAAAAATTATCAGACCCCCCCACAAAAAAATCTGTCCAATTAGCCCGTATGGTGTTTTAAAGAGGGATAATTCTGTGGCTAGTTCCAGAATGCTCAAGATGTTCTCCAGGTCACTGATCTTCCCACAGCTGGGAAACTCACTTGTGTTGTTTCCATGTAAATGACTACTTATAGCTGTAAGAGTAGTGTCTTCTTGGTATGGTCCCTTTTTCCTGAGAAATACTCTGATTCACGTGAGCCTAATGGGACCATTCCATTCTTGCAAGACCCTTGACCCCTGTTTGATTCAAGGGAGGTGGCAAGGCTCCAGCCAGGCTATTCAGAGCCCTAGGAAATTTTTGGATTACAGTTTAAGAGAGCCGATCTCTCTCTGCTCAGTGGTATAAGTTTTGAGACATGAAAACCAAGGTGTCAATGGCCAGGAGTTCTGCCATTTACAAGAAGCCAGTCTGCAGAGAGAGGACGAAGATGACTTAAAAAAAAAAAAAAAAAAAAAAAAAAGGCAGCCAAGTTCCCTCTCTGTTATGTGCTCCTCTAGGAGGGGCATTACATAGTGTTCTATTCTCCGGTGTCTGGCATTGTTAATAACACAAAGGAAGAGGGTCAATAAGTATCATAAACAGCCTCACTGAGGTATAATTAATAGACAATGAACTACATATATTTAAAGGGTACGGTTTGATACATTTTGACATATTTATACACCTGTGAAATCATCACCATTCATCACCCCCAGAAGTTTCATGAGCTCCTTTATAGTCCCTCCTCCCACCTCTCCCCACCTAACCCCCGGGCAGACACTGCTCTGCTCCCTGTCACTATGAGTTTGTATCTTCTAGAGTTTCATATAAATGGAATCCTACAATATGTATTATTTTTGACAGCTTCTTTCTGATTCATTCATGTAGTGTGTGTCAATAGTTCATTCCGTTTTATTGTGAGTAGTATTTCATCAGATGGATATATCACAACTGTTTATCCATTCACCTGTTGATGGATTTTGGGGTTGTTTCCATGTAATGCCTGTCACAAATAAAGCTGCATGAACATTCTCGTATACGACTTGGTACGGACATATGCTTTCATTTCTCCTGGGTAAATAGCTAGGTGTGGAATGAGTGGATCATATGGAAGATGTATGATTAACTTTTAAGAAACCGCTAAACTCTTTTCCAAAGTTGGTTATGCCACTACATTCCTGACAGTGTTTGAGACCTCTGGTTCTTCCACACTAACTCTTGGAAAGGTCAGTTCTTAAAATTTCAGTCATCCTAATAGGTATGTGGTACATCATTGTGATTTTAATTTGCATTTCCCTAATGATTAATGATGTTGTACACCATTTATGAACGTATTGACAACCCATACGTCTTCTTCGGTGCAATGTCTCTTAACATCTTTTGCCCATTTTTGATTGGGTTTTTTGTCCTCCAAAGAGTTGTAGGGTTGTAAGGTTTGTACGTTGTAAGGGTTTTTTTTCTATATTCTGAATATAAATATCAGATATGTTTTGCAAGTATTTTCTTTCATTCTATGCCCTGCTTTTTCCTTTTCATAGTAGTATCTTTTGAAGATCAAAAGTTTTAATTTTGATCAAATACATTTATCAACTTTTTCTTTTTTTTTTTTAAGATTTTATTTATTTATTTGACAGACAGAGATCACAAGTAGGCAGAGAGGCAGGCAGAGAGAGAGAGGTGGAAGCAGGCTCTCCGCTGAGCAGAGAGCCCGATGCAGGGCTTGATCCCAGGACCCTGGGATCATGACCTGAGCCGAAGGCAGAGGCTTTAACCCACTGAGCCACCCAGGCGCCCCTCAACTTTTTCTTTTTAATATTTGTATTTGCAGGCCCTCTCTAAGAAATCATTACCTACCCACAAAGATTTTTCTCCCATATTTTATTCCAGAAGCCTTAAGTTTGAGCTCTCTTATTTATGTCTATGATTCACTCAGGGTTAATTTTTCCATATAGTATAAGGTAAAGATAAAAAAAATTTTAGTGTCATTTGTTGAAAATGTAGTGTCATTTGTTGTAACATTTGTTACAAATCAGTTGTCCATACACATGTGGACTACCTCTGGATTTTATTCTGTTTCATTGAGATGTTCGTCCAGCCTTCCAACACCACAACACCTCAACTACTTCAAATTTATTCTAAGCCTTAAAATAAGATAGAAAAAAAATTAGATAAGGTCCTTTGGAAATAATAATAATAAATAATAAATAGGTAAATATAAGAGACTTTTCTTCATTTTTGAAGATTTAGAAGATTTTATGTATTTATTTGAGAGAGAGAGAGTGCATGCACAAGTTGGGGGAGGGAAAGGGGGGGAGGGATGGGAAAAGGGAAAGAATCTCAGTTAGACTCTACACAGAGCCTGGAGCCCGGAATGGTGAGGTGAGGAGCCTTGGTCTCAGGACTCTGAGATCAAGAGTTGGAGTGGAAATCAAGAGTTGGACACTTCAACCAACAGCCCAGGCACCCCACATTTTAAAATATTTTAAAAGATAATTGACTTTTTAAATCAAAAGTGATAACAATGTATTATGGGGTTTATTACGTAGAAGTAAAATGTATGACAACAACATATAAAGGGCATGAATGGAGAAAGGAGAGTATACCATTTCAAGGTTCTTACCCTTTGTTCATAAAGTGATATAATGTTGTTTGGAGGAAAACTACTATCAGTTAAAGATTTAGTAGGGCAAATACTGAAAACTAAAAGAGATAGGGTTGGACAGACTCTGTCTTTGGCTCAGCTCATGTCCCAGTGTCCTGGGATCGAGTTCCACAACAGGCTCCCTGTTCAACAGGGAGTCTGCTTCTCCCTCTGTCTCTCTCAACTGACTTGTGCTCTTGCTCTCTCTCACTTTCTCTCTTTCTCTCAAATAAATAAATAAAATCTTTAAAAAAAAGAATTAATAAGCAGTGGTGAAAATAAAATGGAATATTAAAACATATTCAATTAATCCAAAAGGAGGCAGGAAAGAGAAAATTAGCAAAGAAAAAAAATTGGGTCAAATAGAAAACTAGCAATAATATGATAGAATAAAATGCACCCAAACAAATCATTGTATTAAATGCAAATTGTTTAAGCATTCCAACAAAAAGGCAGAGATTGTCAGATTGGATAAAATAAAAAACAAGACCTAACTGTGTGCTGTCCATAAGCAGGCCACTTCAAATATAAAGACCACAAAGATTTAAAGTAAAAGAACCAAAAAAAGTATCCCATGCAAACATGAATTAGAGGAAAACTGCGATAGTTATGTTAATATCAGACAAAGTAGATTTCAAAAGGAGACATGTTATCTGGGATTCATTGCATAATGATAATTCACCAAGACACATACACCAAGAGTCAATACACCAAGAGCACATAACAATCTGAAATGGTATGGATATGAAAACAGAGCTTCCTAACAGATAAAACAAAATCTGATAAAACTGAAAGTTAAAGTATTTTATGTATGTATTTGTGTGTGTGTGTATATATATATGCCATTCCACAAGTATAGTTAGAAATTTTAACATTTTTCTTTCAGTGATTAATAGAACAAATAGACAGAAAAATCTATAAGGATGTAGAAGACTCATACAACACTATCTGAACCAAATGGCATTCATAGAACACTACACCTAGTGATGGCAAAATGTGCATTCTCTCCATGGGCACATGGAACATTCACTAAGATAAACTATGTTCTGGTGTATAAAACAAGTCTCAACAAACAGAAGCATTGAAATCATCCAAGGTATATCCTCTGACCACCAAGAAATAGACTAGAAATCAGTGAGAGAAAGATAACTGGAAAAACCTCTGAATAATTTCAAGTTGAACATTATACTCCTAAATAACACAAGAAGAAATCATAATAGAAATTTTAAAATATGTTTCAGTAACCTATAATAATTTAAAAAGATTTAAAAATAAAAAAGTATTTGTTACATTTATACTCCCATATTTACCATTCCTAGAACTTCTTTATTTTTATTTATAAATCCAAATTTCCATCTGGTTTCATTTTCTTTCTGCCCGAAAAGCTTCTTTTTTTTTTTTTTAAGATTTTATTTATTTATCTGACAGACAGAGACCACGAGTAGGCAGAGAGGCAGGTAGAGAGAGAGAGAGAGAGAGGAGGAAGCAGGCTCCCTGCCGAGCAAAGAGCCCGATGCGGGGCTTGATCCCAGAACTCTGGGATCATGACCTGAGCCGAAGGCAGAGGCTTTAACCCACTGAGCCACACAGGCGCCCCCTGAAAAGCTTCTTTAACATAGGTTATAGTGCTGGTTTGCTAGTGATGAATTTTCTAAGCTTTTGTCTGACAAAGTTTTTATTTCACTTTCTCTTTTGCAGGTATTTTTGTCAAACACAGGATTCCAAGATGACAGATTTTTTTTTTTTCCCAATTCTTCAAAGATGCTTCTGCATATGTTCAGGTTTGCAGATTGTCTGATAAGAGGTCTACTGTAGTGCTTGCCTTTTTTCCTTTGAACACATGTGTCTTTTTTGTTTGTTTGTTTTTCCTGGCTGCTATTAAATTTTTCTCTTTATCACTGGGTTTCCAGCAATTTGATTATAATATGTCTTGATGGTGGTGCCTGGGTGGTTCAGATGGCTGAGTGTCTGCCCTCGGCTCAGGTCATGATCTCCAGGTCCTGGGATTGAGCCCCATGTCTGGCTCCCAACTCAGCAGGGAGTCTGTTTCTCCCTCTGCTTCTCCCTCTGCCTCTCCCCCTGCTGGTGCTCTCTGGGTCTTTGTCTCTCTCTCTCTTTCAAATGAATAAATAAAATCTTTTTTTAAAAAAATAGTGTGTTTTGAGTATGTTGCTTTCTGTTTCATTTACTTGGCGTTCACTGAGCTTCTTGGATCTGTAGATTCATAGCTTTCATCAAATTGGAAAACTTTTAACCATTATTTCTTCTAATATGTTTCTGTTCTCTTCCTCTCTGCAACTCAAATTACACCTATTTTATTTTTCAAAATACACCTATTTTAGATCACTTAGAAGTGTCTCATAGGATCGCAAGGCTCTGTTAACTCTTTTTAGTCTTTTTCTCCCCCTCTGTGTGCTTCATTTTGGATAGCTTTTGGTTGCTATGTCTTTGCTATTCACTGGTCTCTTTTTCACTGCAGGGTTTAATCTACTCTTAATACAATCCTGTACATATTTCACATCAGATCATTGTGTTTTTTATCTCTTAGAGTGCCATTTGGGACTTTTTATATCTTTCATCTCTCTCCTCATTATTTTTATATTTTCCTTTCAATTTTGAATTCCAATGTCTTTGTTGCTTCTGTGTTTGTTTTCTATTGATCAATTTTTCTCTTATTTATGTGTCATAGTTTCCTTGCTTATTTGCATGTCTGCTGGTTTTTTATGCATGCTCTGTATGGTAAGATTTATCTTATTTTATGTTGCATCTTTTTAAAAGATAGATTTATTTATTTATTTATTTATTTATTTATTTATTTGACACAGAGAGAGAGAGCCAGAGAGGAAACACAAGCAGAGAGAGTGGGAGAGGGAGCCTGACACAGGGCTTGATCCCAGGACAATGGGATCTTTTAGACATTAGATCTCAGATGTTTAACAACCGAGTCACCCAGATGCCCCTTATGTTGCATATTGTTGTATTTGTTTAAAGAGTGTTGGGCTCTGTTCTGGCATCCAGTTAAGTTATTATGGATCAGTTTGATCATTTTGAAGCTTGCTTTTTCATGTTTTTATGGCATCAAAGAAGCAATTTCTCTGGGTTTTGTTAGGCCCTGTGTTGAGGGGCTCCCTTCTGAGGATGTCTCATATATTACAAAGTCTCTTCACCCTGGCTGTTGTGGGAAAACAAGCCTGTCCTGGCTGTGTGTGAGCTCCAGGAATTTTTGATTTCCAATGGTTCCTTCTCCAGCCTCCTAGAGTTTCACCCCAATCGTGCAGATCAGCATTCAGCCAAAGATTAATCTCAAGGATCCTTCTGCAGATCTCCAGAGCTTTCTATGTGTGTAAATACTTCCCTTCCAGGATGGTGTCCCACAAATTCTAGCCACCTCTGTCTCTCCAAATTCCAATCTCTGCCTCCTCAGCTTAGCTAGATTAATTCTGTTTGAGTTCCTCCTCCTTGCACAGGAGCCAGAGAACTGCCCCAGGACAGCAAGTTGGGTCACTTTTAGGACTCACATGTTTGTTTCACTTCTTTCAGTGATTGCAGTTCTGTGCTGTGTGATCAACTTATATTTCCTTCTTTACAAGATTCCTGATATGAATCTGTGATACTTGAAGGAGACCAGGTCCAATGGCTTCTCTTTTGCTTCCTGTTTGGACCATGATTTTCTTGTACATATTCTTCCCTAGAATTTCTAATTACCTTTCTCTTTTGTTGAGAAAACTAATATGACCATATTACCAAACCCTTCCAGCTTCTTTCCTACCATTTTTCATTTGGAATCTATTCTACCCTTCATCTGAAAGATATTCTTGTTGGATCATTCTGGTATGTTATTCTAATACAAAATGACTGGCTTGTAGATCTGTCACAACAGGGTCTTAGTGAGACCTCTTTCCCTTTGCAAGCACAACAGAAAGTATTGTAGTGAACACTGGTTGATTGCTCAATTCACATTGACTCATGATTAGCCTGGGTCAATAATGATGACCCCATGCACTTTGCTAGTTATTGACTCAGAAATTTAACTCTATCTGGCTAATGAGACATGAGGATAAATTAGCAAAGGGGTTTCTGGGAAAGGTTTCTTGTTCCTTTTTTGGGGAAAAAATACAGGAAACACATCCTTTTTCTTCCTCTGGACATGTCATGTGTAGATTTTATATCTGAAATTGTGGCAGCCATCTTGCTGTCAGCTTGAGGCTGAAGCCAACACTAGGAAATGGCAGAGTAGACATACGAAAAGAACCTAGCCTCCAGTCGATATCATAGAGTTAATGAATCAACTATTTTCTGGAATCACTACATCTGGAATTTCTGTTTCCTTACAGCCTAAGACACTTGTTGTTTTGTAGAGCTAAAATGGTGTTTTATGTGGTAAACACTGTTGGCTACCTGCCCAATATTTTTTCTTTTCTTTTTCTTTGTTTTTTAAATTTTATTTATTTATTTATTTGACAGACAGAGATCAAAAGTAGGCAGAGAGGCAGAGAGAGGGGGAGAAGCAGGCTCCCTGCTGAGCAGAGAGCCTGATGTGGGGCTCAATCCCAGGACCCTGGGATCATGACCTGAGCCGAAGGACAAGGCTTAACCCACTGAGCCACCCAGGCACCCCTCTTCTTCTTTTTTTAATTACTAAGAGAACCTTACCTCCCCACCCCTTCAGGATAGGAATAGCAATATGCCCTAAAAATGGTTTTCTAAGCTAACCTGAAACATGCTTTTCTCTTCAGGTTCTTTTTCAGCAAGGTGTGGGGGCCATATGATCCATTTAATACTAGCTAATGAAATATAGATGAAGATTTCTGAGTGGATCCTCAGGAAAATCTTTTTAATGGGAATAGATTTAGTTTTCACACTTGCTCCTTCCTTCTTCTCCCTGGAAATGGAGATGAAATGTTTGGAGTTATTGCAGCCATCTTGTGACAGGGAGGATGAAAATCAAATGCTAGAGTGGGTAGAACAGAAAAAGAAGGTGCCTAGAATCTTCATGACACCCCTGAGCTGTTAAACCAGCCATTAAATCTCTCCACAAAACTTTTTGTTACGTGGAAAAAAAATATTTAAGCTGCCATTAAGTGTATTTTTAGAGAATACATTGAGAATATAACATTTTCCTCTTCCATGGTTTTCCCCTACATTTTGCTTCATTGTATCCTCAAGACTCTACCTTCTAAAAAGTATATAGGAGGTTAATGTTCTTGGTCTTTGCATATCTAAAAAGTCCTTATTTAGTTTTCATACCTGACTGATAGTTTCATAGTATGGATGATTATACAATTCTAGCTTGAAAATAATTTTTCCTTGGGGCACCTTGTGTGGCTCTGTCAGTTAAGTGTTCAACTCTTGGTTTCAGCTCAGGTCATGATCTCAGGGTCATGAGATCAAGCCCCATGTTGGGTGTAGAGATTACTTATAAGTAAAATCTTAAAAAAAAGGGGGGGGTGAGTTAAGTTGGCAGGAGAGTAGGGAACCCTAAGTCCATCTGGTCCCTGGAATTCAGCTAGAAAGTTATCAAATCATTCTGAACACCTGCAAAATCAATCAGAGATCTGAGGAAAGAAATGATGCAATTCTACAAATAGGAAAGCAACCACTTTTGGGAAGGTAGGAGATGTGGAGATGTGAATCAGGGCAATATATCAGAAGATACAGTAGAGGGGAGGGAGTTTACTTAAGGATGCGACTGCAAAACATTATAAGCAGTGGAGTGCAAAATCCTAGAAGAGAACACAGGCAGCAACCTCATTGACCTCAGCTGCAGCAACTTCTTGCTAGACATGTCTTCAAAGGCAAGGGCAAGAAAAGCAAAAATGAACTATTGAGACTTCATCAGGACAAAAAACTTTTGCACAGCAAAAGGAACAGTCAACAAAACAAAAAGGCAACTGACAGAATGGGAGAAGATACTTGCAAAAGTCTTATCAGATAAAGGGCTAGTATTGAAGTCTATAAAGAATTTATCAAACTCAACATCCAAAAAACAAAAAAATCTAGTCAAGAAATGGGCAGAAGACATGAACAGACATTTCTCCAAAAAAGACATACAAATGGCCAACAGACACATGAAAAAATGCTCAACAACTCTCCACATCAGGGAAATACAAATCAAAACCACATGAGATACCATCTCACACTGGTCAGAACGGCTAAAACTAACAACTTGGGAAACAACAGATGTTGGCAAGGAAGTGGAGAAAGGGGCACCCTCTTACACTTTTGGTGGGAATGCAAACTGGTGCAACCACTCTGGAAAACAGTATGGAGGTTCCTCAAAACATTAAAAATAGAGCTATCTTATGATCCAGCAATTGCACAACTAGGCATTTACCCAAAAGACACAAACATAGAGATTCGAAGGGGCACATGCACCCCAATGTTTATAGCAGCAATGTCCACTTTAGCCAAACTATGGAAAGAGCCTAGATATCCATCAGCAGATGAATGGGTAAAGAAGATGTGATACACACACACACACACACACACACACACACACACACACACAGGAATAGTACCCAGCCATCAAAAAGGACAAAGTCTTACCATCTGCAACAATGTGGATGGAACTAGAGGGTATTATGGTAAGTGATATAAGTCAGAGAAAGACAAACACCGTATGATTTCAGTCATATATGGAATTTAAGAAAAAAAAAACAGATGAATACTGGGGAAGGGAAGGGAAAATAAAATAAGGTGAAAACAGAGAGGAAGACAAACAGTAAGAGACTTTTAACTATAGGAAATAAATGAGGGTTGCTGGGGGGGAGGTGAATAGGAGGGTGGAGTAACTGGGTGATGGGAAAACAGGAGGGCATGTGATGTAACCAGCAGTGGGTCTTATATATGCTACCGATGAATCACTGAACTCTACCTCTGAAACGAACAATACATTACAAGTTAATTAAACTGAATTTAAATAAAAATTTTTTTAAAAGGAAAGAAGTCAGAGAAAGACAATTACCATATGGTTTCATTCATATGTGGAATTAAGAAACAGAACAAATGAACAAAGAAAAGAAGAGACAAATTAAAAAAAAAAAAACAAAAAAACCAGATTCCTAAATATAGAGAACAAATGGTGGTGCCAGAGAAGAGGTGAGTGAGGGGATGGGTTGAGTAGAAAAGGGGTATTAAGAGGCATAAACTTCCAGCTACAAAATAAATAACTTACAGAGATGAAAAGCACAGCATAGGGAATATAGTCAATAAGATGGTAATAATATTGTTTGGTGACAGATGGTGACTACACTTATCATAGTGAGCACTGAGTAATATGGAGAATTATTGAATCATTATAATGTGCACTTGAAACGGATATAACATATATGCTAATTATACTTCCATAAAAGTTTTTTTTTGAAAGTTTTAGAAACTGCACTTATTTTTAGTGTTCTGAAATCTACAAAGGTATATTCAGGAGCGAGTCTTTTCCATTTATTATGTTTAATACTTGCTGGGATCTGTTAACCAGAAAACTACTGTCTTTTCACTCCTTGGGATAAATTCTGATCCTTCATGGTTTTTCCTCTATTTCTGAATGTTTGACTTTCTGGATGGCTTCTCTTTTTCTTACCTTTTCCTCTCATATTTCCCATACCTTTTGCTTTTTCTCAGTGCTCTAACATATTTTCTTTATCTGCCAATTCTTCTATTACATTCCTGACTTCAGCCATTATATTTAAAATTCTAAGAGCAATTTCTTATTCTGTGATTGTTCCTTTATCATAACAATCTGCATTTCATGGATATATTATCTTTTAAAAATCTCTCTGAATAGGTAGCTTTTAAAGATTTTCTGTTCTCTGAATTCCTTATTTCTCTTAAGACAGATTTTTTTTTATCCTGATCTTTTTCTTCTATTTGTATGTGTGGTAATCTATATTCGCTTTTCTATATTTAAGAGAGAAAAACCATGTTGGTATTTCTGTGTAGCTGGTATGAGTTTCCTGTGTGGTGTATGAGTCTAGATCCGTTTCCCCATTCAGTGTCTTTCTGAAGGGAAAGGCTGATCAGAGGTTCCAAGATGAGCCTTGGAGCCAACTTTAAAACTGGAGAGAGGGAACGGAAGAGACACCTCAAAAGGAGAAGACCTTATTCTGAGATTGTTACCCATGTAGCAACCTTTGTTCTCTGTGGTTAACCCTATCTGGTGAGTTCTGCAGGAGGGTTGATACTAGGGGGCGTGGTCCAAGTATGGCCTCTTGGGAAGCTGTTTATAGAAAGACTTCTACTTAACTTCCAGCTTTCCTTGTATCCCTTCTGTCCTCCCCTGCCAACTCTTGGGCTCTGCTGAGCGTACCAGCTCCCTCCTCAGCTCCAGGCCTTTCTTAACTTACTCCAAACAGTGGACTCATTCTCTGTCCTATCTATCAATAGCTTCCCTCTACTTACTGTTTTCCAGAAATCTTAGAAAGGCTCCTGCTTGGTGATGGCCCACTCTCGTTCTCTTTGCTGTATTAGGTTATTTTACTTTTACTGTCATTTTAATGGCATTTTAGGAGGGAGAGAAGACAAATATGTGTGTTTAATCCACTGTCTTTGCTAGAATTTTATTTTGATTTTCCATTTGTCTTCCTAAATGAAATTGTTCTGATAGTTGTTCTTCTTTTCTCTATGAGACCTTTCTTTGGTTTTGGGTTCAGGCCTGCAGTAACTTTAAAAAGTGGTTGGCTCACATTCCAGGTGTTTCCACACTTTGGGATAGTTTAAATTCATCCAAACATTGGTCCAAGGATTTTTACCTCACTGTGACCTGGGACTATGTTTTTAAGTACAGATTCCATTTATTTTTATACCAATACAAGAAAAATATGAAATAATATACATAAGTTGATAACATTTGTTAACTCAGAAGGAGAAGGGGAGAAATAGGGAGTCTTAATTTTTATTTTATGTGTATCTTTATTGTTGGTTGTTTTTTTTTTTACAACCACTATACACAACTTTTTTTTTTTAAGATTTTATTTATTTATTTGACAGACAGAGATCACAAGTAGGCAGAGAGGCAGGCAGAGAGAGAGAGGAAAGCAGGGCCCCTGCGAGTAAGGTAGGCAGAGAGAGCAGGGAGCCTCAGTAAGGGAGTCTGCTTCTCCCTCTCCCCATGTCCCTCACCCTGCTTGTGTTTTCTCTCTCTCTCCCTCTCATTTAAATAAATAAAATCTTTTTAAAAAAAATTTTTTTTAAGATTTTATTTATTTATTTGACAGACAGAGATCACAGGTAGGCAGAGAGGCAGGCAGAGAGAGAGGAAGGGAAACAGGCTCCCCACCAAGCAGAGAGCCTGATTTGGGGCTTGATCCCAGGACTCTGGGATCATGACCTGAGCTGAAGGCAGAGGCTTTTTTAACCCACTGAGCCACCCAGGTGCCCCCCCCCCAAAATAATTTTATTCATGAGAAATTATATCTACTAATTTTTATTACCCTTATGATAATCACCTTTTCTTTTCTTTCTTCTTTTTTTTTTTTTTTTTAGAGAGAGAGAACACAAGGAAACTTGAGCTGGGGAGGGGCAGAGGAAGAGGGAGAGAGAGAATCCTAAGCAGGCTCCAAGCTTAGTGCAGAGCCCTACATGGGGCTTGATCTCACAATCCAAGATCACAGCCTGAGATGAAACCAAGAGTCCTCCGCTTAAGGGACTGAGCCACCCAGGCACCTCCATAGGCTTCCTTTATAATCATCCAGAAGAAAGTTTTCTCATCCATCTTTTCCAGATGTCCCATGAGGGAGAGAGGGTGGAGCTTCCTCAAGCAGAGCTTGGACCAAGGCTGTACGTGGTAGGGAAGCTTTGGGGCCTCAGTTAGGCCAGGCCAATCTGATGGTTTTCAGAGGACCCATGGGGTGCAGCAGGAGGAGGCCTTGGCATCCCCAGCCATGATCCCTTTTCTTTATTGTGACTGACTCAAAACCTTTGGCTCTCTTTTCCAACTAGTCTTCTAGATGGCTCTCAGGGAGCTTGGGAACATCTGGTGGCCACTCCCCGGCCTGCCTCTCCTTCTTCACCTGGATACTCAACTCCTGCAGGTCTGTCTCTGACATATGGGAAAATCTGCAGTTGGAGCCAAAGGCACACTGGCCTGTTAGTAGAAACTTCCTACAGCACCCACTTGTCCTGCTTATCTAGCAAGATGGCCATTGCCTCTTGGAACACGTCGTACCAGACCCTGTTGGCCTGGAGGAGCCACAGCCCCTTCAGGAGCTTCTTGAGGTTGTGGGAGTTGTCCTGGAAGGAGAGGCTGCAGTTGTCACGGGGAGTGATGCTTCCCGAGGGCCGCCTGCACCTGGCTCTGCAGGGCCCAAGGGCTCTGAGCTCCTCCTCCTTCTGTGCCCTCCAACCTTTGTCTTTCATTTTAACCCCTTTCTTACTCTTCTGTGTGGTTTTTCCATTAAAACATTTCTATTGTGGTAAAATATACATAATGTAAAATTTGCCATTTTAACCATTTTTAAGTTTGCAATTCAGTGGCATTTAAGAACATTCGCAATGTTGTGCAACCATCACCACCATCTATTTCTGGAATTCTTCATCATCCTGAACATAAACTGTGTACTGTTAACCTTAAAAATAAAACTGCCAGTTCGTTTTTACCAGCAAAAATGGGTTTATTCAGGAATAGCAGAGAATTGCAATCTGGGACAAGCAAGCGACAGCAAAAACCATAGGCAAGTCCAGAGAAGAGAGGAGAGGAACACTCTTTTATAGAGGAAAGTGGGAAGTTGGGAAAGGTGTCATAAACAAAAAGCCCACTAAAATAAACTAGGGTTGGGAACCATCGTGGCTTCTCATTGGCTGGGCTGTTGCTGAGGGGAGGAGGGTAGTCTTTTTCCCTCCACCATGGTAGTAAAGTAGTATGGAGACACAAGGTCCATCTCTTCCTTAGATTTGCAATTGATGATGAATGGTAGAGCGTAAGAGCTCCCACTGCCAGCCTCCCGATTCCGTTTTAGTGAAGTTTCCCGTTATTAATTTTCACAGTGCCCATTGAACATTAACTTTTCATTCTTTCCTACCCCCAAGCCCTTGGTAACCTCTAAAATACTTTCTGCCTCTATGAATTTGCCTATTCTGGGAACCGCATGTAAGTGGGAGCCTACAGTATTTGTCCTTTTGTGTCTGGCTTATTTTATTTAGCATAATGTTTTCAAGGTTCATACACATTGTATCAGAACTTCATTCTTTTCTAAAGCTGACTAATACTCCATTGTATGTATATGCCACATTTTGTTTATCCGTTCCTCTGTTGATGGGCATTTGGGTTATTTCTATCTTTTGGCTCTTATCAATACTATTACTATGAGGATTAGTGTACCAGTATTGATTTCAGTCCTTGTTTTCAATTTTTGGGGGTATGTGCCCAGACGTAGAATTCCTGAAACCTTTAGTAATTTTATGCTTGGTTTTTTGAGAAACTGACAGACCGTTTCTACACCATTCCTATCAGGAATGCACAGTTCCAATTTCTCCACACCCTCACCAACACTAGTTATTTTCTGGATGTTTTTGTTTGTTTTCAACTGTAGCCATCCTAATGGGTGTGAGGTAGTATCTCATTGTGTTTTGATTTGCATTTCCCTAATGGCTAGTGATTTTGAATATCTTTTCCTGGGCTTATTGGTCATTTATTTATCTTCTTTGCAGAGAGTTCTATTCAAGTCTTTTGCCCATTTTTGAAGTGGGTTTTGGTTTTTGTTTCAGTTATAAGAGTTTTTCCATTGTTTATTGATCTGATTTATTATTCTGTCTCTCCTGAATTCCTAAGAAGCATACAGTGGATCTTCTCTATTTGTGCTGTCCCATGTGGTAGCCATTAGCCACAGGTGACTATTGAAATTTAAACTTTAGCTGATTAAAATTAAATACAACTTAAAATTCGATTCTTCAGGGGCATTTTGACTTGTCAATAGTCACCTGTGGCTAGTGGCTACCATATTGGACAGCAGAGAATGAACATTTTTCTCATCATGAAAAGTTTTATTAGACAACATTGTGCTAGATCTACTTTCCACATCTCTTATTTTTTCTCTAATATTCTGCATCTCTATTTTTATGGTCTTTTATGGTCTTTGAGAGATGTCCTTGACTTCATCATTCATACGTTGAATTGGTCTTCAGTCATGCCCAAGTACATTAATGACCCCCTAATACTTAACTTTAAATCTTATTTGACAATTAGCTTTATAAATGTCAGTATTTCTTTTGTTCTTCTACTGCTACATTTTCATGGGAGCATATTCTTAGAGATGCAGTTTGCTTTTGATTAACTACAAGGACACTAATTCGCTTAAAAATTTTGTTTTAGATTCTCTGTCTCCTGAATTAGCTTTGTTTCCTCCAGGGTCAAATGTCCTATTTGTTCATCTTGGTTCCTCTCTTCTGTGCTATTGACTTTCCTAATGTCTAATGATTCTTAATTGTCTATTTATATTTTCTGAACACAAGACGAGGTTGACATATAGCTCATATTTATTATCTTAACAATTGAAGGTCATTTCCACAACTGGGATCACTCCTTAACTGTAGGATTAATGGAAGTCTCTGGGGTGGGAACAGTCAGATAAGCTACCACGGTTGTTAAAATAAAGGGAAGGCTTTATTCTAGAGGCGAGCATTTCATTTGAACCGTGGGTGGGCTGCATTCCCTTATTCTTTTCTTCTTTTCCTCCATTTATATTGTGAACGTACAGAATTATCTTGGGCCTAATTTGATTCTCTGGTCTCAAGAACTGACTAGGAGTTCCCCTCAGGCAGGTTCTCCAAATTGATTAGAGAGTGGAAATCATGGTTCTATCCTGGGGCCAAACACTGAGCCAGCTGCTCTCTATAGAGAGTGGGGCTCCGTCGTTTCAGGGCAGACCTTTAATTAGTTACTCCACGGTCTACTTGTGCTCCTTGCCCTTGCTGACTATTTGAAGCTCTTTGAGAAAATTCATCTCTAGCCTATGTTTCAGATTTCTGCTTTCATTCATTTAGGATGTGAGTTTCTCTGCTGTGCTGTCTCCGTCAATTGCATGCCATCACCCACGTTCACTAATTGATCTTTGCCTTTGTGGATTTCTGGCGTACTAGATCATGTTAGTCCTCAGTGTATAGTAATCAGCACTGCTTCATCATCATTAACATCATTGTTGTTATTACTATTGCTTATTTCTATTACATATTAATAAGTAATAGTTATTACTATTACTTATTACATCATGCACCAGCTCGACTCCTTCGTTATAGGATGAATGTATTTTTGCATCAAGTATGTTTGCATTTTTAACGGATATGAATGGTACTAAAAGATTTGTCTTCTTTTTTTCGGTGTTGTGTTTCAAATATGTATCTCTAATAGTCTATAAATATCCAGCTAATGCTTTAGGATGCAGCTGCTGTTCCTTTCTAGTCCTGCACTACATTTATTTATTTATTCTCTTGTGTCGGAAACCTCAGTTACCTCCAACTCTCCGCCCTCACAAACACTTGACAGGGATTTCTATCTGCCCGTGCATTTCAACACTTGCTATTTCTCTGCTTGCTTGTGTTTGCCCACGACGTAGTATTTCATTGCTGCTTGAATGTGTATTTCTCGAGAATCTCTTCCTATTTACACATGAACACCTTGGATCTCCCCTTCTGCAAATAGTGGGTTTTGCAGAAACCCACCTTTGGTGTTTTCTATTGGCCTTTCAATTGGCCTATTCTATTAGCCAGGGTATACGAGATGCAGCTGCTCTACCAACCAACCAAAAACTCTTACTGCCTTAAAAGAAGATGTGTTTATTTCTTGGGACACATGGTGAATCGTGTATTGGCTCCATAGCTTCCATCCTGAAATGACACACATTATTTCCACTCACATTTCATTGCCATAGCTAGTTCCATGGCCACAGTTAACATTCAGAGGGTATGGTAAAGTACAATCCTACTATGTGTCCAGAAAGAGGAGAATGGAAAATATTTAATGAACATCACTAATGACAACCATTATCTGTCCTTCTGGTCAAAAACCATCCAATTTGGTTTTTTTCCACTCATAAAAACTACACTCCCTCCCTACATAAGGTAGTTGTCTAAACATTTGAAGGGAAGGAAAATTTTTTTCTTTCTACCCTTTGAGGGACCCCATAACAAAAGACAGATTCACAAGAGAAAAATAAACAAAAGGTTATTAATATGTATATTTCCTATATACATGGGAGAAACTTAGGGAAGAGTGATGCAAAGAGATGGGTTAGAATGCAGGTTTAAACAGCATCTTCAACAAAGCACAATGCATTTTTAGAGAAATGAAAGGACAAAGAAAAAAAAAACCCACACATTTTTAGGCTTGCAAGGGTGGCAAATATGGGAAGGTAAATATATGGGAAACTAATGGTTAGTTTAATAGTTAGTAAATATATAGGTAACTTGGGGTGCCTGGGTGTCTGGGTGGGTTGAAGCCTCTGCCTTCAGCTTAGGTCATGATCCCAGGGTCCTGGGATCGAGCCCTGCATCGGGCTCTCTGCTCAGCGGGGAGCCTGCTTCTTCCTCTCTTTCTCTGCCTGCTGCTCTGCCTACTTGTGATCTCTGTCTGTCAAATAAATAAATTAAATCTTTAAAAAAAAATTTACATGGGCAACTAGTGGTTAGTTTAATAGTAAACTTTGCATGTAGATTCTTTTTTTTTTTTTTTTTTAAAGATTTTATTTATTTATTTGACAGAGAGATTACAAGCAGGCAGAGAGGCAGGCAGAGAGAGAGGAGGAAGCAGGCTCCCCGCCGAGCAGAGAGCCCGATGCGGGGCTCGATCCCAGGACTCTGAGATCATGACCTGAGCCGAAGGCAGCGGCCTAACCCACCGAGCCACCCAGGCGCCCCTGCATGTAGATTCTTATAGTGACTCCAAGCTGATAGGGTCTAAAGTTACCTTTGGTGATTAACTTTCACTTTCCCTGGCAGAGAGGGAGGGAGGGACACCTTTGAGAATTTATGTCCTGCTTTTAGGCAAATAGGAGAAGGACAGGTAGAAGGATAGGTTTCTTGTATTTGCTTTTTCTCAATTGCCTTCAGCTCAAAATAATCCTTATGCTAAAGTGGCATATTTTGGGGTGACATATTCTAATTCCTTTCACATTCCATCCTGTCACCCACACTCTCTGTCCCAGGAATGTATAGTTCTTTGCTTCTGCGCTGATTGCCTGCTCTGGAAGTAGCTGCCTTGTCCTTTGCTCTCCATAACCCTTGGCTGTACCTTCTGGAAGATTCTTTGCTTTCCATCATCCTCTTTGGCCATAGACAACAGCACATTTCCTGCGCATTGATGGCTGGGGGCTCTAGAGTCATTTTAAGGCTCACAGGGTCATAAACTTTATGCTCACAATTTCTTCGGCCATGCGGATACTTTCTAAAACCTTAGTAGCCTCCTTATTTATTTCATTCTCCTAAGTTCTCAATGATAAAAATACAAACAACACAGTTGTTTGATAGGACTCATCTGCTATTTTCCAGGTGTATTTCTTGGATTTCCTAGATTTCTTGCTAACCCTCTTCCCCCCCCCCCCCCCCCCTTTTTTTTTTTTTTTTGCATAATTGCAGGTAAGGTGTCGAGTTGATCCGGCTGTTGTGGAAGAGCTGCACACTTAATCTCTTAGGGCCGTTTTGTCGAATTAAAAGGGATTACTGATACTTCACCTTTAGTTGAACCCTCACTCTCAGCCATCTTTAGCCATGCAAAAGTTTTCATCAATGGATGAAACAGACATAAATTTGATGTGATCCTTGTCAAAGTCTGAGATTTTAAGGAGCATTGTCCTTCCAAGCCCTCCTCATTTTTCCTTCTACTTGTGAGGGTTGAGAAACAGCTGTCACTTCCAACTGTGCAAGACTTCCGTTTTCTGGTCCCTCTCAATCCCCTTCCATTCCTGCTTGGAAATATGCCAGTTACTTAATGCTACCTTCAAATAAGAAATTTATTTTAAATAAGAAATTCATGCTCACTATTATCTTCCTTTCCTCTAGTGTTAAAAGTTTATTAGGTATAAGACATGCCTTCCAGGTTATTGCAGATGACAGTTTTATTCAATATTTTCCACTACATAACAGAAAATGCTATCCCTCCAACATCTGCTCAGAGTTTCCTTGCTCCCTGGTGACCAGCTCCTAAGCCATTGCCATATATTTTAGATTATACTGTTATGTTGGGACCCCTTTCTTGTATCAGTTAGGATAGATTAAATTAGGCTAGGTGACAGGCATCCAGGTGCCCCTATTCAAGGATTTTTGTGGACATATGTTTTTATTCATCTAGGAATGATATTGTTTGGTCATAAAATAGATGTATGTTTAACTTTTTAAGAAACTACCAGGTTCCCACAGTGGCAGTTTAATCGTATGTTTCTACCAGCAATATATGAGAGTTCTAGTTCCTCTATATCTTCTATAACACTTCATATTATAAAGTGTTGTAGGGGCGCCTGTGTGGCTCAGTGGGTTAAGCCTCTGCCTTCAGCTCAGGTCATGATCTCAGAGTCCTGGGATCAAGCCCCACATAGGGCTCTCTGCTCGGTAGGGAGCCTGCTTCCTCCTATCTCTCTGCCTGCCTCTCTGCCTACTTGTGATTCTCTCTCTCTGTTAAATAAAGAAATAAAAAATCTTTAAAAAATAAAAAATACAGTGTTGTAAATATTTTTCACTTTAGCCATTATAACAGGGATGTATTTCCTTACTGTCCTTTTATTGGATTGCCACTTAATTGTTGCTTTAGTTAGCATTTCTCCAATGACTAATGATTTCAAACACTTTTGTCATACAGCTAGTGGTCATTGATGTATACCTTCCTTTGTGAAATGTGTGTTTTTTGCCCATTGAAAAAAACTGTGTTGTTTGTATTTTTATCATTGAGTCGCAAGAGTTCTTTATATATTGTGGATACAAGCCCTTCATCAGATATGTGTGTTGTGAATATTTACTCTCAATCTGTAGCTTGCCTACTTGTTTTCTCCATGGTGCTTTCTGATGAACAGAAGTTCTACATTTTGATAAGGTCCCATTTATCAGTCTTTTCTTTCATGGTTTATACTTTCTGGAGCCTCACAGGAAATCTTTGCTTTTTCAGTAGTCACAAAGATATTCTCCTACAGCTTTCAATAGCTTTATTATTTTAGCCCTTATGTTCCAGTTTATGATCCATCTCAAATCTAGGTTTTTGCATACAGAATAATGTAGGGGTTGAGGTCTTTTAGTTCCCACATGGATACCCAGTTGTTCCAGCACCATTCTGGAGGACATTTTTCTTTCCATGCTGAGTTACTTTGACCTTTTTATCAAAAGTCATTTGACTGTATATTTGTGGGTCTATTTCTGGAGTCTGTGTCTGATTCCATCGATTTGACCATCTTTCCACCAACAGCACATCATGTTGGCTACAGTTTGGGGGTTTTCTTTTTCTTTCTTTTTTTTTTTTGGTCTGAAAATGTCATTGTTTTTCTTTCATATTTTGAAGGATTTTTTGTTGGAGATAGAATTGTATGTTTGCAGGTTTTCATCAGCACCTTAAAGTTGTTCCATTTCCTTTTGGTTTTATAGTTTGGGTACAAAATCATCAAATTTTACTGTTGCTGCTTTGAAAGTAATGTGTTTTCTTTCTTTTTTTTTTTTTTTAAAGATTTTATTTATTTATTTCACAGAGAGAGATCACAAGTAGGCAGAGAGGCAGGCAGAGAGAGAGATAGAGGAGGAAGCGGGTTCTCTGCGGAGCAGAGAGCCCGATGCGGGACTCGATCCCAGGACCCTGAGATCATGACCTGAGCCGAAGGCAGAGGCTTAACCCACTGAGCCACCCAGGCGCCCCGAAAGTAATGTGTTTTCATTCTCTGGTTGCTTTTAAAGTTTGCTACTTAGCTTTGGTTTTCAGCTATTTGACTATTAAGTACTTAGACGGAGCTTCCTTTGTATTTATTTTGCTTGGGCTTCAACAAACATCTTGAATCTTTACATTGATATCTCTGATCACTTTTGGAAAGTTTTTGGTCTTTCTCTTCCAATTTTACTTCTGTTTTATTCTCCCTCTCCTTTCCTCTGGGACTCCAGCTGCACATACATTTAAGCTTTTGATTGTGTCCTAACATGTCTTTTGTGCTCTGTCCATTCTTTTTTCTCTGTGGGCTTCAGTTGGATCATTTATATTGATATTTGAGTTCACTAATGCTGTTTGTTGCTCTTAAATCCATCCAGTGAATTTGTAAAAACAGATACTGCATTTTGTAGTTCCAGAAGGTCTGTTTGATAGTTTTATAGGTTACAATTCTCTATTGAAGTTTTCTCTTTAACAATTTTGTCATACTTCACATTTTTCTCTTTGACATATTTGTAATAGTTATTGAAGTGTCTTGTCTGCAAAATAAGATACAATGTCTTGTCTGCTAACCACAAAATCTGGGACATCTGTGGGTCTTCTTCTATTATTGATTTTTTTTCTCCTGAGAATGTGTGATCACATTTTCCTGCCCTTTCACATGCATTATAATTATTTATTGTAAGCCAGAGATTGTATATACATGAACTGAGACTGAAGATGATGATATTTTCCCCAGAGAGGTTTTACCCTTTCTTTATTGGGCAGATAAGATAAGGGGTCAATCATAACAATATGATTAGAAAATGAACTGCATTGGGGTGGAGTTGTAGTTTTGCTAGTCCCTACCTCCTTGGCCATGAGACACCCTGGGAAATTCATTTATGCCTTTCAGAGGCTTGAAATTAGCTCCTTAGCCTCTCAATCAACACAGCATCAAAATTTTGCAAATACCTAAGAGAGCTATATGTATGACAAAACCCCCCTTCCTCTAGCAGGACTTTTGTCTCCTAAGCACTGTGAGTCTGTGGGGAAATTTCACTGTTATTCTACACCCTCCTCATCTGCCCCCAGCTTCCTGTGCCACTCAAGCACTCAGCAAATGTTCTGTGGGAGAAAACTGAGGGCCATCACCGATTTCCCATCTCTCATCCTTATTATTCCAGTGTCCTTCCTTTCAGCCCAAGGAAGGAGTAGCTGCCCAGGCTTTGAATCCTGTCCCTTTCTGCTTTCTTAAGGATCTTTATGTAGAATATATCATACCCCTTCTCTCCCATGCAATTTGTCTTCTTCCTCTCTTGGTACCTTCCCATAAGCACATAAGTTCAGGTCTCTCATATCTTTTTTTTTTTTTAAAGATTTTATTTATTTATTTATTTGACAGAGAGAGAGAGATCACAAGTAGGCAGAAAGGCAGGCAGAGAGAGGGAGAAACAGGCTCCCCACTGAGCAGAGAGCCCGATGTGGGGCTCGATCCCAGGATCCTGAGATCATGACCTGACCTGAGGGCAGAGGTTTAACCCACTGAGCCACCCAGGCACCCCAAGGTCTCTCCTATCTTGAAGAAAGCATTGCAACCTTTTTTCATCCTTGTGTTCTTGAACTACTGGTCCTTCCATTCAGACGGATGGAACAACTTATTCAATGAACTATAGTTGAACACCTACAATGTGCCAGGCAGAATTCTAGGTGGAATACATCCTGAACAAAAACAAAGCCTTGACTCTTATGGAAATTATATTCTATTGAGGGATACAGAAAATAAACACATAAGCAAGTAATATAGTCAGAAGGTTAATAAATTCTAATGAAGCAGAATGAAGGATTTGGAGATGATTGGGGATGGACACTAGGTGAGTATCACTTTATATAGAGTGGTCAGGGAAGCCTTCCATGGTAAGGTAACATCTGAACAGAGACCTGAAAAAAGTAAGGGAATAAGCTGTATGGACACCTCGAGAAAGAGTGTCCTAGTCAAGGGGAATAGCACATGCAGAGGTCCTGAAGCAAATGTGCCTGGTGTACTCAAAGAACAAGAAAGGGAGCAGGAAGAGGAAGCAAGGAGAAGAGTGGCAGATGAGATCATAGAAATAGCAGGGGGCCAGGTCATACAGGGCTTTATAAACCAATTTAAGGACTCATTTTTACCTTGGAGAAATCTGGAAAGTTTGAAAGTTTGGAAAGAAATCTGAAAGTTTGCTTATATGTAAAAGGATCACTCTAGCTGTTGTGTAGACAATAAACTATAGAATGAAAAGGAAGCAAAGAGACAGATTAGGATGCTATTGAAATACAAGAATGTGACGAAGATGGCTTGGACCCGGGGAGGTGGGACGAGGTCATCTGGTTCTGAATATATTTTGAAAATAGTTATAGTAGGATTGCCAGTGTAGGGTTTGCAAGAAAGAGGAAAATCAAGGATGACTGCCAGGTTTTTGGCCCTAGCTATTGAAGAATAGAGTTGTCATTACCTGAGATGAAAAGGCTGTAGGAGAAAAGGGTTTTTTTTTTTCTTGGTTTTATTTCCATAACGGGGGGTGGAAGTTATAAGTTTGATTGGAGACAAGTGGAGATGCTGAGTAGGCAGTCAGATATACAGATTCAGGGACACATTCCAAGCTGGAGATTTAAATTTGAGAGTTGTCAGCACACAGATAATATTTAAAGCCATTGGAGGATGAGATGACCAAGGGAGTGGGCACTGAGTCAGAAGAAAAGAGTTCTGAGTACTCAGTCCTGTTGGTCCCCAATATGAAGGGGTTGGCCAGAAGAGAAGGACCAGCCCGGGAGATTAGAAGGAGCAACCAGTGAAGGGAGAAGAAAAGAAAAAGAGGGGAACATTCTAGAAGTTGAAAGTGTTTCAAGAAAGAAACAGAACGTATCAGGGGAGAGTGAAAGGATTGATGATGCAAGAGAAAGAAAGTGACTGGTGATGTCCTCAAGGAGAGGAGAGTGTGCAAGAGGGGGGTGGCCTCCATAGGAGCACCCCATCTCACCCACAGCATCAGGGGCAGGCAGAGCACGTGGGCCACTTGCTCTTTCTCCCCTTACAGCTCTGCTCTTCTCGAGGGTGGCTTTCCCCTTCTGCCACCACCACCTGACCCCTTTCTGGTCTCAGACCCACGAGGCACTCCACCGGGATAATCAGATCAGAGTCTTCCCAACCCCTGGAATGTCTTAGACAAGTGCCAGACCCGGGCAGGACTCTGATGCTATTCACTTATCAAATTTTTCCCATTCTTCGAGGTCATCTAGAAGCCCATCTCCTCTGGGCACCCTTCCTAAACCTCCACAGCCCCAGCCCACAGTGCTTCCTCCTCCCCTGCCCTCCCACTTCCTCCTCCAACCCTGAGACTGGCATTGAAGGGCATCACCCTTGGAGAGCCGGGTTGGAGTGAGGACGGAGGCCCTCTCCAGCTGCATTTTGACACATCACCAGTAGGGGGCTCAGGGTAGCAAGTGCATCTGTCAACCACAGTAGGGACAACTTGCAAAAGGGTCTGCAGGTTGGAGGCAATCTGTTAGTCCCTTCCCAACTTTGCAGACTGCCTGTGAGTGTGCTAGCCTGCTTCATTAGTCCTGCCTGCTTCAGGGCCCGGGGGGAAATCCTTCAGGTGCTCTCTGGGAGAAACAGTCGCTGACTCAGTAGGTCCTTGGGGACATTGGGCAGGACTCTTTCAGAAGAAAAGGAGGCAGCTCCTTTTCCAGAACAGCTAACCCATTCTCCTCCTCCCATGCGCCATCCTTGTCAGGGCTGGGAGGAAAGCCCTGATGTCCTGGTTTCCAGCCCACTGTCCCGTCTACACCTCACTCCCTCTGGTCTGGGTTGAGGCATTCACTCCAGAGTTCAAAGTTTCTGCCAGCTACAACATTAGGAGGTATGGGGGGCGGGGGGAACCTGGCTGAGGAACCTGAGGAGATCGAGCTGGGGGCCTACTCTGAGGAACTCTTGAAATTACATGGGACAAGCAGAGAACACTGGGCAGCACATGTCAAAACCAACCAGAGTTGAAGTTGTCCCGTGTTTCTTGAAGGAGACGGGAAGTAAGCGTATTTGTCCAGTTTGAGAGGCCAACGTCTGGTCGACTCCCTGTCCCTGAGGGGAGGGAACTGAGCTGGTGAATATTTACAGACGTGTGGAGGGTGTGAAGCTTGATGAAGTGGGAGGACATTTTGACAGCAATGCTGACTCCAACAGAATGGAACAGGGGATTTCTAGGGTGAGTGGAAACACCCCAGGGGTGGCTGGGATCATTCCTCAGAGGTGGCCATGCCTCCTTGAGTGGATAAAGTCTGACGCTGCTCAAGGCCCTGGTTGGAAACCCAAGGCCCATCACGGGTTTGTCTGTGGGGGTGTCGGGTTTCCTCGGAAAGCCTGGTTGTAGAGATTTCTTTAGAAGTTGTATTTGTGATGATCTCATCATGGGAAACGAGGAAAGAAGAAGAGATGCCAAATATGTTATTTTGCTGAAAATCCTGTTTTAAGAAAACAATTGCAAGATTGTATTCATTAGCAACTGCTAACCACAAAAGTGGAAAAAACAGTTATGCCATTAAGAAATAATCCCCACATCGGATAGAGTGCGTGTCCTTGGGGATGGAGCCAGTGGGGAGAGAGCCCACTTCTGGTGACAGAAGCAGGGTGGGAGGGAAACTGTCAGAGGGCTGGCCGGACGCTGGAGCTCATATAGCCTGCCTACCTCAGACTGGGTTTCTCTCCAGGGTGAGTGACCTGAGGGGCCACCGATCCACACACAAGGCATGGTCCGGGAGGGACAACTTCTATCACCCCCCTCATGTCTCCACATGAAAGGCAGAGTGGGCTGAGGGAAGCCAGCAAGAGAAAGGGGCTGGGATTGGCAGTCAGTCATCCCGCCTTGGAAATGAGGATTTGGCCGGGGTGCTTGAGTTGGTTAAGTGTCTGACTCTTGGTTTCGGCTCAGGTCATGATCTCAGTGTCATAAGATCGAGGTGTCTTTTAGGCTCTACACAGGGCCTGGAGCCTGCTTAAGATCCTCTCTCCCTTGGGGTGCCTGGGTGGGTCAGTCAGTTGGTTTAAGCGGCTGTCTTCTGCTCAGGTTGTGATCTCAGGTCCTGGGATGCAGCCTGGCATCAGGGTTCCCGCTGAGCCAGGAATCTGCTTGTCCCTCTGCCCCTCCCTCCACTCATATGCTCATTTGCTCTCAAATAAATAAATAGAATCTTAAAAAAAAAGAAGACTCTCTCTCTCTCCCTTTCCCTCTGCCCCCCAACTCCTGCTTGCATGCTTTCTCTCTCGCTCTCTCAAGAAAACAACAAAACAAAACAAAACCCAAAAATCTGGCAGTGAATAATAAACCGTTCTCACTATTGGGACAGCTTAGCTTTCCCTTGTGCCGGCACCAGGGCTGGGACCGTGGTCGGATGTCCTGAAGATGTCCAAGCACATACCTCAAGCCCAGCTAAAACCACTTGACCATCACGAGTCCCCGTAACTCAAAAAGCAATACTAGGATTTGAGATTTAGCACCTGGATTGAGACGAGGATTTCTGGATTTCAAATGGTTTATCCCCTGTCTTCCCTAGGAAGGTCTCCCCTGCTGGCTTCTCCTGAGGGGCCCCTTGTTCTCCAAGCCTGGGGCTCTTGGTCTTATCCCTCCCGCTGGAACCCTAACTTGTTCTGTTATGTGCTCTTTTCTTTGAGCCTGTCAAGAGGCCAAACCTAGGAGCAGGACCAGGGCCAGGGGACATAAATGAGGCCCTTGTGATGCAACACTGAAGGAGGCCCTCATTCTTAGGGTTGTGCAAGTGCTGATAACTGGGTTATTAGCACGTGACTAGAAGTCATCAGAAAAAAAAAAAAATCAGAAAAACCAAAACAACTCCCAGTATGAGGGAAAACCGTCTCCTGGCACCACAGTGCTCTTTTACTTTTGTTGTTTTCTTTCTTAACTCCATCCCGGCCCTCCAGTTTGGAGAACCACCCTGACCCTCCAGCACAAGGACAGACTCCAAGATGGATTCCTGGTATCCCGAGCGCCGGAAGCATGGGCTGGAGAAGGAAGAGGAGAGCAGCGGGAGGAGGGTGAAAGCTACCACCCGGGACGGGGAGGACAGATACTGGAGAGGGTGGCCAGGGAAGAAGAGGGGACAGTGGGCCAGATGGGGACAGCTGGTCATACAAGCCTTGTTAGAAGACGTTTTGTTATTTTTCAGCGTATGTGTTGGATGGGGTAGGGGTGTTAAGGTGTTCTTGACGGATCAGTTCTGCTCTTTTTTCCAGGCTGCTCCTGCTCTTTTGCCCCCCAGATGCTTCCAGCTGGAAGTATTTGGATCTAGACACCTAAAGTCTAACATTCAAGTGTCAGGAATAAGAAAGCAGAAAGCAGGAACGTGCCCTGGTCACTCTGCTCTATATCCAACCCTACACTGGATCCGGTTATTTAGGGGAAACCTGGTTGCCTTAGACAGTCTGGGCTGGCTGGCCGCCCCAAATGGCAGTCTTCTGCACTCTAATTGAGTGGGTGGGGCTGGGTGGGGTGGTGGCCTTTGCCAAAACATCAAGGACTGAAACTGTAGTTTCAGACCTAAAAATGCAAACAAGTTTGGAGGTAAAGTGCAGCCTGTGTAAGGGGAGGCCAAGGTCAAGATACTGGTGTCACAGGGAACTTGGAAAAAATGCCTTAAGGGGGCCTTTGGCCCCCAGCACAGCCAATACTTGATTTTTCTTTCTTAGGGAAATGAAGAGTTCTGGGTATTGCTCTTAGGTGAAGCCTGCCAACGTCTTGGAGCTGCTTTCTGAAAGATGGGCTGCTTAGCTGCTCTAAGGAGCCCAACCTCACAACGCCCCCCTCACTTAAAGCTAGGTTAAGGAATTCAGTTTGCTTGATTTAAGGGTATTCAAATAGATGAGGAAAATACTTGTCCTTTTGTATGTTAAGGAGGCTAAAGAAAGATGTCTTTGAATTTTATTGGCATCTCAGAAATTCTGTTCCAGGAAAAGTAATAGGAGGGTCAGCACACGGCCTCCCTTTGCTAGAATGATGGTCTGATGCTCCTTACAGCGAGCCCGGGGAGGATGAGACTCTCAAGGGTCACTGTTCAATCTCTCATCAATCCTGAATGAACAATGGCAACTCTGGGGGTGAGGCCAAGGGCTGGAAGCAATCCTGGGTCCGGGAGGCAGCTGCACGATGCCTTCGGAACCAGACTGCTTCTGACTTTCTCCTCAGCGACCCTTAGCTTTTGTCCCCAGAGCTTCAGGATGACTGCTGTACAACCAGTTGTGTGTCTGCACTTCTGGCACAAAGAAAAAGAAGAGCAAAAGGCGAAGGCACATGCCAGCTAGGTCCGCTCTTTATTGTTACTCTGAAAAATGTTTAATTGTGGTAAAATACAGACATGATAGAATTTAACATCTTAACCATTTCTAAGGGCACAGTTCAGTAGCGTTCCATACATTCAGACTGTTGTGTAACCCATCTCCAGAACTCTTCCCATCTCATGAAACAAACTCCATATCCACTTAACAGCAACCCCCCACCCCCGCCCCATCCCCTCCTCCTCCAGGCCCTGGCAACCACACTTCTCCTCTCTGTCGCTAGGAATTTGACTGCTCTGGGGACCTTATGTAAGGGGAATCATACAGTACTTGTCTTTTTCGGACTGGCTTAGTTCACTTAGCATCTTGTCCTTGAGATTCATCCATTGCATAGCATGTGTTCGAATTTCCTTACTTTTTAAGGCTGAATAATGTTCCATTATATGTATTACCACATTTTATTTATCCATTCATCTACTGATGGCCACTTGGGTTTTTTCTACTTTTTGGTCATTGTGAACAAAGCTGCTATGGACGAGGGCACACAAACATCTCTTTGAGACTGTGCTTTCAATCTCTTGGGTTTATTCTCAGAAGTGGGATTGTTGGATCCCATAGTGATTCTATTTTTAATTTTTTGAGGAACCACCATGCTGTCTTCCGTTGCATAAGCCCATTCCTTTAACAAGTTTTTCTCAAAGCCCCAACGTGCAAGTTTCACTTCCATCTCATTGGCCACAGTGGATCACGTGATCACTTCTAGCTGCAAGGGAGCCTGGGAAATGATGTATTTTTGACTAGGCATAGAAAAACACCCTCTGCGATGTGGAGATTCCTGTATATTAGGGACGGTCACTCCAGCTGCTTGTGTTCAAGGCAGGTGTCTGAGTCTCAGCGGAGCCCATCCCAGACACTCTATCTATTCCCTGCCCTGGCTGTTTATCCTTTCAGGGGGATCAGCACCCTCTCAAGCCACTGCTTCCAGAAATGTGAGGCAATACTCACTTCCTTTCCTCCTGACCTGTTCTCTTAAGCAATTATGAAAAAATATCTCTCCCCCCACACACCAATATAAACTGTCCTGTGCTATTCCTTCCTTGTCCATCATGGCTGAGTCAAGCCTCTGCTTCCACACTATAAGTCCTCTGGGATATGACCTGTGTCACCACTGCAGGGCACAAGGCACAGGAGTGACTCTTGGTGGAGGGAAGGAGAGTCCATTCTTCTAGATTAGTTCTATGCCACCTCCAGGGTCCTGCTGGAGGGATCCTGGCTCTCTCAGCCTAAGGACACCTCTTCCTCAGATATTTCTCCCCAGGTTGTGGGGCCTGGTGGGGGCTGCTCATCCTGCGATCTATGAAGTCAGGCCCAGCCTGGAACAGGACCTGATAGGACAGGGGGAGCAGTACGCATTGGTGGAGAAGCTCATGACCTCCAAGCCGGATGGTCGTGCCTTGAACCCCTGTTCTCTGCTCCCATCCCTAGAAGCAGTTACGTAGACATAGCCGCTATCAAACTTAAATTCAGAAACACATGTGCACGTAGATTCAAATACAGAGTTGCTCACACAAACGTCCATACCCATGTACCACTGACACACACACACACAGAGGCACAGAATTCAATTTGCATTCGGCACTTAAATTCAAGGGGGCAAATCTTTTTCCTCCAATTACTACTTTTATCCTTTAGTAATTTATTAATCTATGTCTCAATTTTTTTATTTGTCAAATGAGGATAATCATGGCATTCCACTCACTGAGTTGTGAATATTAAATGAGATAAAATAGTAGAGAACTTATAAGTTCTTACACGTTACAGAGATGCGCATGCATTCATTCTATTTCCTGAGCCCCCTCCTCCTCCTCTGTTGCCACTTGGTGGTGAGCCTGGCAAAAGCACGAGGTTCGAATCCTTCCATCCAGCCTCCAGTTTCTCACCTGTAAAACGGGGCTAATTTATCTATCTGGTGGGACTGTAGTGAGGCTCTAAAGGGGCCCCAGCAGGGAAAGCTCCGAGTCTAGATCCTGGCCCCCATAAGTCTTGCAACGCTTGAGCTGTTCCTGTCTGTAACTGATGAAGAACAGGTCGGAGAGCAGATGCAGGGACTGGATGTGCAAAGAAAGGTAAGCGCCTAACGCCGCCCCCCCCGCCCCGCCCCCAATCTCCTCCCAGGCTGGAGCTGGGGCCTTTAAGGACAGAGCCCAGACACGGGGATCAGAGCTGCTCCCCCTGTTGGAACCTGGCCTGGGGCTGGGGGCAGGGCTGGTCGGGTGGCCGTGGGTGGGAGGAAAA
Source organism: Lontra canadensis (assembly GCF_010015895.1). Lineage (NCBI taxonomy): Eukaryota > Metazoa > Chordata > Mammalia > Carnivora > Mustelidae > Lontra > Lontra canadensis. The sequence goes on from NW_022631022.1 coordinate 18,063,002, forward strand.
GAGGAAAACCAGCTCAGTGGAAATTACCCTGCGGTTGGCTTAGGCGCCCACGACACTGTATTTATAGAGAGCTCCCTGCAGCTCTTAATTCCTCGCAGTCCACTTAACCCTTTCCAGGCCGCGGTACCAGCCCCGGGCGGAGGGAGAACACAGGACTGGGCTCGGCTCGCGGAATCCGGAATTCGAGATCCGGCTCTGCGGCCAGCCGCCTGGAGGGTGGGGTGGTCAGCGGGCAGTCACCTGTCCCCTCTCGCAGAATATAAACGTCGGATCTCGAGAGTGTGGGAACGGGGAGGGGGAGGGGCACGGGCAGACCAGCGCCCCCTGGCCCGAGTCCAGAATCTGGTCTGGGGTCAGGGGCGGGGTCCGGGCCGATGCCCTGCCCAGCGGGCGGGCTCAGGCCTCTGCCCCGAAGAGCCGCCGCGGGGCCAATCCCGCCTCTGGGGCGCACCCGGGCTGCCTTTCCGGGCCCGCGGCTTCCTCCAGCCCGCCCCGCCCCTCCCCTCGGCCTCTCCCGGCCGCCCCCGACCCGGACTAGGGCCCGGCCTCGCGGCGGCGGCGGCTAGACAACGCTCCGCCGCGTCCCCGCGTCCCAAGAGCCGGCCGCGGCGCGGTGAGTGCTTGCGTGGCGCGGGCCCGCGAGGGTGGGGGCGGCCTTTGTCTGCGGCGGAGCGGTGCCGGGCAGCCGGACCGCGTGCTGTGCCCTCCCTCGCAGGGCGCCCGCGCCCGGCCCACTCCCCGGGTCCGCGGCGTAGCCGGGCTCTGGGCCCCGAGGCAGCGGGGGCCGCCACAATCCAACCCCGCCCTAAGCTTGTCGCCGAGGAGGCTGGGGCACAGTGGGACCTGCCCTCGCCTGGAAGGTCCTGGAGGAGGCTGGTGGGTGCTTGTGCTTCCCTGGACCCTGGGCGTGCAGAGGCGTGGGGGCAGATCTGTCACTGTGTTGATGATTCTGGAAAGCTCAACGAAGCCAGCCTGGGTTAGCGGGGAAGCAGGGTCTTCCGGGCCCTCCAGAGGGCCCTGCAGAGGAAAACACCCTGAGTCCCAGCTCCGAGGAGGGAGAGCTGCGGGGGAGGGTTGGGAAAGGGGGCCCACTCTTCTTGGCCCTGAAGGGAGGACTTACGTGGGCAGCAGTGGGCGGGAGGGGGACAGATTCTGAAAAGAACAGGTAGGGACAGCTGACCTGGGGGAAGGGGTGAATAGGTGTTGGGGGAGGGGGGCGAACACGCGGGAGCAGGATGGGGCGATTTGGGCTCTGAAATTCTCCAAGAGATGGTGGGGGAGGTAGGACAGAGAGGAGGTAGGAAACTTGGTGTCCCTAAGGTGGGGGACCCAGGATGGGGGACACACTAGAGGGGAGGGAGTTGAACCTCAGTGTCCCAAGGCCCTCAGAATGCTGTTTAACCAGGGAGTTGGCAGGTTTGGTGGCCTAAGGCAGCAAACTGCCAGAAAAGGGGATTTATTTCTAAGCCAGACCTGCCCTAATGAGAAATGCGTGACAGATGACTCAGAAATGGATGGATCTATCAGTGGGGGAAAACTTTAGGCAAATGGTAGTGCAGAAACGATTGGGGGAAGAGGGGAACGGTTTGCTTGATCTAATTGAGAAAAACAATTTGCCTTCAAACTGGATGTGGATGGTTGTAAATGAGTCCATTTCATCATTCAGTTAAGGCCCAGGTCCTTTTCTTACATGCATGTCTTTAGCTGTTGGCTTCTGTATTAGAAAGTAATGAAGCTATTCTGTCTTTCAGAGAGGTCTGCATTTAGTCCAGCCTCCTCTCATTCCCTCTGGCCTCTCAGAAATGCCTAGGAAATCTGATGCTGTGCAGCCTTCCTTGCAGTTTGAGGGCCTGTACATAGGTGGGACGCTTTTGGAAGCTGGGGGAAATTGAAGTCTAAACTTGAAATTGAAGCTGAAACTTGTCTGATGGGTTGGGCCCATCTGAGTGGTGGGGCGGGGTGGAGGGCTCTGGGGCTGCAGGGTGTGAGCCATGGCTCATAGTTCCAGCTCATTTGGGAATGGGAATATTTGGGGTGAGTACATTCCCTGATATCTAGAGTTCCTGAGCCTTAGCACTAACACTTATTTAAACTTTCAAGCATGGAAATCTTTCTCTCCCGTATTATGTACATCACAGTCTGACATCAGGACACTCCTGACGTCAGTGAAATTTTTCTTCATGATTTTGGGTCAGTGGTGTGAATGTCAGATTTTGCACTAACGGACTGTAGGGTGAGGGGACTCTTGTGAGCTTTGCACTAAGTGGCTTCAGCCACACTTTTACTGATCACTTGACTGTTGTTTGGAGGTTTTTTTCCTCTCTTCAATGACATCACTGGTGGTTTCTCCTGCTTGCCTTCAGTGAGCTTTCCAATTTACTCTAGACTCGTGGGCTGCAAGAAATCAGACCATCCAGCTTGTAAGAGGTGAGAAGCGTGTGTTAATGCAAGGCTGAGATGGGAAGGGGTGCTGGGATTTGTGGACCTGTCGTTCCTTCCTGTCCCTGGCCCTCTGCAGCTCTGACCAGTCACCCGATGGAAGCAGACCAGCTGCATGTCTGAGATACTCACATGCCTGACAGGGGGGCTGGGTGCTTGAACATTTGTGGAAAGGACATTTATAGAAGCATCGTCTCTTCTGAGGAGGTGGTGTCCTTCCTCTTGTGAGGATGACTTCTGAGCCTTCCTGGGGGAACTCCTCAGTTCTTAATCTGTAGCCCTGTCTTGTCTGGAGCCATAAATCTTGATTCTTTGGAGCAGGATTTGGCCTTGACCATGAGCTAAGCAGTCCCGCTTGGGGTCAGATTGGCAGGATGGCTGTAGAGCTGTGAGTTAGGATTCCACTGCACCTAAGGACACTCCTGGAAAGTGTTGTAGAACACGTCTCTGGCCTGCTGCTGGCTGGTTCTTGGTTGGACATGTGGGGTTTGAGTGTGAAGAAAAATGGTCCAAATACAAACAGCCTCTAAGATTATGACCACATCGGGCCTGAGGCTATGGACTTGAGTCATGGGGTCAGAGGAAGAGGAAGGGCGGGCGGAATGATGTCACTGCCCATGAGCTTATCCTCTGAGTAGGTGGCCACTTCTCATTGCTGTCCTCTTTCCAGACCCCAGGGCAGGAGTGCCGGGTGGCGGCACTGGGGGGGGGGGGGGTGGGCAGTAGCTGCAGGGGAAGGCATAGCCTGGGCCTGCGGGAAGTAGGAGGGTGGGAACTGATTGATGTGATCCGTGAGAAATTTCCTTTGGTCTCAGATGCATCAAACGTCTGGGCCAAGGCCCCATGTGTTTTTCTGCAACCTCGGCTGCCACAGCCCAGTTTTGTCACCCCTGCAGTATGAGGTTCCAGCTAGGAACATGGAGGTTCCAGGTTTGGAGGTGGGGTTGTGCTGGATGCTTCACAGGCATCACCTCGTTTAATCATGTCAGTTCTCCAAAGTCGAGCGTCATTAGCTCCATGGTAGAGATGGGGAAGCCAGAGCCCAGAAAGGGGAAGTCACGTGCCCAAAGACACACAGCTGGCACATGCTGGACCTGGGCTGCTGTCTCTCCCCAGAACAGGGAGAGATCTCATTTGGAGAGCTGGGGAGAGGGCAGGCCTGACCTAGGGATCCCAGTCCGAGCATCAGTGGGAGCGCTTGCTTTTCCAGAGGCCTCGTCTTCTGCACCTTTGTGCCTCCGGAGGCCCTCCTCAACCCTCCAAGTCTGAGCTGTGCTTCCAGCCAGCTGCCCCCACTCTGTCATTCTCTTTGTGGTCCAGAGAATGGATGCCTCCTCTACACCCCTAATTCCTTTCGGCATTTGGCCTTCCTGAGGCATTTGGAGAGTATCAGAGGGAAGCCTGCTAGGAGTGGGGAATGAGAAGCATTTTTTATTGGGAGCCCTGGAGTAGGAAAAGATAGTATCTCTGAAAAGCAGGTCTCCCAGGTCACCCTAAAGTCAACATGGGCTCCCAGGAACGGGGGCTTCCCGGGGGAGATACTGGAATGTGCACTGGGGTGGGGGGAACCTAGATGTATATAGCCCGACAGAGGAGCTCTTGGCTGGGGGGTGGGGATGCCCAGGAGGCCTTGTCTGCATGACTATGGCAATAATAACAGCAGGAACAATTTGTTACCGCTGTTTGTGGGTGCTAGGTGCTTTCCTAAGTCCTTTCTGTATATGGTCTTATTCTTATAGCAGCCCTTGTAGGGTAGGGGTTGTTATTCCTGCTTGAGAGATGAGGAATCAAGTCTCGAAGAGGTTAAATCATTTCTATTTGGTCATGTGTCTAGAAAAACCTTTGAGGCAGAATTTGAACCCAGGGCTGCCTGCTCCAGAGCCCAAGCTGTACCCTGGGGCTGGCAAGGTGGCTTAATGATTCCATTTAACAACACAAAAGGCCTAAAAAGCAAGGTCCACAGGGGGCTATTCCCAGCTGTCCTGTAATTCCTAGGAGGGTAATTTGAAGTCCTTATTTTATAAATGAGCAAACTGAGGGTCAGAGAGGATGTTTGTCCAAAGTAGCAGAGTCTAGATTTGAAACTGTATCTCCTACACCAAAATCATCTCCTTAAACAGCAGGGCTCACTTTTCCCATGAAGCCTCTTGTGATGACAACAGCCCAGCATGTGATCATGGTTAGAGCACAGGATGGTGGTGGGACCTTAGAGAGTTGAGGAGACAAAGACCCAGAGAGGCAATGGGAGCCAAGGGAGCCTAGGACGTGAGTGATGGAGCCTGGTCTGAAATCTATAAAAATCTCCCAAGTTGCTGTTTTCCTTTTTGTATTAACGAAGGAATTAGACACTCATGGTCAAAGTCACAGAAATATATCAACTAAGAAGTAGGAGTAGATGCTTGCCCTTGTTCCCACGTTCCAGGGTTGGGTTCACTGTCACACTTCCAGACCCCTTTCCCATATACAAACATCCATTTCTCTCTAAACACATGGTCACTTTCATTCATTCACACCGCACTGAGCACTCGCCATGTGCAGGGTCTTCGCTGGAATCAAGGGTCCAATAGTCAATAGAGCAGACACTGGTCCTTGTTAGGGAGGGTCCAGTATGACACGAGGAAAAGGAAACTGCAATGAGTAACAGGGACTCCCCTGGGGTGGCCGATCTCTTCCTGACTTTTCTGCCAAGGTGGCTGTCGGGATAAAGTGGTGTTACGCATGTCATCCGGGAAGAAGGAACTGTGTTTGCAAAAACCCACGGGAAGAGGATCCCCTGTTGTAGGACCCAGAAGAGGCGACTGTGGGGGAAGGGCAAATGGGAGGAGGTGAGGCTGGAGAGGTGAGCAAGGCCAGAGCAGGTAGGGCTCTGTGGGCCCTGGAGGAGCTGATGACATCTTGGAAGTGATGGCCTGATGCAGTTTACATTTTTATAGCAGTTATTCTGGTTGCTGTGTGGAGTCAAGACTGGGGTATAGAACCAGGTGAGGAGACAGGGAAAGTCGAGAGACCAGTGAAGAAGCTTTTGTGGTCAGCCAGGCAAGAGACGACAAGGACTTGGCAAAGCAGAGAGAGCAGCACAGGCGGAGACAAACAGAGGGTGAAGCCGTTATCAGGCATCGGCAAACTTTTTCTGCAAAGGGCCAGAAAGTAAATATTTCAGGCTTCGCACGGATTACAAGTGCTCGGTTCCGCTGTCATCTGCAGAAGCAGCCGCAGACAATACGTAAATGAAATGTGGCTACATTCCAACCAAACTTTATTTATGGACACTGAGATTTGACTTTCGTGCGATTCCTGTGTCTCATGAAATACTCTTTTGATTTCCAACCATTTAGAAAAGTAAACCCTTTCTTAACGGGTGTGCTGAACCAAAGCAGGCGACAGGCTGGTTTTGGGGCTCGGGCTGTCTGTAGTTTGCCGACCCTGGAGATGTAGTTTGGGGTCAGGAATGGTTGTTCTTGGTGACGGACTGTAGAGGCAAGAGAAACTCGGGTTTCTGGCTTGAGCGGAGGATGGAGAGTAGTGCCTTTCCCGAGCGGGAAGAGCTGAGGAGGAACAGGTTGGAGGGGAGATCCAGAGTTTGAAGAGGGACATGTGAAGAGGGAGATGCCTGTGAGTCACCGGCGAAGAGATGTTTAGGGGACAGTTGGAGCTCAGATGAGAGGTGTGGGCTTGGGGAAAAAAATCTAGGAGTTGCTAGCATATAGATGATATTTAAAGCCATGGGAGTGGGTGAAATCATCTAGGGAAAAATAGTAGAGAGACTTGAGGAGAAGGTCTAGGAGCCAACCCTGAGGGGTTCAGTGGTGGAGGAGGAAGGCTGGGCGCTGAAATACAGGTGATACTGAGATGGAGAGAGAGGGAGGGAACCAGACCTGCAGCCATGGGGCCATCTGTTAATACAGAAATGAGGTCATACAGTTGATAGTATGCTTGCTTGACTGATGTGACACATGTCATGGACTTATTTCCGTATCAGTATACATTCTTTTAAAAAGCTGTGTGCTACTCCATTACACAGAGGCGCCGTCATTAATGTACCAGTTCCCAACTGGTTCCCATTTTTGCTGCTAGCTGGGTGTCTTTGAGAGTGGAGCTGGTGTGGCCCTAAACCAGTTCCTACGAACTACAGCCCATGGGCCAAACCTTCTGCCGCTTGTTTTTTGTATAGCCCACAGCTAAGAATGGTTTTTACATTTGTCATGGTTGAAAAAAAAAAAAAATCATGTGATTCATGAAAATTACATGCAATTCAAATCCGAGTGTCCATAAATAAAGTTGTGTTGGAACACAGCTCTGCTCATTCATTTATGCATTGTCTATGACTGCTTCCCTGCTACAATGGCAGGGTTGAGTAGCTGTGACAGATATCAGATGGCCTGGAAAGTCTAAAATATTTACTATCCGGACCTTTACAGAAAGAGTCTTTTCCACTCATGCCAACAGAACAGCCCTGGGAAGCCCGGCTGGGTGTGGTTTGGCTCATGGGCCCATTCTGGAGCCAGTCACTGAGGGTTCTCCAGTGAGTCAGGTCCAGTCACCTGCTGAGGCCCAAGGCTAGGGGTCAGTCACACCAGCATCACAGGGACTGGGTTCCCTGCAGAACCGGGGAGCCCTGTTATTAGAAGGAATCGGTGTAGAAGAGAGGCACTCTAGAACAAAGGACGTGGAAGAAAGTTGCTAAGAGCTCAAGACTGCTGAAGACAGAGAGGGTCCGCTTAGCATCTGTTGTGCTTCCTTCTCAAAGAAAGAAGTTGCAGAGGCTGTTGAGAAGGAACTGAAGTTCAGGCCAGGTAGGGAGGTAATAATCTGGTGGATTCCATGGCTTTGTCTTCTGGCCCCCATGATTGTCCTGGTGCGGAGTGAACTTGGAGATAAGATGTCTGGGAGCTGTTTGGGGTATTTCAGGAAAACTGGGGTAGATGGTGGGGGTGGGGGCCGTAGCCCTCCACGGTTTCCCACTGTGTACAGAATCCATCCTTAGGCAACCCCTGACCACCTCCCGTGCCCCATCTCCCGACAGCCACTCCCCAGAGTCCCTCTCTTCTCAGAGGATGCTGTGGGGGCTCACTCCTCCAGGGAACTTCTTGACCCTCCATGCCCATAATACTTCATCATGTTTGGTGTGTGAGTGGATAGATGAATGCTGGAAGACTTGAGATGGGCAAATAACCGGTTTTACAGGAAAAACGGCAAATTTTGGAAGCGACAGATTGGGGATCATGTCCTTAACCCCTGACAAAATCCTGGAACCAGTTATGAATGGAGCACTTGAAGAAGAGTCTGTTTTCTTCAGAGGAGCCTTTTTTTTTTTTCCTGGTTCTTCCCCATTTGACTGGCCCTCCGCCAGAAGTGAGGATAAGATCTGTGATGCGCAGTTGGGTGGCAGCACGAAGAGAGAGATTCCTAATCCCAAAGCCCTGAACAGTGGGTGGGCATTGATCCAGGGGCAGAACCTAGTGCTGTGGGGTCTCCTTATTCCTGTCCTCTTCCTGAGAACCTCGATGACACAAGAAACAAAGCAGGGAAAAGAGGGCAACTTTTTTGGGTGACATTCATTTTTCTTTCTTTTCCTTCCATCACAAAATTATCAAGGACCTTCCAGGGGCCAGGAACTGTCACAACAATACTGCAAAAGATCATGGCATGGTCACACAACACTGTGACTGTACTTCCCCCCACTGAATTGTACACTGAAAATGGTTGAAAGGGTCAACCTCACACTCCATGGATTTTGCCACAATTTAAAAGAAAAGGTCGTGGCAGTTGGGGTGATGGAATAGGTTTAACTGGATGAAATGTAATAAATAGTGGCACAAATGAAGTATCCCAGAAAGTCCCACCCCCTCCCCAGCTCCATCAGAAGAGGACGGCAGAGACGAGGGTCTGTGGCAATGAGAGTAAATAGTTCCCAGTCACTGACCACAGATTTGATCGTCTGTGATTTGGGTTATTTTGATGAACAATGTGGAACGGCTGCCCAGGGTGGCCTCGTCAAGGGAGAAGATCTAAAACGTGCAGGGAGGGGGTGGACTTGTAATATAAGGTTGAAGGAGGACTGGTGGGCGGTACACGAGACAGGTTTGGTTTCAGGATAAAGCAGAGCTTTCTACCAGTGACGCTGCCCCAAAGCCAGTGGATTTCTTCAGGAGGCCATGGGTACCCAGCACTGGTGGGGTCAAATGGGTTGTGAGGGTGGCCCGAAAGAGGCACCCAGTTCTGATATGTGACCATTAACCTCTGCAGATTCTCCGGAATTTGTTGGAGGATCTCTCCTCTTTCCATAATCTCCCTCAATGATCCCAGCTTGGGCTCCCATCACTCCCAGTGCATGGGTAGCTCCCCATCCTGTTCTGATCTCTGGCTCCATGTGTCCAGCAGTCCATGTGGCATTTGGCGTGGACGCTCTGTGTAGCTCAAGCCCAGTAGGAATTGTTCTTCCTTCTACACGTGCTTCATTTCCAGGTGTCCCCATCGTATGACCCCCATGTGCCCAATTGTTCAAGCCTTCAAGACCTCCTTGACTGTCTCAGCCCCTCCCTCCCTTACAGACAAAACAATCCCCAAGCCAGGTCACGCCTACCCCTGAAATATCTCCTGAGCCGGGCCCAGGGATCACCATATGACTCAGAGGAGATAGTGTCCAGGTCGTATTTTGAAACACCTATTTTAGATGTTGTTTCCTTTCACCGCTCTGAGCAGTGGTAATTTTCATGGGGTGGGAAGAGCAGGAGAGAGAAGGAGGGAAAGGAGGGGAGGGATGGCTCCCTAAATTAGTCACTTCAGATGCTGTCAGAAAGACCCAAAATAACAGTGACGCTAGAGTAGATGCTTATTCTCACCCATGTGACAGTGTGGGTCCGTCCTGGGCTGATCCTGCAGCCTCTCCGGGGGCCTCGTGTCTTGCCATTCTGAAGTCCCCAGAGTGTTGCCTTTGGCAGCATGGTCTCAGATGGTCACCACGGCTGTGTTCCAGCTGGTGGGAAAGGGGAGGAGACAAGACAGGGTATGCTGCTCTCTTTAAGGGTCTGGCCCAGACGTTGTACACATCAGTTCCTCTCACATTCTATTAGCCGAAGATGGTCACAGGACACACCTCTTCCCTGCAAGGCAGGCTGGGATCTGTAGTCTTCAGCTGAGCGGCCATGTGCCTAACTAAAAACTCTACAGAAGAGGAGAATAGATATGACGGGGGAATGAGTGGTTTCTGCCACAGTGTTTTGTACATTTCAGTGTGACCTGCCTGGCAGCTAATTGGCTCGACCTCAAGGATATAGTACATGAAGATTTAACGTACTAATGTAGTTCTGCTAGGATCCAGCCAAGCATTTCTTTTATACACAGGAACACGGAGTTTAGAGAGGGGAAGTTACCTGTTACAAATTGCATAGCAGTGACAGAGCTGGGACTAGAATCCTGAACTTTGGGCTCATTTTCTACTATTTCAAAGGGATCTGGTTGAGAGGCACCCAGCAGTGCCAGGAGAACAGGTGTCTTGGGGCCAGGGAGAAGCCACTATGCCCACCCTGTTTACCTGGGGAGCTGCTCACCATTTTTTCTGGACTCACCTTTAGGGTTATATTATGTCTCGGGTAGCAGCAAGTAGCCCTCACTGTATCTTAATAATGTCCTGAACTGAAGTGCAGTGATTCACATGCACTTCTCTCTTCGATTGCAGGCTCCTTGAGGACAGACACAGCTTCGTCATCTCTCAGGCCCCAGGGCCTGCCTACCAGGTACTCAGTGAACAGTTAAATGCACTTCTTAGTACACGAACGAATGTACATTCAAGTAGTCTTTTGATCGCAGATAATAGACACTTAGCCCAAACTAGGAGGAGGAAAAAAAGATCGGCTCAAGTATCTGGGCTGTCTCGGAGTGTACTCGCTTCAGGCATAGCTTGATCCAGGTGCTTATCTGTTGTTTGCAACAGCTCTGCCTCTGTGCTACATGGTTAGCGGAGATCAACACTGGCATGTGCTTTGCTCCTTCTTGCCCTCTTGGTGGGAAGCATTGTACAAATGGACCATGCAGGGATTGGGAGGAGGCAGGGGGTTAAGAGATATGGGGTGGTCATGGTGGGAGCAAGGAATTCCTCTTGAGCCGAGAGTTCTATACAAAGAGCCCTGTCTCTGCCTTTGTTTCTTGGTTTGGGCTTAATGGGGGCGCATCCTGGGTCCTGTCTTGGGGGCTTCTCTATGGCTGCACATCTGCGGGGGTTGAATGAACTTGCTGCACCTTCAGGCCAAAGGTGGCCTGGGCTCCTCAGTCCTGCTTCCCAGGGAAAGCCAAGGTGCTGTGTGTTCTTTCCTGGCAGGACTCCTTGGAGTTCCCACATTTGGCTGAGACGGGGATGAAGGAAGAGGAAGAGGGAGGGCTGGCTGGTGACTCACTGGGAGGGGTGGTACATACTGACTCCAGGGCAGGTCCCGCCAGGGTATTAAAATTCCCCTTCGTAGAGGTGGTGGGCAGGGTGGTGACAATGCAGCCTGAGATCAGTGTGTCTCCAGGGGGCAGCCTGTCTGTCCCAAAGAGCAGTGACGGGCTTTCTGTTCCAAGGTCATGCTCCCATTCCCTGAGCAGCACCTTGTCTCCAAGAGGTATTTCTCCATCCCTCTCTCAGTCCCTGGGGCCCCAGCTGTTGTGGTAGGAACCTCTTGGAATGCTCAGGTCTTCTTGGCTCTAGGCTGTCAGGTTTTTCCCTAGTGTGAGCCATGACAGTGGGAACTTTGCTGGGTTCAGAGTCTAGGAAGGTAACCAAAGTGGGGAAGCCTAATGCCCACCCCTGGAAATCCTCTCATTCTCCCAATGGAGTGAGGGACAGCTTGGCCCTTGGGGAGCCCTGCTAGGTCTGGTCAGGAGGGAGGTGCTCCCTGACCTCCCCCACATTCATGGAGGTGGCAGGCATTCCCCGAAGACCCTGGTGAGTAGAAGCTTGACATACGGAGATCTCATAAGAGAAGTCTTGAGTGCCAGGCAGAGGAAAGTGGCTTTACTTCTGTAGTGAATGAGGAGCCATGGAAGGTTCTTGAGCACAGGTAAGGTTGTGAGCAGATTCCTATCTTAGGTCCTGAGAGCGGACGTTGTTGAGAATGGGGTTTGTAGGGGCAGAGTTCAGATAGCAGGACCAGTGAGGAAGGTCACAAGAGGGTCAGGGTGGGAGTGGCAGGCAGGAGCAGCAGGGATAGGGTGAAGGAGGGAGGTGGTTTGGGAAGAACAGACAGGCCTTGGTTTTCTTCTGGGGCTGAAAGAGAGAAAAGGAGTCTTAGAATCTGGAAGCTTCTTAATCCTTAGGTCCTGGTGCCTCCTTGGGGGTGGGGATGGGGGTAGAGATGGGGGCGCAGCGCAGAGGCTGCAGCCTGCTATCTTTTCCTGTGGCCAGTGGTTGCCCTTGTAGGCAGGATGTGGTGCCTTCCAAGGGTGCCTTTATGAATGGAGCAGCAAGCCTGCTGACTCAGCAGGCGGCAAGGCTTTGAGGCCGCTGGGTTTGGACCGGAAGTGTCTGGGAAGGAAGTGGCTGTTCAGGGCTTCCCCACGGTGGACAGCTGGGGTGGGGGGGGTGTGTACAGGATGCACATGGTTTGGCTGAGGGACTCCCTCAGCCCAGCTGCGGGGGGGGGGCGGGGGGGGGGGGGGGGGGGGCCCGGAGGGTACTTGCCTGGGACTGGAAGGCTTGAGGCCTGGTGCCCGAGACCAAAATGTTGGTGCCGGCTGGCTGTGGATGAGGTCTGCTCCTGGGAGGGCAGAAAGCCGTGGCAGGATGTTGGAACCCGAAGCCTTGGCAGCTTGCTAACTGGCAGATTACATCCCATTACCAAAAGCACCTTGCTTACAGGGGCTTTATTTTTTTCTCTTCCAAATTGGACCGAGTAGATCTGGCTGTCTCCCTGGGTGGTTGTGAAAACGTGAACTCGACTGTGTTCTTTTTTTTTTTTTTAAGATTTTATTTATTTACTTATTTATTTGACAGAGATCACAAGTAGGCAGAGAGGAAGGCAGAGAGAGAGGAGGAAGCAGGCTCCCTGCTGAGCGGAGAGCCCGATGTGGGGCTCTATCCCAGGATCCTGGGATCATGACCTGAGCCAAAGGCAGAGGCTTTAACCCACTGAGCATCCAAGCACCCTCGGCCTTGTTCTTGTTGAACAGTGCTGGATAGCCTAAGTCCACACTACTTACGTGGCTTCCCTGGGACATGGGAACAGTCAGACAGCAGCTGTGGTATGGGGTGAAGGTGGGTTCAGTCCCCCAGGTCAGACACTGTCGGGGGGCAGCCAGGATCGGGAGCAAGGCTGGGCCCAGGGAGGTCTTGCCTGCGGCCACAGACATACCTCTCACTCAGCCCTCACTCCAGCCTCTGGGATTTGCCCCAGACCTGGCTTCTGAGTGCCCAATTAGCAAGTGTGCTCTTTCTCGAGCCCCATCCTCTGATACCAGCTGCCTCCTAGTACTCTCTCCGGCAGGTTTCTGCACAAACACTGCTAACTTCACACGTGCGACACTGACCACCTCCACGTTCTGTCTCAGTGACTGCCCCTCCCACTCATGGGGCTCAAAACCACAGCTGCCCTGACTGCCCCCTTCCTCTCTCCCCACGCCCTCCAGTGCTGTTGTTCTCACCCAGACCTGCTTTATCTCTTCTCATGTATCCCACAGATGCTAACAGTCATCTTTATGGAGCATAGCTCCGACCATATCCTTTCTCCTGTTCCAGAACTGTCAGAGGCTCCCAGTTACCTTCAGGATAAACTTCAGACCTTTCAGCTTGTCTCTCCATCTGGCTCCCGCCTCAGCCTTTACTCTCCCCACCAGCTGTCGTCTGGAGTCAAACTGAGCCAAACTGATCTGTGCACATTCTTGCCCTGGGCCGGCCAGCCTTGCCTCTACTTGCCACCTTGCCTCATCTTCCTTGTATTTTGTACCAACATCTTAGTTCTGAAGGGGTGGGTCTCAGCTGCCCCCTGCCCCTTGTGCCCTGGTCTAGCCTCCCCAGTGACTTACTTCCCCCCAGCCAGCAAAAAAAAAAAAAAAAAAAAAAAAAAAAAAGCCCTTGGTGGGGAGCCTTGTAGAGTGTGGAAGGGAGGACCCGCCACTGGATGGTTGCAGACTTCCCTGAGCTGGTTAGGGGGTGGGGATGAAGTGAGGGCCAGCCTGGGGAAGACCCTTGGAGACAAAGGCCTCACTTCCTCTTCCTCACAGGCAGGGGCAGCCTTCCACCACGGAGAGCCCAGCTGTCAGCTGCCTCTTGGGAAGATGCTGTGTTGCTGGGCCAGCGCGGGTGTGGGCGTGCGTGTGCCCTTGGCCACGGCCCTGGCAGCGCTGTGGGTCTGTGTCACAGGTGAGGGGAGCGGTGTGGGGGCTGGAGGGAGGGAGGGGGGGCGCCCAGTCCCAGCAGGGCTCCTGCCAAGTCCTTTTGTCTAGCAGGGATGGGAGGATTTTGGCCAACGTCCTCCCACTGTCCCCTGTTGCCTGTCCACTCATTTCCACTGGGATTCCACAGGCAACTTACTCTGCATTTCTTAACCCATTTCCTCTACTGTAAATTGGTCATGTGAGCACTTACTGTGATAATGTGTATCTTGAACACACTGTGTGTGTGCTCCCTCCTGAGGGCCTTTGCATGTACTGTTCCCTCTGCCTGGAACTTTCTGTGCCCACACATAAGCATGACTTGATCCTTTATTTCATTCAGGACTTGGCTCTGATGTCACCTCCTCAGCAAAGTTTTTTTGGCTACCTTGTATAACAGCACACCACCTCTCCCTACCCTCGACCTTACTTTGTCATGCTGCTTCCCGGCCTTTACCTCTGCCTGACATGTTGTGCATTCATCTGCTTCTTGTCTGCTCTGCTCAAAGAGCAGGGTCTGTCCTCAGGGCCAGGACTGGTTCCAGCCACATAGTAGCTGCTCAGTAACCATGTTGGATAAATGATGTAACTCTTCCCACACAGCTCTTGGCACAGAGTCAGCATTCAATAACAGCATTATTTTTAATAACAACGTCCTCATCCTATTTTAAATCCTTACCAGCCCCTGGCAGAGGGCGGGACTGCCTTCTTCTGCCCTAGGGGAAGACAAAGCTGAGTGTCTGGTGCCACCTGCTGGTCATAAGGAGGAGCAACTCTGGTTGTGGCTGCTCTGATTTCTCTGAAGGGCTTTGGGTGATTCCTTAGGTTACATTCCTAAATGCCTCCTATAAGGGGCACCAGTTGGAGAGCAGCCTGGGACATGTGGTTGCAGCGAGAGATCCAGGACCAGCATAAGAACTTTAGAGACCTCTACACAGGGGAAAGATCATGATAGCCTTTCCCTGTAATTCGCAATAAAAATAGTATTTTTCTAAATGCAAGAAGCCTTTAATGGGTGCTATATCCAGTCAGCGTTGTATCAAGACTGTTTGGTTTTTACGTTTTTTGAGTGTTTCTGCTTGGCTAGTGCCCAGAGCACCCACTTACCCAAGAATGGCAGTGCCAGAGTAGGGAGCATGTCTCCCCAAAGGAAAGGCTCAGGGAACCCGCCCCCTCTCACTAATTTCCCAGGGCTCTAAAAGAAGAGCTGGAAGGGAGGCAGAGGTGGCTGGGTGAGGAGGCTTGCCAATCCACACGATCAAGGGCAGAGGACAAACAGGGGAATCTGGCTCTAGGGATGAGTTGACAGTAGACTTCCAGGATTCCTGCTCCTGTGTTCCCCTCACTTTCCATTCATCAGCAGGCCCTCGACAACAAACTTGACTCTGTCCCGTGTGCTCCAACACCACTGCCACCCTCTGGAGCTAAGCCAACTTTGTCACTTCTTACAAACCAAACTGAAATAGTTCTTAAACCATTTTCCGCAGAGGAGCCAGAGTGAGCTGTAAGCACTGTTAGGCAGATTATGCCTGATTACCACCCCCTCAACCTGCAGTGACTTCCCATTACATGTAGCAAACTACATTTTTTACTGGTCTTGCAAAGCCCTCCCATCCAGACTCTCGGGCCACAGTGGACCGCTACCTGATAGTCTCACTAAGGGAGCTGAATCTTGTCTCAGGGCCTTCCCACGGGCTATTCCTTCTGCCTGGAATATTCTTACACTGGCTTTTTTGTATGTCAGGCTCTTTCTCATTCCCTTAAATTTCAACTTAATATCCTCTTAGTCAGAATGTACCTCACTGCCCCATTGAAAGGTGTGGACTTTCCTTCCTTTGGATATAAAAGCAAATCATGTTTATTTAGGAAAAGAAAAAAGAGAAAGCCCTTGTGATCCTTTCTCATTCAGAGGAAACAACTATTAACATTTGATATATACCTTTTTAGACTCCCCTTTCTAATTAATAAAGGCAACATACTTATGTGAAAATGCCACTGTCAAATATTTGAAAAGCGACCACCTCTAATCCTTTGGCTTATTTATATCTCTCATACCCCTAATCCCACGCTAATGAGAATTTGTGTCTTAGTATGTCCCTATCTCCCTTTAAAAGGTAAGCTCTGTAAGGGTGTGACCTTGGTCGTCTTCTCTGTTGCATTCCTAACTCTTATGCTCGACAATAGTAGGTCCTTGCTGTAGCCTTGTTGACTGAATGAGGACCACAGGTAATAAACTTTGCTTTGCGTCTCAGGCCTTAAAGGATGGGTGGACTGGCCTGGACTGAACCCAGAGCCGGGGGAGGACCAGGGAGGCTCCCAGGCCCCATCCCTCCTCATTACCCTACCCCACCGCCCCCAGGTGCTTTGGAGGTCCAGGTCCCTGAGGACCCCGTGGTGGCCCTGGTGGGCGCCGATGCCACCCTGCGCTGCTCCTTCTCGCCCGAACCCGGCTTCAGCCTGGCGCAGCTCAACCTCATCTGGCAGCTGACGGACACCAAACAGCTGGTGCACAGCTTCGCCGAGGGCCGCGACCAGGGCAGCGCCTACGCCAACCGCACCGCGCTCTTCCCGGACCTGCTGGCCCAGGGCAACGCGTCGCTGAGGCTGCAGCGCGTGCGCGTGGCGGACGAGGGCAGCTTCACCTGCTTTGTGAGCATTCGGGACTTCGGCAGCGCGGCAGTCAGCCTGCAGGTGGCGGGTGAGCGCCGGCAGGGGGCGCCCTCGCGGGCTGCGTCACTCACCTCCCGCACCACCCCCCCCACGGTGCCACCACTGACCCCGCAACTCAAGCCCCACTGCTGACCCCTAGCCCTGCAGGTGTCCTTTCCTCCACTGCGACGCCCCCCTGCCCCCGTCCCGTCCTTGCCTTACTGACCTCGACCTCTGTGCTCTACCGCCTGCCCCACTCCAGCTCCTTACTCGAAGCCCAGCATGACCCTGGAGCCCAGCAAGGACCTGCGGCCCGGGGACACGGTGACCATCACGTGCTCCAGCTACCGGGGCTATCCGGAGGCCGAGGTGCTATGGCAGGACGGGCAGGGCGCACCCTTGACGGGCAACGTGACCACGTCGCAGATGGCCAACGAGCAGGGCTTGTTCGACGTGCGCAGTGTCCTGAGGGTGGTGCTGGGCGCGAACGGCACGTACAGCTGCCTGGTGCGCAACCCCGTGCTGCGGCAGGACGCGCACGGCTCGGTCACCATCACAGGTAGGCAGGGGGCAGGTGAGCAGCTGGGGAGACGGAGGGAGTTGCTGCCTTTTATCTAGATCCTGAGTTAGAATTTAGGTGGGTCGGGGTGGTCAGAAGCCTCCACCGAGAAGTCCTTGAGGGACTTGGTTTAAGGAGCTGGTGAAAGTCATGTATAATATTGGCCCTCCTATGAGCGCCTTAGAAGGTCCTTGTGCTCCGCACGCAGAAACGGGAGTGGCTGCGGGAATTTGGAGGTGTGGGTGGGAGTCCTAGAGCAGACGCAGCAGGGTGAGGGAGGGCTTTCCTACTGAAACTGCTCCGGGGGACGGGAATGTGTTGCTGGGGCCATGGCACCGTCTGATCTGAGGCCGTGAGAGACAGCTAGGGATTTCCAGGTGGTCCAGACCGGACCCCACTGTGTCCGCACTTCTAGAGGGGAGCTCTCAACCCAGGCAATCTCTGCTGCCCCCGTGTGGCCAAACACCAGATTGAGATGTCGCCCATTTGGCCATTCCCTCGATCTGCTTGGGGTCTGATTTGGGGTCCCAGCTCAAACACCTTCCCTTCCTGCATTGCTCACCTCAGTGATGCTCCTTGTGCCTGGGGTCGTGAAGAGGGCTCAGGCCCACACTCAGGCCAAGGGAGGCAGTCTCCATCCGTGTTGGGGCATGAGGTTGGCTCCTCAGTCCCTCAGGCAACTCGGCTTTCCCACGGGCCTCCCCACAGCCTCTGGAATCAGGACAGCAGGTTCTGTCTGTCTGGTTGTCCTGTCTTCCCTTCCTGTGACTTCCACCCCCTGGTGGGTTTCCTGAGAGAATAAGAAATACCAGGTAGAGTGACATTGACAGAGAAAGGGAAGATTTCTTCGAAAGGAGGCAGGGGCCAAAGTGGGCTGGAGCAGTCGGGAGAAGTCTCCAGGGACAGGTGGGAGTTGAGAAAGCCTTGAAGGGCAGGTGGACTTTGTGATCATTTGCCCCTGGGGTTGATCTGGGTATTTGCCATGCTGTGCAGAAAGGGCTTATGGGTGTCAATGGAATGGTAAGGAGAACGCTTACCTCATCTAAGAGAAAAACACTTTTATTTTAAACTTCAGTAGCTAACATTTAAAGTGCTTTCAGAGATGAGGAAACCAAAGCCCAGAGAGAAGAGAGAACTTTCTCAAGTCTGCAGACTAGAACAGTGGCTCTATTTTGGGGGCCAGGCACCTCTTTGAAAATTGGATAAACAGTAAATGCAATAGTTTGCATGTTTAGAAGATACACAGGGGTGTGTGGCCCTTGGCTCCAGCACCCAGTGGTAAGCCAGTGACCCAGGACCAGAATCCAACCTTTAGCCTCTCAGCCTAATTTTCTCTCCTCCCCACCACCCAGCCTCCTGTTTTCATAAGAGCAGGTCTGGCCTACTTTGGAGCCCTTGGCCTGTATTTCGCTTCAGGCAGCTTTATGCCTGGTAAAACATTCTAGGATTCAGAATGTCAGTCCTCTAGCCTGGGCTCTCCCACACCTGCTGGAGAGGTTCGTGACATCGCGCGTGCTGTGCGTGGAGGGGGCTTTATGGAGCATGCCCTGGGAGTGGAGCCTCAACACCCTGGCCCAAGCCCTGCTCTTTACTCCAGGGCCAGTTTGGCCGGTGTTCCAGGCGCTAACACCGGTCAGGGGGTGAACACAGAAAGAGATCCTCCCTCCTCCCGAGTATTTTGGTGGCTCAGCTCCCTCCTTTGCTTCAAGGACCGTGCCCGTGGACGGGCCTTCCTGGCCCCTCGTCTCAGCTGCTGTCCTCTCCTGCTCCCCTGGGTGATGGGTCCCTTTGTTTGCAACATCCTGAGCAGCAGCTCTGCCAACCATACCGGCTGGAGGGAACATCTGCTGCAAAGGCCCGTGTCCCTGGCAGGGCCTCTGCTGCCGAAGGTTCTCCTGGCAGTGCTGTCGGCCCTGACCGTGCCTTCTGCAGACCCAGCTGGGCTGCTGCTGCTGGCCTGGGCACTCGTGGTCTGCAGACAGCAGAGGAGAGCAGTGCTGTCTTTTGTTAGCTCTGAGGTCCCCAAGCTTTCTGCCCAGGACTCGGCGTGGGCCCAGGGACTGGGCTGCTGGCTGGCAAGCTCAGAACAGTGGCTGGCCCAGACCCAGGTACGGGTGCCTCGAGCCCCTCCCTCTGCCATTGAGAGAGCTAACAGAAGGGCCCTTAGCATTTCACGGAAACATTCCCCTGGCAAGTCTCCCCCTCTGGGGTAAACCCAGAACCCTCACCACGGCGCCCTCAGTTCCCACCCCCATCTACATGCAGGGCTCCCCAAGCATTTTCTGTAAAGGGCTGGATAGTAAATATTTTAGGCTTTGTGGGCCACATACGATCTCTGTTGCTGCTGCTGCTTTTCCTTCCCCTTCTGCTCCTCCTGTTTCTTTTTTGGTAACCCTTTACAAATATGAAAACTATTATTAGCCAACAAGCTGTACAAAAACAGACCACAGGACAGACCTGGCTTGCAGACCATAATTTGCTGACTCCCGATCTCTGAGATGGGGGATATCACCAGGCAGGGCTGGAAGAGTCAGGGAGGGCCTTCTGAAGGGTGCACCTTAAAGTAGGTGAGCGTTTGGGGATGTTTTTTAAAGTAGGGGAACCTGACGGCACTGGCGTAGGGGCTGGAAGACACCGGCAGTTCCTGCAGAATGTGGTTAGTTCACCAGCTTGGCTGGAGCAGGGGTTCCTAAGGTGGACGCAGAAGGAAAGGCTGGGGGAGGGGAAGGAGCAGCCACATAAGAGAGGTCCTTGAGAGGATGGAAACATTATTCAAATGTCAGTGGGGAACCGTAGAAGGTTCTAGAGCATCATCAACTGCAGACTTTTCACCCCTGCCAAGTTGAGGCATGTCCACACCAGCCACAGCTGGGTCAGGGCTTGAATGTGTCTTGGTGGGGGGAGGGGAGGGGCATGGGAACATCAGTGAGCTCTCTTCATAATGCTGGAGCCTTGTGAGGGTGGCAGCCACCTATTCACACCTCTTGGCCAGGGGTGTGCAGTCCTCAGGGCCACAGGGGCCAGGCATGACCATCTCTTCCTATTCTCCCCACTTTCCCTCCCAGGGCAGCCCATGACCTTCCCCCCTGAGGCCCTGTGGGTGACCGTGGGGCTGTCTGTCTGTCTTGTTGCACTGCTGGTGGCCTTGGCCTTCGTGTGCTGGAGAAAGATCAAGCAGAGCTGTGAAGAGGAGAATGCAGGTGAGGGAGAGAGGGTGTGTGCACACACACGTCTTTGCGTGTGGTGGTGTGTCTGTGCATCAGCATGTGGGTCGCCTTCTGGTGACCGAATGAGCGTGAGTGTGCAAATGGGGCCTCATTGTGTGTGTGTGTCCCCGAGGCTGGATGTGTCTTGTACATGTGAACATGCCTGTCGGGGTGGGAATATGGCAGGCTGAGCGCGGGTAGCAGCAGGACCGGAGGTGAGAGGTGGATGTGTGGGCCTGCGGTGTGATGGTAAAGGTGGAAGTCACACGAGCATGTCTGTGCGTGGATGCGTGGGTGTAGAGCGTGGACATTTAGTGGCACACGTGTGAATGCTGTATGGTGTGTGTGGCCCTGTGTGAGGGTGTGTCTGCCTCCCAGTGGGCAGAGTTGAAAGCGGCTGCCATTAGCTGGGCTGGGATCAGAGTTGACTTTGGTGATTGGCAGGTGGTGAGCTGACATTGGTAGACGGGTGGTTTGAGCTTGGTCGGGAAACGTGTCAGCTCTGGGGAGTGGTGGGTGGTGAACACACACTGGTGAGTCGGGAGTTGATGCCGGTGGGTGGTGGGTGGGTACACAAAGGCTTCCCTGGTGAACATGGAAGTAGATGGTCGAAGGTGGGAGCTGGCTGGGTGTCAGGAAGGAGTGGTACGTATGTGGAGGAGAAGGGACAGACAGGTGGGTGGTGGCTCGTGCAGTGGGTGGCGGGGGTGCTGGTAGAAGGACAGGAGCACAGGTAGGTCGGTGCTGCTGGTGTTGGAGGCTGGTGTAGGGAGGCTTGGTAAGTGGGTGGTTGGGGGAGCAATAGGTGTGGCTGGGAAGAGGGGTGAGGAGATGGTACTTGGATCGGGGAGTGGTGGGTTCTGCTCTGTGCTGGTCTCAGGCTCCCACCCTGTGTCCAACATCTGGACCACAAGCCAGGCCAACTCCACCCACTTTCCTGCCTCCCATACTCCCAGGTGGAGATGTGCAGGGATGACCGGGGGCTGAGAAAGTCTCGTTATGGAGTCCTTGTCTTCCAGGTGCTGAGGACCAGGATGCGGATGGAGAAGGATCCAAGACCGGTAAGCCTGAGCTTCGAGTGGGCCTTATTGGCTGAGGGAAGGACGCAGGGATGGGGAGAGAACTCTAGGATCCTGAGGAACCACGTTTGCTTGGGGTTTGAATGCAGTGTGTTCTGTGGTCTGTGGCCTCCTGCCTTGGTGAGTCTGGTCTTTACTCAGTGTGAGGCCTGGACGTGGGTCTCCCCTGGCTCTCTCCCAGGTGTTGCTTTGTCTCTCCTGCCCACCTCACCTTTCTAACTGGGCCAGCTCCACTCTGAATGACCCTGCACTGTGGGGTCTGGTGACTTTCTAGGGGAAGGAGGGCTCAGGGGACAGGGTGGCCTGGGTTAAGTTCCAGCTGCTGCTTGTGGGCAGAGCGGCCTAGAGCAAGTTGCTTTGCTTCTCTGGACCTCAGTTTCTTCATCTTTGAGTCTTGGTTTCCTCCTAATAACTGCCTATTTCATAGACTGTGTGGGCTTATTTAAATGAGATCATGTATATAAAGGGCCTTGCACCAGGCCTGGTGCCTGGTCCATGCTTGATAGCTTGGAGCCTTGTTAGTAGGCACACAATTTAAGACAGTCCCATTCTGGTTAGAGGTTATGTGACTGGTCACAGTGCTTTGCTGCTCTGGGGTTCAGTGTCCCTCTGTAAAATGTTCTCTTGAACCTGCCTTGATGACACCAGAGGCTCTTTTGAGTGACTGGACACAGGGGTGGTTTGCACAGAGCATGGTGCTTTGGAGACACCAACTTAGAGCCCAGCTTGGGGTAAGTGCCGTGGCGCTGGTGTTTCGTGGCTACTGGAGGCTTCACCGCCCTCCCTCCTGGGGCTCCTGGGCCAGCTTCCCGAAGAGCCATTTGGGACGGTGTCAGTTGACATTGGTCCCCTCCCCACCCCCGTGAAGGAAGAGCGGGAGACTGACACCTGGGGACTGCTGTAAATGATGCCAATTAACTCTGCCTTTGGTGTGACGACAGCCCTGGGATCAGGCCTCATTTTCCTTGCTCAGAGGCAGATGTAGTTGCCAGAGGGAGGGGGTAGGGAGTGGAGCATGGCCTAGAGATTTGCTCAGTCTCGGTTCCTCATGACCCCTCATGACCTCATGACCTGGGTACGGCTGCAGCCTTCTGTAGCTTCTTATGTCACCCTTATTTGCAGAACAGACTCGGTGTACTTCCACATCTCACTGGAGGGCAGGGTAGCTGTTCCCATTGTACAGATGTGGAAAACTGAGGCCTAGAGAAAGGAGTGGCAGGATACAGAGTGGAGCTGGGCCTTGGGACAGCAGCGTAGGGCCCCTTCCCTGGGGCTGGGAGGTTGCCCTCATCCTCTCAACTTCTCCCAGTCTGTGTAGCCTCACTTCTTTCTCAGCTCCCATCCCTCTGCCTGACTCCTGACCCCGCCATTGGCCACGGTCCCCCCTCACTGTGTGCTCCTTCCTTTTTTGCAGCCCTGCGGCCTCTGAAACACTCTGAAAGCAAAGAAGGTAAAGACATGTGGTGCCTGAGATTGTGTCTGTGGGTTGGCCCATCTGTGTGCAGAAGGTGGGGGAAGATCGTTGGTGGCGGGGGTCATCATCGCAGGCTCACTGGTGACCTGAGGCTCCCTCCCCAGGAGAGCAGCCGGTACTCTCCCCTGTCGGGATGGCAGAGGGCGGAGTAACCATGGTCCCAGCTGCTCTAAACGGGTGCAGATGTGACAGAGGCTTCACAAGGACGGGGATTTTTTTCTCTCTCCTGGAACAGTCTAAGCGTAGGTGACCTTAAGGCCACTGACGTCCTGGCACTAGGTTCCATTTATTGGTTTCTGCCCTCTTCCACTCAGAACTTCCATCCCTGGGTCCAGGCTGGCTGCTCCAGCTCCCATGCCCTCCCCGGAAGCAAGGGGGAGGGAGGAGAAGGAGGGACTATTTTTTTCTAGGGCTTGACTAGAAATAGCTCCTGTTACTCCAGTTTTGGTCCATTGGCCTGGATCTAGTCACGTGACCCGAGCTCCGGGGAGGCCAGGGACTGTGGCTTTCGGCTGGGGAGCCACGTTCCTGACATGTAGTAGGCAGTTTGTGAATGTTAACAATCATTATTACTCATGTTCCTAACATCGGTGGTTACAGTAGGAAGTGGTTGCTTGGAAGTAAGTGTGAGATTCTTCCTTACTGAAAGTAACCAACAGTGACATCTATGTATGCGTGTTTGTGTGGAAATGTGTGTGTGTGTGCGTGTGTTTTGAACAAAACATTCCTTGCAGCAGACTTGCCCCTCGATGTGAGTGGCTTCCACCTAGAAAATCAAAGTTGGTTGCTAAAGGTTATGGAAACGTTTTCAGGTGGCCTGGGTGTCCCTTTCAGGAAAGAAAACTTTCACTAAATTCCTGGATGCTCATCCCTGCATTTAGAGGAGAAGGGAAGGACGCATCCCCTGTCTTCAGGAAACTTCCAGAGGCCGGGGCAGGGCTGGTGGGGGGGCGGGGGTGCAATGGGGCCCGCAGAAACCTGCACAAAATTCGTGATAAGGGAGGATCGTAGACCCAGGCTTTCACAACAGTCAGTAAAGGGGGCTTTGGGAAGGCAGCATTGTGCAGAAGAAAGAGGCCCTGGGGTCAGGAGGGGAGACTTTGGATCTAGTCTCTGCCTCTGACCTTCTGGGAGGTTTCTTCGTGAGTGGAATGCACAGCACACTTACAAGATGGTGGTGAGGTCTAGGCAGGGTGACAAATGCAGAAGGGCTCGGTAAAGCAAGTCCTTTTAAATGCTGTAGTGTTCCATGACAGTAAGAGGTCGATGTTGGGGTTTGGAGGAATGGAGATAAGTTATCTGCCTCTTTGTTGTTCTGAACTGAATGAGGCATAGAAGGATTGAGCAGATGGAGATGAAAATGTCAGCTTGGTTCTAGAAGAGAGCTGCAGGAGAATGGCCTGGGTGCGGGGTGCAGTGGGCTTCCCCATCTTGCTCCCAGCGGGTCAGGCTGACCCCCCAGTCTCTGGTCACACTGTGTGCACAGAGGCAGCACCCGGAGGCCGGGATGCGGGGGTGGTGGTGGTGGTGGTGGTACTACTACTCCTGAAACAGTCAGAGCCCAAAGAATGGGAGAGGGAGCGGCAGGATCACACAAACTCCGCGCCCCCGCCAGGTCAGGGAGTGGCGTGGGGGCCAGTCCACTGGTGCCCCCGTGTGGAGACAAGACCCAGAGGCACTCAGCAGCGTGGAAAGGGCAGCTGGACAGAATTTCTTGCTAGTGCAGGGGAGGGAGCCAAGCCAGGGAAGACGGAGGGGGATAGAAAGGAGGGGGAGAGGGGGGGAGTGTGCCAGTGAAAGTGGTTGGAAAAGGTGTGTGGAGGGGGGCAGCCGTGGGGCTGGAGAGAGAGGCTGCCGGGGACTAGGCAGCCTCCCTTGGAGGCCCCATGGTCAGTCTGATGCCCAGCTCCTGTGTTGTGTCTGTCTGGGCCTCCAGGGCCCGGATGAGCACCGGAGGGTGGGGGGCGGCTGCTAGTCAGACTGCGGTGGCCCCTCCCACACGCCCTCCCCACCCGGAAGTGTGTGAGCATGCGCCTGGGGTTCTGGAGCGCGCCCAAGAGTAGAACTCTTGCCTTTAATGCTTTTTCCCTCATGTTTTCTTTCCATCACGAAATGCAG
Source organism: Lontra canadensis (assembly GCF_010015895.1). Lineage (NCBI taxonomy): Eukaryota > Metazoa > Chordata > Mammalia > Carnivora > Mustelidae > Lontra > Lontra canadensis. The sequence continues at coordinate 18,087,872 of NW_022631022.1, forward strand.
ATGATGGACAAGAAATAGCCTGACCACGCGGGCCAGGGAGCTGCTGCTCTGGCCTGGGGTCTTCGTGTGAGCCCTGCCCTCAACAGACAGCTCCCACTCCAGCAGGTCTGCTCATTGTCCGAAGGACAGAGAGACCTCCCCGCAGCCTTCTTTCTCTGATGGATGTGATTCCCAAGTCATCCTGCTGCCTTACTTCTCCGGTGACACGATGCATAAACCATCCTGCTGTCTAGTTTCTTATGGACACCACCCCACCGCCTTATTTCTCCACGGATATGCTGCACGGACCATCTGGCTGCCTCTTTTTCTCCAAAGGACTCAATATTCAGACTGATCCTCTGCCTTATTTCTCCAATGACAGGATACACAGGCACCCCAGGCCTTCTTTTTCCAGTGGCCCTGATACACTAGTTTTCATTTCTCAGCCCTTTCTTCCACCCAACCCCCACCCCGGGCTCCCTGTAAGCCCATCTCCTCAGACAGGGACACTGCAGCTTCAGCATCTCCTCGAGTCCACAGGCGTCTCCCCTTCCACCTCCCCTTCTTCTGGCCCCAGCGTGAGCCTTTTCCCTCCCTCACTAAGTGAAGACAGGGCCCTTCCCCCAGGCCCGCAGAGGCACACAGGTGCATGTGCTGGAACACGTGCCAGGACAGGTAGGGACCTCCCTTGGCCCAGTCTCTCCCGTGGTGCCCTGGGCTGTGCCCTGGGAACTGCCTCCCCACGGAAAGCACGTGCTGGTCACACTGGGTGTCCGGGTGTCTGTGTGGGCCCCCTGGGGGCCAGCCCCTAGCCCCCTGCTTTGCCCTCCTGTCCTTTTGTTCACCCATTCTAGTCATGTTCATCAAGCATCCGTAGGGTGTCAGCACTGCCTTGGGCACCTGGGATGCAGAGTGAGAAGATAGACCCCTCCTTTAAGGAGCTCGTCCTTCAACTAGGGACCCGTGAGGAGACAGATACCTGCCCGCTACAGTCTGTGGCTCTCGAGTAGGCTCCTGCCCTGCTCCCTACAGTACCCTTCTTCTGTGCCCACAGCCTGCTGGATACCTCATGCCCACTGCATCCTCATTCCCTCCCCAGAGCAGGGGGTAGGGACAGCAACCTGGAGACAGGGCAGAGCCTCTTGTTACAGTCGGAGAATCTAATGGTTTCCGAAGTCTTTCCGGGTGGGAGCAGGTGGGCAGGTGGCCACGGTACCCTGTGAGAGCAGAAGTGTAGGGGAAGCCTGGGGACGGGGCAGGGCCAGGAGGCCATAGGGACGCAGCCCCTCACCCCCCCCACCACCATGGTGCTATTCTGGAGCCGGGAGGATACCTCCTGGCTTGTCTCTCACCGGCCCCCAGCCTCCAGAATGCTTCTGATGTCCTCCCGCTGACATTTCTTCCTTTCCCCGGGAATGGAAGAGGTGGCATGTCTAATTTAAATGTGGGACTCTGAGGAATTTTGTTAACTGGGGGTGTATTTTGGGAAAAATAAATGGCTTTGTAGAAAGCTTTTTCTCCGAGAAGTGTGTGGAAGAAGGTTGGGCAGCAGGACTTGGCAGGAAGGATCCCCTCCTGGACATTTGAGGCCAGAGTGGGCCAGGCCTGTGTCTCCACCCTCTCATCGTCCTTCAGTGGCTGGGCCTCTGTGGCCATGCAGCCCCTCCCCGGCCACAGTCTTCCTCCTGGGACAGTGAAGTTGGCAGTCCAGAAAGGCTTGGCTCCTCCCTTTCCCGGAAGCACCACCTAATTTCTTTATCTTGGGAGGCTTAGATCCTGGGCTTGTTTAGGGCCACTTCTAGCACCCCGTTTTGCAGATGGGGAAGCTGAACCCTAGTAGGAAGCTGATGCCAGGGAAAGAGCTCTGCGTGCTGTTGGTGGCTGGCCCATTGGAATGGGCACCGGACTTGAATCAGAGGTCCAGGGCCAGAACCTCATTCTACTCTGTGACCCTGAGCCGGACATCTAATTTCACTGGACCTTACTTTTCTTATATAAGAAACAGACCTGAGGTTTTCACCATCCTCCACCTCCAAAGACTGAGAAGAAGTGGGGAATGTAGCATAAACAGTTTTCCAGGGGGCTGGGTTCAGGGGTGCGGAAGCCTGCAAAACACACTGTGCCCGTTTGCCCCTGGGTGACAAGGCACTGGGGCAGCAGGAGGGGCCTGTGCTGGAGGTCAGGACACTTGGCTTTGGTTCCTAGCTGCACTACTAACTTGTGACAGAGTCCTTCATACCTCTGACCCCTGATTTCCTTATCCATTAAGTAGGGCGCCGAGTCCTCCTCTGAAATGTACACAGCAATCTTTACAAACCAGAGCGCCTATTATAAAAGCCCATGGCCCTCGCAGTGAGACTGGTCACCCTGCTTGAAGTCCCACCACGGGTGCTCTGGGTGGATTTTAGAATCAAAAGACTTGTGCCAGGGCTTTGCCTTTGCCCCGTACTCCCCCTTGTACCCTCGAGTTTGTTGCTCACGCCACTGGGCTAAACTCTACCTGCCAGGTGGGGACGACAGTGGTTCATGTTTCATAGATCTCTCTGAAGGTTGGACAAGACAGTGGGTAGAGAGACAGGCAAACTGTAAAGGCCTGGGTGCATGTGGGGGCTTATTTTTTTTTCCCTGCTGCTGGGGCTGCACTCTCTTCCTCCCTAGGTGAATTTGTAGATGGAGTGCAGTGACCTCAGTTTGCCTATCTGTAGAAGAGGCACGGGAACCAGTGCTTTTTCTTCCTTATGGGGCCAGGATAAGCCTGGATCAAATGTTCGCAGGAGGGACCCGGCTGGTGGGGGGGCTTTCCTGGGGACTGAGGGGTGAGGAAGGTAGCCACTAAGTCCCCTGTCATAAATGCCCCAGAGAGCAGTATTTTTAGCTGCCTTTCCTGGGCAAAGCTCCAACTTCTGCATTTTAATGGAGAAATAATTCTCACAGTGCGACAAGCTGTAGCCTGCAGGTGTCATATCCATATTAAAGAGGGGACAGAGCAAGGGTTCATTTGCCTGGCTCGAGGTGTGACCAGAATTCACCTCCAGGAGCACTTGTAAGCAGGGCTGTGAAGACCAATTAGTGAATCTGATCGCTCAGAGGGAGGGGCCTGGGTGGGGGGTGAAGACAGCAGGGCTGGGGGTCCTGAGCCATCCTGATTGTCCTTTAACAGCACTGTGCCTCTGCTCGTGCAAGAGCAGGGACTGTGCTTTCCTCAGGTCCATGCATCGGGGAGGCACCCGATCTTGCCCGTCCCAGGGGGCAGTTGCTGACTGTGTGGGCCAATGAGCAGAGTGACTCTCACGGCTTCTGATCTGACCAATTCCAAAGGTCCTTCTGCAAAGCCCAAGTCTTAAACTGAAATGTGAAGCCAAGGTTTGCCCCAAGTAGCAAAATCCTGGACCTCCAAGTACAGGGCGCTCGCAGAGAAGCAGGAGCTGCGGAAGGCGTGCAGTAATGTGTGCGAACATTGCAAATGCAAACAATATTACTGAGCCACCCAGGTGCCCCTCTTTCTTTTTTTTAAAGAGATTTTCTTTATTTGTTTGAGAGAGAGTGAGAGCACAAGATCGGGGAAGATCAGAGGGAGAAGCAGACTTCCCACTGAGTGGGGAGCCCGATGTGGGAATTGATCCAGGGACTCTGGGATCATGACCTGAGCTTAACCGGCTGAGCCACTCAATTGTTCTTCAATTTCATATAAACGGAACCCTACAGTACATACTATTTTGTGTCTAGCTTCTTTCAAAGACATCCCTCATTCCTTTTTTTTTTCTTTTTTAAGATTTTATTTATTTCACAGAGAGAGCACAAGCAGGGGAAGTGCCAGGCAGAGGGAGAGGGAGAAGCAGGCTTCCCCCACAGAGCAGGGAGCCTGATGTGGGACTCGATCCCAGGTCCCTGGGATCATGACCTGAGCTGAAGGCAGCTGCTTAACTGACTGAGCCACCCAGGCGCCCCATCCGGTCATTCTTTTCAAATGTCTACATAATATCTCACAGTACTGTTGTCCTAGAATATACTTTGCCAGTTCCTATAATTTGGATACAGATAATGCAGGTTTGTGCTCGAGTTTGTATGGTATGGAGCCCCAGAAGTGGGATCTAAGGGTCACATGTATATGTTAAAAGTTGGTGGAGAGATGGGGCGCCTGGGTGGCTCAGTGGGTCAAAGCCTCTGCCTTCGGCTCAGGTCATGATCCCAGGGTCCTGGGATGGAGCCCCGCATCGGGCTCTCCGCTCAGCAAGGAGCCTGCTTCCTCCTTTCTCTCTGCCTGCTTCTCTGCCTACTTGTGATCTCCGTCTGTCAAATAAATAAATAAAATCTTAAAAAAAAAAAAAAAGTTTGTGGAGTTGCCAGTTGTTTTGGACAGGCTTTTTAGCCAGTCTCCGTGGCAGCAAGAATGAGCAAGCAAAGAACACTTAGGGCCTCTAGCAGCGGGGGTCCTAGATAGGGCAGGAAGGGCGCTGGGAATTCCAGCACACAGCTGGGCTTAAAGGGACTCGTGGGTGGGGCCCTACTCAGGAGCAGGTGGGGCCTGCAGTCATCTCCTCCCCGCTGCTCTGGGCCACCATCCCTTCAGTCTCTGCCTTCTGGTAGTCCCGTGCCTCTGTCCGTAATGGTGACTAAGGAGGCGGTGCTTGTTAGAACACAGCACACCCAGGATCTCATGGGGCAGATCCATCCAAGCCCTCAGAGACAGAGGGGTTCTGACCTTTGCTCGCAGCCTTTCCCCAGTGTCTGAACAGCAGACACATCCTCTTCAACCTCCCTCAGTGAATATGATTTCTCCACCCCCATTGGCCTCCTCTGGACATGTTTCATCACCATCCTTTCAGATTGAGGCCCTGGCCTGATAATGTTTCAGCTCATAATAGATCGTTCTCTTATCTCCTTGATCCTGAGCACTGTGCTCCTAGTGATACAACTCCAGAGTCCATTAGTCCAATAGTTCTTAACCCTGGCTGCACATTAGAATCACTTAGGAGACTTTTTTAAAACGCTGGCGCTTGGGCTCTGTCCCTAGAAGTTCTGATGCAACATATTTGATGTATGTGACCCAGAGGCTCTAGCCTGGCTTATAAGTTAATGCAAAATAAGGCTCAGAGGGACAATCCTGAGCAGAGACCTTTGAGACCAGGCACCAGAGACAAGCCAGCTGTTCTCAGTGATCACCGAATCAGACCGAGGGGTTTATTTTCTCACTAAAGGGAGTGCTGAAAATACAGGTGCAAAAAAAGGTTGAGGGGATCTGTGATCCTATGTGCATGAAGAAGGGAGAGCCCTGTGTTGTGGGGTCCAGGGGAGAGCAGGAACCCCGAATTCTTGCCCTCAGTCAGACCAGGCACCCGGCTCTGGGGGATTGAGGAAGGTTGGGGTGTCATGGATGATGGCTCAGACCCTTCAGCTCAGTGTAGGAAATGGGGCTCTTCCCCCCTCCTCCCACTGCCTCCCTTTCTCCCTGTCTCTCTCCGGGTCGGTCACCCCCAGGCATCCAGTTGTGCACAGCCACGTGGCTGGTTCTGGCTCCCTCCCTCCCCCACTCCAGCACTGTGTTCTGCACAGAGACAAAGACCATCTGTCCCGCTCCCTGCAGCCGTCAGTGTGCATGCATGAGCCAGGCGCAAAGAAGCAGCCTCGTGCTCCTCCTGCTTCCTTCCCTTCATGTCTCAGACTTCCTTCTGCCCCAGGGTATCCCGAGCCTCTACTGTACTGCAGAGGAGCCAGTGACTGGAGGGAATGTAGCCTTCTTCCTATCCACTGCCCCTTGCCGCCATCTTTCGGGGTCTCTGGACTTGAGTCCTTCCTGAGTCTCTCTATCCGGTCCCATAATTCCCTGGGCCATCAGGCTTTTGGCCCGGGGGCGAGGGGGGCGTTGCTGTTGTCGGCACCCTGTTCTGCTCCCTTTCTGATCTCATGTCTCAGTATCTTCTCTAAAATGTTTCCTGAAGAATGTGACCCCCCAGTCTTGGGGTGTTGGAGGAAGGCAACCAGAGAAGCATCTCTGCCAGTCGCTGACCTGACATTTTGCCTTCTTTGCTAAGGTAACGTAGTGTCATTTGCTGCTAATGAATGAACGTACTATTTTTTTCTTCCTAGAGCTTTCATAATTGCTTTGAAGTCCATGTGCTCACTGATGGCACCTTCAGAGAACCTTCCAGGAACCCGAAGGGGACCAGGCTGTGGATGCAGCTCAGTCTCCGCGGGTGACCATGATAAGGGCCTGGGTGACATGGCTGGGGTGCTGATTTCCTCGGCGTCTCTATCCACCCTGCCCTTCCGGGTGTCCGCCTGCCCACTGCAGCTGGGAGGATCTGGGTCAGCACAACCAGAGAATGCTGGCAGCCAGGGATTCCAGACCTAGGGCATTTGTAGAATGGGCCCTGCAGTGCTGAGAGAGGAGGGTATTTTGCCCTGTCTAGAGAATGCGTGACGAGGGAGAAGGGGACAGAGATGACTGGCAGGGTGGCAGAAGTTGCACGCACCACATTCCGTCCTATTTACAAGCTTCGCTCAAGCTCCCCCTGACTCCCACCGGATCTGCCCTCTGTCCCTTCCGCAGTGCCTCCCCCCACACCTCTGCCTGCTCTTTGGTGCTTCTCTGCCAGGGGAAGGCACGAGCTCCACTGTTCTCTGGGAGTTCACTTCCTTCTCAGCCCCGCAGGTCTGGATCCCATGCCCAGCCCTGGGCACAGAGCAGACCCTGTGGGCGGCAGGGAGGCACCCAGACCACATGAACCCTGTCTCTGAAGGACAGGGACTGAGCCTGAAGTTTGCTTCTGCACTATCCCTGAAAAAAGAATTTCCTAGCGAATGAGTAATGTAAATGAGGCTGCCAAAGGGTGCTTAACCTATTTAAAGGAATAATCTATTTTAAAAATCTCTTAGAAGTACCTATTTACCCAGAAACAATTGATATGGTAATTGCAAGTCATTCTCTCTCTCTCTCTCTGTGTCTCTCTCTGTTATTTACCAGAGAAGGTTCCCTAAGCTCCCTTTGCCCAGCCCCCCCAGGTCTGGGGTAGAAAACACTACCGGCTAGCCCTTGGGGAGCTGGGGAGGAAGTGGTCTGTGTCCTTGCAGGCTGTGTCTGTAAAATGGGGCCAAGAGTAGCACCCTCCTTCGCAGGTTGGCTGAGACGGAGACGTCACCCACAGGACAGAGGCTTCATGGGGCCACCTCACCTGCACTCAGGCAGCGTGGGAAGATAAGTCTGAGCAGAGGGCGCTGGGCTCAGTACAGACAAAGGAGAGGGGACAGGCCAACAGGGCGGGGGATGGGATCAGGGAGGACTGCTCACTGCTCAGCTGAAGATGGCAGTTGAAGGAGCTCCAGGTACAAGAGAGAAGCGGCCACAGCCCACTGGGTACCAGCATTGTAGATCAATGTGATCCCTTGGCCTGCAGATCGATCCTGCTTTCTCGGGGTGTAATTGGCTTGTTGGTGTTGGCTTGGGGGAGAGAAAGAAGCTCTTTCCCAGGGAGAGGAGCTGCATCAGAGGCAGCCATGGCATCCCCATTCCTGCCCACCACTGCCAGCAGGATGATGGGGCAGTAGGCATATACCTTTCTTACCCCCTCCCCAGGCCCCATCCAGGGCTCTCCCTGCCTACTGGAGTGGGGCAAGGCGAGGCAAGCCGCTCCTGGGGGTAGTCTGACCCTGTGCACCTGCTCAGGCTCTGCTTCTCTTGGTCTGACTTGGCCCGATGGTGGGGGTGGGGTGAAGGGGTGGAGAGAGAAGGAGATGAGGTAGGAGAGCAAAGGACAGCATCCACAATCTGGGTACATCAGCCTGCCCAGGACGGGAGCCTCAGCCTCTTCTCTGCTGTACTGTTGAGCTCAGAGGAGGGGAGCAATTGGCCAGCAACTGGGAGCAGATCTCAGAGGAAAACCCAAGAGGCCCCTGCCCCCAGCTCAGGGCTGTGTCCACAGGACTCGGTTATATAGCCCTATGGGGTTTGATCTGAGGCTAGGGACATGGTTATCTGAGCAGCCACCTCCTGCCAGGGGTAGGGCTGCCCAACAGAACGCAATTCTCTTTGCAGCCCCCACAGCCCCGCCCCTCCAAAGGAGTATGTGTTTCATTGGTGGTGATGGCGGCAGAAGCCTAGACTTTTGGGGGCATTTCTCCTCCCGGCCTCAGCAGCCTCCCTTCCACTCCTGTAGTTTTCTTAATAAACACCTTTAAAATATTTATGAAGGCAACTTCAGTGAAGAAACACAATGTTGTTTTAAAATTACTTTCTTCTAATAGGTAGCTTTGGCAATTCCCAAGTTCTGGAGGGGAGGCCCATCAGGATAAAGGACTTTCCTTTAATGAGCTAAGCAGTGGGGATCCCTTCCCTCTCTTGGGGGGCCTGACCTTGTGGCAGGTGTGGAGCTGTGACAGTTTGACAGGGCTCAGGGACCGGAACGTGGAGTATGGAGGAATGGGTTAAGGGAGGGAGCAGTCTGGCAGAGGCTCTTGGGAGAACTGACAAGGGAGAAGCCTGAAACCTCAGTTTCTTTGGGACCGTGGACAGCACCGCTGGGCTGTGCTCCTGGGTGTCTGAAAAGCTCCGAAGCCGACAGCTAGCACTCCTGGATCTGTGCCCCACTTTGTTGATAGGAATGAGGAAGGGCTGTGCTCTAGGAGGAAGTGACGGATGCCATGGGTTGGCGGGGTGGGGTCAGGGGCGCCTTGGGCCCCAAACATTTGGTGGCTGAACTCAGGGACTCCCCAGCAGCCCCGGGGTGGGGGGAAGATAGGATATCAGCACCTTGTTTGGACATGCTGGAGATGGGATTCAGCAGCTGGCCTCCAGATATTTCTGTCTGGCCTTCGAAACTCCAAGGGGTCCCCACCTACCCTCCTTTCTTGCACAAAGTCCTATGCTGCCTTCTCATGTCAGCTAGGATGTCACCCTGTCCAACCTCCCCCAGTACAGATAGGACATAGATGTCCCTCCCTATGCCCCTGCCCTTCCCCAAACTAAAAGGAAAACCTCTGTCCTTATCTATCTGGAATGGAGGGGAGGCCCTGGCAGATAAATGTGGAGAGAAGTGTTCTATCGTCGCCCTGTTCACGCCCAGAAAAGTCTCTTTCTAACAAGAACTGTTTTCATCACCATTGCCTAAAGCCTGGAGCTGCTCTAATTACGTGTCGGGCTGGAATCTGACAGGAAGCATTTTAATTATTAATTTGAAGTGTGCTGAGTATGGGGATGAAGGAGGCCCGGTTCCTTCAGCTCACTCACGCCTGGCTCCGTCTGTTGGGACCTCATTAGGGACACCTCAGGCCTTCCAGGCCTCTCTGCCCGGCCGGAGCCTCTTTCCTGCCGTGGCCCAGGGCCTGCATCTCCCATGCCTCTGCCTTTTCTGACCCCCTGCTTGGCGCAGCTCTTTCCGGTTTTCCTCGTTGACAGAGTCCCTCCGCACGGAGTCTACAGTTCCCGCCATACAGATGGAGGACACCGAGGAGGGCGGGGTGGGGTGGGGGGAGAGGCGCTGCCCCAGGTCACAGCTCCCAGCAGCCCCAGGCAGGGCAGAGACTTTGGCTTTTCCAACTGGAGCTCTTGAGTTCTTGCCTGCCGGTGGAGGTGGCCTTCCGCCAGGCTGTTCTTCCTCTGGTGGCTTATCTTCCTACTTACCGTATCTGTGCTGATGCACTGACTTCCCTTTGATTTGTTGTCTGTACCTGCCACCTTCAAGGACCATTTGCTGGCTCCATTTACACCCAGGCGTGGGCATAACCTTCTGGGATCTGGGGCTGGACTGCTGGTCCTGTTCCGGGGAAGGTAGAGTCAGGGCCTGCGGGGGACCTGGGACGTCATCTGGCCTGTTGTCTCCTCTGCCCCCAGAGAAGGAAGCCTGAGCCTCTGCTCACCAGTGATCTTCTCGATCTGACCTCCCCGCCCTCAAGGCCTGATACTCCTATCACACATCATCGTTTCTGCATTTCTGGATTCAGAGCCCCAAAGTCCCAGCCCAGGCAGCAGGCCTAGAGTTGACAAATGTACCATTTCACGTGTGTCTACCTGCTGACTTGCTTCTGTAGCTGAAAACACCGTCTGTTGCTCCTCTGAGCCCAGGGGGCTTGTGAGGTCGAGACTGTGTTCCCATCCCTGGTTCTTCTCCTTGAGTTGCTGGCTGCCCCATGGAAGCCTGGCCCCACCCTGGCTGATCCCCGTCCTCCCACGCCATGCCTGCCTCTGCCTGCATCTCCAAGGCTGCCATTCAGGAAGCTGCTCTCAGCCAGTGGCCTCTGGTTGGTTTCTTTACACAGCCTTCCTTTCTGTTAGATCCCGGGGTGGGATGGAGAGGTCATGATCCACTAGGGGAGATAACATTTATACAAGCTTGAAGTAGGAGGAGCTGTGGGCCCCAGAGGAATAACAGAAGGCTTCCCAGAGAGGGTGATTTGTGAACTGAGTCTTGGAGTTTACATGGTATTTGAGTCATGGTTGGGTGCAGGAAACAGAAGTGACTGTATTTTAGGCAGAAAGAGGTTGAATACAGGGTACCGGGTATTTACAAAATCATTGGAAGGGGTGGAGGAGCAGGCTTGAGGCTGGGTCTCCAAGAATGACTGCAAAAACACCGCAGAACTGGGGGGCCCTAGTGGCTCAGATGGTTAGCCGTCTGCCTTCAGCACAGGTCATGATCCCAGGGTCCTGGGATCAAGCCCCGCATTGGGCTCCTGGCTTGGCAGGGAGTCTGCTTCTACCTCTTTTTCTCCCCACTGTTCCCCTGCTTGTGCTCTCTCACTCTCTCTGTTAAATAAATAAATAAAATCTTAAAAAGAAAAAGGAAAAGAAAAAAGAATACCGCAGAACTGACCTGCCGGCACATGGTGACAATCGGAAAGGCACTGTGGTGGGCTGACTATCCCATCGGATTCCTGGAACCTGTGAGTGTTATTTTGTATGGCAAAGGGACACATTGTAGTCGTTATTAAGTGAAGAATCTTGAGATGGAAAGGTTATCCTGGATAATCCAGGTGGGCCCAGTATAATCACAAGGGTCCTTATGTAAGAGGGAGGCAGGAAGCAAAGTCAGAAGAGGAACGGGAGGTCAGAAACAGAATCTGGCTTGAAGATGGAGGAAGGGGCCAGTGGCCAAGGAATGCAAACAGCCTAGAAATGGGTTCTTGTCCATGACTCCAGAAGGAACGCAGGCCTGCCGACCTTGATTCTGACCCAGTGAGATTGATTTTGGATCCTGACCTCCACAGCTGTAAGAGAATAAATTTGTCATGTTAAGCCTCTGAACCGCAGTAATCAGTTATAGCAACAGAAGAATGTGGGGTGTGGGGGAGGAATCCTTGGAACCGGTGGGTTCAGTGCTGCCATAGCCGGGTCCAGGGATCAAGGACCGTGCTCCTGCCTCCCCATACTCCTGAGTCCAAAGACTTGATGCTCAAATGCTACTGCACTTGCACAACTGGGCTGCTGGCCGAAAACAGCCCAGAGCAGCCATATACAGTCTCCTAATCTGCCTTCCGAGTCTTGCCAAAGTGCCTCTAATTGCTGGAACCTAGCTCACACACAGAGCCTCAGCTGCAAGGGGGCCCAAAAGTGTCATTTTTAGCTTTCCAGCCACAGACGTCCAGCAAGGCCACTAGGAGGGGGTAGGAATGGGATGCTGGGTGTTGCGTAAACATGCCAGCCAGTGGGGAATAATGAATGATGACAATGAGTAATATGCCTCAACACCGTTTGTGGGTGCACTCTGAAAGCCTCCCCCTGGCCCATGCACGGGTGTCATTGAATTGTCCCCCATAATCTGACGAAGATAAGCTCTTTGCCCAAAGCCCCACAGCAAGCATGCGCTAAGGGCAGGCTCTGAACCCAGCTGTGCTCTACTTTAGAGCCTGAATTTTAACAACTGCACAGGACAGAGGAGAAGCAGGGTCAGTCCTCGAGGGGGAATGGCCCCAAAGAACACAGAGGCACGATGGAATTGGGTACTGGAGGGACGGCACACCGCTTGTCTGCCCTCCCATGAAGGATGGTAGGTGGGAGAGGCAAGGAGAGCCGGCAGGGACCAGCCCGTGGAGGGACTCAGTGTCCTGCTGTGTAATCTTAAAGGCCACCAGGAGCCACTGAAGTTTCTTCTTCCTCTTCCTTCTCCTTCCTTTCACAGGAGCTTAAGTTGTTTCGCATTTTGTATGTGAAGAATGGCTTACACTAGAGATTGGGGAGCTGACTCAGAGAATACACTGAACCCTGATCCTGGTCACACACTGAGCCCTGATCTTGGTCATACATGGAGCTCTGACCCTGGTCCCACACAGAGCCCCAACCCTAGTCACACATGGAGTCCCCACCCTGGTCACACACAGAGTCCTGATTCTGGTCACATAAGGAAGCCCAAGCCTCGTTACACACAGAGTTCTGACCCTGGTCACACACTGAACCCTACCTTTAGACTAGACTGAGTCCTATCCCTGACCTCTTCCTGAGCCCTAATTTCGAATGTAGACTGAGCCTGTCCAGCGGCCGAGTCCTTATCTCATCCAATTATCCCAGGAAAGCCCCCGATCACTGGGGCGCTCTCATGAAAGAACGGTTCACTCAGTACAGCCATTCTCTACTGCTGTGTCAGTGGCCCAGAGCTCACATCTTTAAAAAGCAGAGAAGTGTCATCTTCCTGGTGAAGGATGACTAGACAAAGCTTGCTTTGCACCTGATGAATTGAGGAGAAACAGGGACAGGAAGAGGCAGGGGAAGAGAGGAAAGTGAGTTTCTAGAACATTAAGCTGCTTTTTCTATAATGAAGGGAGCTCTCATTACAAACTGGGAGCTCCCTGATAACCAGAGGGGGTGGGGGGTGGGGAGAGCAAAGTGACAACTGGGAGCTCACTGTGCTCTGTGGGGCCTCTCAGAGAAGGCTCAGCCCCTCGGCCCTCCCCCAGCCACAGCCAGGCGGGCTCTTAATGAGAAGAGGTCTGAGGAGACCAGGTAAGCAGGGCCAGCCCAGCCCAGGTTTCACCGGTACCCGCGGGCAGGCCACAGGCAACACTGCGGCTGGGGGAGGCAGGAGGCTGGAAGTCGGAGGAGTCTCCTTCCAGAACTAGTGGATTGGTGGAATAAACACATGCCCTATTGATTTGAAGATTCCTTTATTAAGAAGTAGGAAATCATCCTTCAGCCCTGTAATGATGCTCTGAATTAGAAAACAAACAAATCAAAACAAAACTGGGAGAGTGCCTTGGCACTGCCAGCAGAGGTCAGACACCTCAAAGAGCAGGAACGTCAAGCAAAGCGCACTTCTTGTCCCTTTGCCCGCCCCCCCCCCAAGACCAGGCATGACACCCCCTCCTCTTGGAAAGATTTTAGGTGTCTTGGCCCCCACTCTGGATCTGGAAAGAGGTTTGAACCATGAGGGCAAAGGAGGGCTATTGAGGGCCTGAGCAAGGGTGAGAGACCTATCCATTCAGTGCGTATTCACTGAGAACCTGTGCCAGCTCCTCGGAGCGGGCGAATTATTCCTGCCCTCGAGGAGCTTGCAGTACGCAGGAGCAGACGGCTGCATGGGGAAAACACAGGCCAGTGCAGTAGTGAGGATGGATCTAAGGTATGTTCTGGAAGGGGCCTGATAAAAGGAGCTGAGGGCAGATGGGAGCCACAGAGGAATCAGACTTGCATACCCAAAGGAGTCACTGTAGATGACTGAGAGCCTCCAGGGGAGTTCGTGGGAGGGGCGGAGTGTGGACTGGGGAGTGCCCGCCCCACTTGGGGGGGGGGGAACACTCGCCCAGTAATGTCAGATCTTTTTTTTTTTTTTAAGACAAATTTTTTTAGAGCAAAAGTGAGGGGATTTTTTTCCCTCAAGAAACCTGAAATCTGTATTTTTATGTAAAATCCTCTTCAAATTCTGTGTGGGGAGCAAAGCAAGTGTTCAGTCCACCAATTTCCAACCTCTGCAGGAGAGGCAGAGAAATGCCCAGGGAAATTGGAGAGTGAGTAGGGTCGGTGGGGCCCGAGTGGGGCGCCTCTGGGCTAGAGAAGTTCTCAGAGCGCCCCCTTCAGGGTAGGAGGTCCTCCTGCAGCTTCCCTGACCAGCGCCCAGCCTCCAGCCAGAGCCGAAGGAACTCTTCTTGTATGAAGAAGTCAGAGGGCGGGCCTGAACTGGGTTTTCCTTTGAGGAGGCAGGAACCCAAGGAAGACCCATCCACTGAATGTGAAAGACGGTATTCCCTGTCTGGTGATTACCCTGAAAGATCCCTCCTCTTGTCTACGCAGGATCTGGGGTGAAGCCAATCCTGAGAGGTGCAGCCCGTCATTCAGGTACCAGGGACAGTGCAGTGTGCCACCCATGAAAGGAATGTTAGGCTGAGCACCCCTGGGCCCTGTCCTAGAGCCGTCTCCTCACCAGGCTGATCTCTGGCTTCACGGTCCTGGCTCCTTTCCCAGAAACCCCCTGTCGCCCCTCCCCCCCCCAATGCCTCTGGGATCACAGGCTACACTGAACCCTCTTCACCCCACACAGGCCAAATGCTGGGCTCGTCACTCCTGGGAATCATCCTTTCTTGTTTGTTTTATGGATTTAACTCTCCACTCTCACCCTGGGTGAGATTTACCTCCTCCCAACATTGTCCCTGGAGGGAGTGGTCAGTGGTGGGGCCAAAGGGGAGAGATGGTGCCAGTGTTCTCTCCTGCCCCCTGCACTCCTGGCTTGCCAGTGAATTTCTCTTCCCCATCTTTCCAAAGCGGACTTAGCATCCCAACCTCCTTTGGAATCTTTCCCATAATCAGTATATGGCTTGGCTGCCTCCCTACAAGGTCTCCTAGGAAGGCCCTACCACTGATCCTAGAGAACCCCACAGAAGTCAGGGTCCCCCGGCCTTTTTCCACTGTTCCTCTGCAGGCTGTGACCTATAGTGACCCCCACCCTGTGTTGCCTTCTTGAGGGTGGAGGATGGGTGGGGTAGAGCAAATGGCAGGTGAGTTGGTCCTGGAGACTGGGATTTGTAACCTGGCAGGTGGCAGGGAGGATGCCCTGCAGGGTCTGCAGCCCTGTGTGGTTGCCTGCAGAGAGAAGCTCCTGCCTTCTGCAAGTTCCACAGGGATAGGAGAGAGAGGGAGCAGCCTTCACAGGGAGCTGAGAGCCTCAGGCAGGTGTGTGAGCTTGAGTGTTCCTGGCAGGGAGTCAGATCTGATCAGCCATGGTGCCTGGGTGTGGACAGCGTTGGCCTGAGGTCACCCACCTCAGTCTCCTCGGCTGGCACGGCTGGGGCCAGGTGAAGTGGGAGAGGTGGGTGTTGACAGTGGTGTGCTCCTCCGTGCAGCTGGCTTTCAGGCCCGGCACGTGGGCAAAGTCAGGTCTCCTCAGGGTCTCTGGCTAGTCCACCTGGAAGGGGGCAATGTGGCCCCCGCGTCCCAACCCCCACCCTGATGGAAAAGGAAGGTTCTGTGAGAATGCATTGCTGGAGCACTGCTTAACCTGTTAAGATATAATGACTTTGGAGGGCTTTAGCAATGTGCTATTTTACTTAGCAATGTGCTAATCACGTGCTGTTCTTATCCATTCATTAAAGTTGGTCCCTGTCATGAGTGCTTCTCCTGGCTAATGCTTTACTGAGCTCTCTTAATCTATTCTCCCAGTCCCGGACTAGACAGGAAAGCTAGATTCCTTCCCCCGCAGTCAGGGGCATGCAGCGGCTCTGAGGAGGGCGGTGAGACTCTTAAGTCCCTTGCTGCTGGTGCTCCCATCTTTCCCAAATGGTGCCAACCCTTTGCTGTAGCGAGTTCTTTCTACTCTCCACCGGACGGCTGTCCCAGCCATCTGTATAAGGTTCCGCCGGCCCCAAATACACTTGGCACCCTCTTCCAGGTGCCCAAATTCTACTCCATGTCAAATGCATTCCATTCCAAGTCCCTCCTCTTCTCAGAAGTCTTTTCCACACCCTGTAACTCCTAACAAATGCCAGTTCAGCCCGGGCCAGAAAAGGGTGGGCATAGATGTGGCTGAAGCCCTTGTCTTCCAGGCTCTGCTGGAGATGCGAGAAGGGGAAAGCTTACTTTGGACTGGGAACGTGTGGGAGTCTCGACCCAGATCCTGTTTCTGTACTTAAGAGCTGGTTATTTGGGGCAGGATACTCTACCTGTGTCTCAGTTTTCTCGTCTGTAAAATGATAACGGTCTCAGTTACTTGGACGGGTGTTGTAGAGTAGGTGAGATCATTGACACATGGTGTCTAACACAATACCAAAGAGGAGGTAACTCCATAAACATATAGAGTAAATAATACTAGCAATGTCAAGTTCCCGGCCCCCTCAATTTCTGACTGTGCGACTTTGAACAAATTCCTTGTGTCTTCATTTGTACTGTCATCTATGAAGTGAAGATTGTATTTCATCCAAGGATTCAATAAATAATTATGGAGCAACTTACGACGTGCTGGGCATTACTAAACCTGTCATTTACTGGTAGTTCATCCTAGGTAGTCAATAACTGTCAGTTTTCTTATATAAGTCACAGCTGGACAGTGGGAGATAGAGGGGTTGGCGCAAGGAAGGGGACTCAGGAGGGGAAGGGTGGAAGGCTAGGCCTGCCTCACTTTCCCAGCTTCCTTCCTACCCTTTCCCTCTTCTGTCAGTACAGCCTCACTTTGCCTCTGCGGGGGCAGGGGGGGGTTGGATGGTGCTGGGATCTCTAAATCGTTTTCTGTCCTTTCTGCCTCTTGGTCCCATCAGAGCGCATGTATAGACTGGATCACCTGTCCATTGCCTATAAAATGGAGATAGTGGTACCTCTTTATTCTCAGACACTGGGGGCACTGCCACAATGTCCACCTCATTCAGAGTGGTCTCCTCACCAAGCTTTTCTGCAGCTTCATGCTCCTGGCTCCTCTCCCAGGGACCAGAGTCTGGACACAACGTCACCCCTGGCTCCTTCATCCTGAGGCCTCACACCCTTCCCTTTTGCCTTTGCCCAGCTCCCAACCACACCATACCAGATCCCTACGGGGGCTCCTGTGTATGCGTGTGCATAAGCAGCGTGAGACTGGACCACATTGAGATCTACAATAAAATTGGATTAAACGAACCCACGATGAATGCCCCCTCTGCAAGTGGGGCTCATTCATGATCCATTCGGTGCCAAGCTCTGTCAAGGGCCACGGCATCGATGTCACTAATCGTCAAGCTCTCTAAAGACTGAACATCATTCACGCTCTCAGCACCTTCTGTCCTCACCAGGCCACCTGTCTCTCAGACCTCCAGCCCCCTCCCTCACTCCCAGAGCTCCCCACCATGGATTTTGGCTGCTGCACATGTTGGAATGACAAGTCACAGACTTTGGGGTCAAAGCCTGGTGCCATCACTCACCCTGTGCCCTCAGGCAAGTCATTTAACTTCTCAGAGTTTCATGGCTCTCATCTGGAAAATAGGCATGCATCAAATTGCTTATCTCATGTTTGCTGTGGGGAATAAATGAGATAAGGCATATGCTTAGAACACTGGCCGGGCACATAGTACATGCTCAGTGAATGTGAGCTATTTATGATGGTTAGGACTCCTCCTGCTCACAAGCCCGCTTCCCTCCCCCTCTGCCACAAGCCTGAGCACACAGTCGGTTGTCGGTAAAATAAGATTTCCCAGAAATAGGGAGATCTGATGGACATACTGGGTGAGGAGAGCCAGAAACTGCCAGAGGTTCGTAGAGGGAGAGGGACTTGCCCATGGAGGAGCTGGCAGGTCTGGAGGAGGATCTCGGGGACAGCTGTTTCTGTCTGAAGGACAGGGAGCTTGTGGCTCATGTCTTCCACAGCTCCACAGTTCTGACGGCCACAGTTCTTTCCTTGGGTGGCCACATTCTGTGTTTCAAGTCACAAGCAAGCCACGAGGAGACCACGCCACTCTAAGGGAGGCCCACGCGGGTATAGCATAATTACAAGAGGAGTCAATGACTTCTTTGGCCTTCCAGAACCTCTACCCATTTTCTTCTTCCAGGGCCCCCTTGCACTTTTGGCCCATTTGAGGCAAGTAGCCGGGCAGCGGGGCAGGGAACAGCTGACAGATGTTAGCCATGCCCACATGGACTCCCAGAGCCAGAGTGGATGGCTGCGTATGTAGCGGTGGGGAGGGGGGCGGGCTTCTGGGAGAGGCCAATTCCTTGTCCAGGGCTCTCTCGGAGATCTCTGGCTCTGGGCCTCCATTTCTTCCTCAGTGAAATGGGGACCATTCTGTAGGTTTCTTTACCCTGACTGTTGTTAAGACCAGAAACAAGAGGAAAAACAAGTCTGGGAGGTAGAAGTGGATGTCTTCCCTCAGAGCTAGGTGAGTCCAGACCTGGGAAGGGACTGCCTGGCCTGCCCCGTCCCCATGGTCAGACAGGGCAGGCCCCAGCTAGCTCCTTCCTCAGGGGAGCCCTTAGCATCCATCCTCTGAGCCACGTTCCATCACTGAACCGCCCAAGAGTGGCCTTGGACTGACAGAGGGGCTCAGACCCCTAACTCTCAGGCTGGCCCCGGCAGTTAGCATGCCCCCTAGTCCACCCATGGATTTCCACCCCAGAAGCTGCACCGTGGCTAGCTCTTCAGGGCTCTGACTCCTGACCTCAGCCCAGGACTGAAGGGAGATCCCCACCCTGCAGTCCACACATCCTTGGCCCGGCCCGTGTCATGGCAATAGCACCCTTGGCCTCTGTTCCAGACTGGTCTGCACCATCTTTCTGTCTCCCCTCTGCTAGGCTCAGGCAGGGGCAGTGTCAGCAGAGACCCCTCCCAATGGGTCCTGGTGGGCTGTAACTCTGCCTTAATTGAAATGGGCAGCAGGGAGGCCCTCCGAGGAATGACATCCTTGCTGTGCCTCGACCAACACTTCCCTGCTCCGAGGGAGGGTCGGTGGATGGAGCTGCAGCCATCCCGGCCTCAAGCTGCCTTGATGGGGAGGGGGCGGGCAAGGCAAAGCAGTGGCCCAGGGACAGCTCCCAGTTGGGGGTGTGTGTGGCTCCTTTCCCCACACCCCTCAATGCTCCTCTCCCAGGAAAACACTGGAAACCAGGTTGGGAGTCACATTAATCACAGTGCATGTCCAGTCCCATTTCCTATCTTGTCAAAGGTCCACGGCAGCCAGTGAGGTAGGTGAAGACTAGCAGCCCCATTTTCTAGACCAGGTAGATAGGCTCAGAGTGGCAAATGGACTTGCTCAAGGTCACAAAGCTGCAAGAGAGCAAAGCCAGTGTCAGCCTGGAAACCACACACTCACGGGAGGTGGGGTGGCACAGGCTCTTTGACTTCAGGCCAGTTACTTAACATCTCTGAACCTCAGTCTTTTCATCTGAAAACTGGGGACAGTAAGAGTTCCTCTCTTATCAGGTTATTGGGAAAATCAAATGAGATAATGTTCTAAAACACACTCAGTATAGCAGCGGCAGAGACCTGCCCAATAACGGTGAGCAGGGATTGTGATTAATGGCTCAAGGATAGGCAGGTGCTGTCTCTGTGGAGGCCATGCCCTAGATGAAGCCCCAGATGTAGGTTCCCATCTTGTCTCTGCTGGTGGCCCTCGAGACCTGTTAAAGTGGGTTCAGGTCCTTGTGTGAAGAAGCCGGGGCCTCTTAAGGTCTTTAGATTCCTCTCTGGGTCTGCCTCCTTGGAGAAGTTCAGGTGCCTGCCATGAGCCCTCGTTCACAGCCCCCCAGTGGCTGCTGCCTGCTTGCTCACATGGGCCTCAGGTCTACACTGGGCCTACTCAGGCCACACTAGGCACTGGCTGGGGCTCTGCCCTGAGTCTTCTGTCCCTAGAGGACAAAGCTGAGGATGGGGGCTAGAAGGATTGGGGGTGGTCGAGTATCCCCAAACAAGCCTCCGTCTAACCTAGCCTGGTCTTCCAGGGTCTGGGGAAGCCCAAGCTCCCCAGCATGGAGGCCCGCCCATGGGAGCAGCTTGCTCCTGCTCTGTGCCCTTGGTAACCCTGAGATGGAAGGGGGTGGGGTAGGGTTATGGATCTCCAGGTAAGTTTGCCTTTGGAAAGGAGAGGCAAAAGTCTGCCCTGGAGCAGAAAACATGGGGGGAGGTGGATGTAAATGATCTTGAGCCTGGCTGGGGTGACCCCACCGCTAGGCCCTCAGTCCTGCCGTCAGACCAATGGTTAACCCTGACCTTGGACTCTGTTCCTTGCAAGCTTGCCACCTGCTGATAAATCCCCTCCAGGACAGGGCCAGCGCCAGGGCCAGAGCCAGTATGCTCAGGAACCTGTGAGAGGAATCCCACCGAATTTACATACTTTTGAACACCCCTTCCAGGAGCCCTGTGATGAGAAGGAAGGGAAGGTGCTTCTGGCCACACCTTCTGGGACCTAGATGGTGAGGAGGCACCTCTGTGTCTAAGATGAGCTCCAAGAAAGCTCTGGGGTCTTTGGGGCTAGATACTTAGCATTTTAAAATTTTATTATGACTGCGTTTGTTTAAATATATATATATGTATATATATATATATTTATAGCTCTATGTACCCACCGCCCCCGGGCCCCTCCCCAGCCCCTAGTTTTTCCCCTTGGCTTTCTGTTTGGCAGCCGTGTAGGGCAGCAACGTCTGAGTGCTCTTGTCTGACACTGTCTGGGTGCTGCTGTTCCTTGTGACCCTTCGGGTCTGCTCGGGGGCCAAGGTGGGGCCTGGGCGGCGGCCAGTCAATGGAGAGCGCCTTGGCTTATAGGGAGTGGGGGAGGGCTTGAGGGGGCCCACATGGGCCTCTGGACGGGGCGGTTCTGGGGACAGGCCCACCTCCTCCTCCGCCACCGCCTCCTCGCCATCCCCTTCCTCGTCATCACAGCACAGAGCGTGGTAGAGCACTTTGTCGCTGAACCGCACCCTCTCGCGCGTGCCCGGGGTCCGCTGGGGCAGCTGGCCCTTTGCAGGGCCAGCACCGAAGGCCTCCTCGCTGGAGGAGTCTGGGGTCTCCACCCGAGGCCCATTGGGGATGGGCGTGCCGCCATTCATGAGCCGATAGTCAGGGCCAGCCCCGGGCCGGGTCAGCTCAGGGCCGTCCACGGAGTCCGAGGGCGTGGATGCATCCAGGAAGGAGCAGAACTCCCAGCTGTCTGAAAGGATGTCCGCCGTCATGAAGTCCAGGTGCCCCAGGTCGAAGGGGCCGCCCACGCCTGCCTTGTCGCTGCTGGAGGTGCTGCTCACAGTGGCCGTGGTCCAGTCGTCTGGCTCCAGTTCAAAGTCGAAGTCTGAGGTTAGCTTATCGATCTGGCTCACCACCTGGCCGGGGAAGGAGAGAGGGGTGAGGGGGCCTAGCATCACATGGGTGCAAGCATGTCCCCGTCCCACCCTGCTAGACGCCTGGCTGATGACCCCAGAGGATGTCACGGGCTTGTCCACCTGTTGAGGGTCCATGTTGGACCAGGGTGAGCAGGTTTGGGCCATTTCCTACTCCTCAGTCCCTCCTTCCGGCCCTGCACCCTCACACCCCTCTCCCCCAAAGCCAGCTGCTGCTCTAGGCACAGCCCTGGTGCTCAGAGCTCATTTTCCTTAGATCGAGAGGCAGCTGTTCACAGAGGGCTGACCCTCCAGCAAGGCCACTCAGTGGAGAGATGAGCAGACCACGCACCTTTGGAAAAGAAATGATACGGGGTGACCATGAGGAAGACTCTGCCCCCGTTTTCCAAACTCTCCTGGACCAGCCTGTGCTGCTGGTCAGTGACTGTCCCCGTGGGTCTCCTCCACCGCACCCCCACAAACCCCAGAGCCTCCTCCCTCCTTCCCCCGCCCTGCGCCCTGATGAGTGGAGATCAACCCTGGCTGCTGGGGAAGGAATAACACAAGCACCATTTGGTAAGCAGTAAGGAAACCCCCCTCTCAGGCCCAGAAACGCTTGTTACAAGCACTCAGTGGGCAGCTTGACTGCCAAGCTCACAGCACCCAACTCACCCCATGTGAAGGGACACCCTGCCTCTATCCAGGTGGCCTGCCTCAGGACGTCCCCTCGCCTAGGCCCTGCAGCACAGAAACTGGGATGAAGACAGTGAGGGGAAAAGGGAGACACCATCAGAGATGTCAGAAGAGGACCGAGTAAGAGAAGGAGAAATGATTCTGACCAAAACTGAAAACAGCCAAACAATAATAGCCAAGTAGAGAGACCAAGAGACCCAAATGACCCAAGGACAGGACATACACAGTGAGTCGCTGAGCCCAGGGTCCAGTCCCAGGCACCTCCCTGGGGCCTTTTCCCAGGGTCAGAGCAGTCTGTTACTGAACAAACTAAGGAAGTCCCTAGTCTAACGGATGTTTATGAGGATGACTGACGCCCAGGGATGTGCTAAGTGGTCGGTGAGGGGTGGGGTAGGGAGTCCCCCAATGTGCACGATGAAAACAAAGCCAAAAATCATGGGCGGAGGTGTTTGGGGCAGCAGGAAGTTGACTTGGTCAGGAGTTGGGGCAGGGGAACGGTTTCTGATGGTGACCTGCTCTGTCACTTTCCCTCTGAGGCTCAGTTTCTCAATCTGCAAATGGGGAGGTTGGGTGAATGGTTTATTTCCAAGGTCCCTTCCATCTCTGACATTCTAGAACTCTGTGTTTATAGGGATGACTTGAGAAGCAGTTTTGGGGTTGTCCATGCCTAGGGATATCCACTCCTCATGGCCCCAGGCCCCACGGGTGGCAGGGACACTTGGCTGAAACCTGCAGACTAGGGGAGTTAGGACACTTGGATTTCAGATTTAACTTGGACATTGTTCTGTGTGTCTTTGGGTAAGTCACATAACCTCTCTGGACCTCAACCATTCAAGTGTGATGACCCCAGCCCTGCCATCTTCACCAGGGCTTCATGTTTAGCAATGAGGAGGGCTGTGAAAAGTCTCCCTGGGGCACTGATTAGAACAGTGTCATCATCTCCCATCTCTGAGCACCTACTAAGTGTAAGACTTCCACCCATGAGATCATCCTCTTCTGAGCTTCTAGAAGATACCCCACAGGCACAAGTAACTGGGGGAAGGGGGAGCTGCAGTTCCCAGCCCCTCCTGCTGCTCCCCTGCAAGGTTGCACACCACTGTGAGGTGCTGCTGTGATTTCTGGGCTTGGGCAATGGGGATAGGGCCCCATTCTCCAATCTGGCCACCCCGTCTTATGCCCCCCACCCCCAGTGACTCCCTCTCCCTCAGAGAAGCTCACATCCCCTAGAAGCCCTTGCTCAGCCCGAGTCCCACTTGAGGGCTGGGAGCCCCGGCCCAGAGCAAGGGGCTCGCACACTGGAGTGTGCTCCAGCCCACCCCCTAGAGTTTCTGATTCAGTAGGTCCTGGGGTTGGGGAGGGGGACTTGAGAAGGCACATACTCAACCTTCCAGGGGCTAATCCAGGGGCATACTTTGAGAACCACTGGCCTGGGGCCTGGGATGGCAAAGACACAGAACCTCAGAGTGCTGCCAGCCTGAGGGGAGGCCCTGTGTCTCTGGGACAGCCACACCCTCAAATGAGACCCTGACCAAGTTGAGCCTGAGTCCGCTGTTGGACAGGGTGGGGACACAGCTAATAGGAATCTGGTTGAGTGACAGACTGTGACCACATAGGGTCGGCTGAGGCCAGGCTGGGCCCAGAAGCAGAGCTCCTAATGCCCTGTGAGGAAGACCACACAGGTCAGGGATCTCTAAAGGGGCAGGATCTCTAAAGCTGTCAGGCCTGGACACTCTCCTTCCCACCCAAGAAGTCCCTGCTGGCCACCTGCTCAGGCAGCCTTCCCATTCAGCCCCTTCCCCTTCTCCATCAGAACACCCTTCTCTGGTTTCATCCCCATGGTGTGGAGGGATGGGACAGAGGGGGACTCGCAGTCACGACAAGGAGGCCACGTCTCAGCTAAGGAACTTGAAGCACGTGATTTTCCCTCTCCAGTCTTCGTGTCCTCACTGGAAAGTGGGATGAAACTCCTCTCCTCACCAGGGTGATGGGGCCTCACTAGATATAGGTGTGGTTTAAAACACAGAATTGGCACCACCAAGCACTTAAGAACCTGGGCTCTGGAGTCAGACTTAGGGTTCGACCCTGGCCTCACCGCTGACAGGCTGTGTGACCTTAGCCAAGTTATCCAGCATCCCTGTGCCCTAAGCGTCTTCATGAAGGGGAATTTGAGTTGTACCTATTTGATAGGGCCATTGGGAGGATTTAATGACACGACGCGCGGGAAGCAGGTAGAACAACACAGACTAGATCGGTACCCACCGTGCGCCCGTCAGTGCTCCTATGGGACCAGGCGCCTGCACCAGGCCCAAGAGCGGGTGGGAGTTTCCAGTGCCTGTGGCAGAATAATGGGACGTGTTGGGCATTTCAAATCCTGGCACCCGGGGGGGTACCTATGTTCCCTCAAGTAGGTCTGTCTCCAGACAGAGCAGAAGGAAGCAGAAGAGGGTCTCATGGCCAAGAGGTAATGAGGTTCAAAGGCAAATCTGGCCCTGAGCCTGAGGGACAGGCACAGCTACTTGCTGAATGACATCAGTGAGGATCAGAAAGGGGAGTCATGTGCCCAGTGTACCCAGACGGTAGGCAGGGCCCCTCTGCCTCACTTCACGGGGTCCGTGGGGATGGCAGAGGGCAGGCAATACCCACCTTACCTGCCTGTCTGCTTCAGATGCCTTGAAATCTGTGATTTCTCTCTGAGATTTAATGATCCTTTTGCCTGCGTGTAATTTGGGATTGTCTTGGAGTGCAGGGAAATAATTATATACACAGAAGGACGGAGAGCGGGAGAAGAGAGAATGGAGAGAGAAATGACAACATAAAAATCAGAGCATCATGGAACCTCAAAGCCAGAGGGTGTGGTTTGGAAACACTGCTGGAAACACTGCTGACTTCAGCCCCTCACTGTGCTTGCTGACGGGGACACTAAGGTGAGGCCCAGACACTGGAAAGAGCGAAGCGGAGACCACAAGTCAGGAGTCCTGGCACCTTAAAAACCAGACTTGCCTGATCTGGAGGGGAAGGGCAGGGCTGAGAGCCATGACAAACCTGCTGGGGGTTCCAGGCCCCACCCCGAGGGCGTCCCCAACTCCTGTCCTGCTCACAGCCTCAGCTCGCTCACCTGAACGATTGTCCCTATCTGGTGGCAGCTTCCTGCCCCACTCCTGCTACATTTAAGGCACTTAGTAATCAGCCAATGGGACCATGTCACCCCTCCGCTTCCAGCACTTCCCTGCTCCCCAGACTCCTGAGCCTTTCGAACGCAAACCCCCACCAACTCTGGCCTGGAGGGTCTTTGTCCTCCAGCAGGTGCTACCAGTCTGCCAGGCTTGCCTCCTCACCAGCTCTACACACTCCCCCAAGCCCGCTTCTGCCTCTGGGCCTCACCTGGAATGCTCCCTCCTTTGCTACTCATCCATCTCACTTCCAGAAGGAAGTCTTCTCTGATGCTCCGTTGAGGACAGGTTCCCTATGACAGGCTCTCAAGGCACCCTGTGCCTTTCCTAAAAATATTTTCTGATATTTATCACTGCTATACTTTTATGTGCATGTATGTTATATGATTGATGTCCCCCCGCCCCCGAGACAGTAAGCCCCCCGAGGGGTGGGACTGGGAACGTCTTGCCCACCATGGAAACCCCAGTTTGGTGCAGAGATTGGCACACTACAGCCATTGATGGCAAATACAGCCATTGATGAGTGGACGAGGTGAGACAGAGGGCTTAAAAAAATTGCTGGGGGAAAAAACAAAAACAAAAACAAATAAACAAAAAAATTGCTGGGGGCTGCTCTTCTGAGAAGGAGTTCCACAGTTCTATCTCGCCTGCCCAGCCCTCCCTCCAGCTCTGGCTGAGCCTCCATGCCAAGGAAAGCACATCTGTGTTCCCTAAGGCCCCAGAGTCAGGGCTGAGGACTCAGGACTCCCAGCGCCTCTGGTATCTCCCTCACCTCTGGCCCCTTCACCTCCCTCGGCAAACTGCTACCTCCTCCCCTCCCTCCCAGCTCCCCAGGCAGCTGGTTACATAACTGGAGATCTGCATTATTTATGACCACTGATTATTTTTTAATTCTGTGATTATGTTATTTATTGTCTTGCGGGGGGGTCCTGTAGAGCTGGGGAGGGGGGAGAGAGTTGACTGTGATTCATGACTCTCATCCTGCAATTTGGCCTAATTGGCCAGAGAGCTTCATGAATCTGTCCAAAGGAAGAGAATGCAAAGGGAAAAGGGAGGAAAGGAAGGTGGGGGAAAAAAATAAATAAATAAGAAGAAAAACTCCGCACAATTCTTGCTGAGCTGCGGGTGATGGAGCTGACCCACTTTGGCACAGCTCCGTGGTCCCCAGCCTCTCCTGCCCCAGCTGCTTCCTGGCCAGGCCACAACCATCTCGTGCCTGCAGAGCCCCTGGCTCTCCATGCCACCCCAGAGGCAGCCCCTTGCCCAGGGGACTGCACAACTGCTAGCAGGCCTGTTCCCTGTGAAAATCAGGTGTGTGTGGGGGATCCTCCATGGCCACCCCAGGTGGGCAGGCATGCCAAGTTATGTCCCCACACAGTGAACCTGAGGTTCATTTATGAGCCCCTATGCTGAGCGACATCTTGGGCAGGAGGAAGGGGAGGAACTCAGCATCTGGAGGGCAAGGATGAGGGCATTTGACCCTGACCTTCGGGGCCCCGCAGCTGGTGGGAAACCAGGAGAGCAGTGGGGAGGCAGATTCCCATCCAGAACCACAAGTAGGAGGTTGCTGGAGAGCATGTGGTGTTCTCATGGAGGGTATATCTGAATTTCATACCATGGTCTACAAGGGTTTGTGTAATTGGACTCCCTGCTCTCTCTTTGACCTTTCTTTCTTCCTGCTTTTCTCCTCCTGATTCACCCCACTCCAGCTGTCCTGGCTTCCTTCTTGCTGATCTCGAACATGCCAAGTACACTTCCACACTTCCTCCTCAGGACCTTTGTATGAGCTGCACCCACTGCCCGGAAGGCTCTTCTGGATATCTATCCGTCTTGTACCCTTTGGGTCTCTCTTCCAAAGGCATCTCATTGGAGACCCCGTTCCCCCATCACTGTCACTCTGTACCCCTTTCCATACTGGAAGAGGGTGGCACTGTCTATCACAGGAGAGGCTGAAGGGTACCAGCCAGGAGGCCAGGGGCCTGGCTCGGACCACTCCGATCATGGCTAAGAAGCTCATAGGACTCCAAAAGAACAAGGCCACACGTGGAGTAAGGAGCCCGCGAGTGCCAGAATGTCTCATTAATAATATTGAAAGGATGTGGAGCTAGTTTTGTGTCCATCTCTGTGCTAAGTACTTTATACACGGTAGCACAATTAATTCTTACAACAGCCTGGGGCTGGTTGCGGAGGCATAACATTCAGTATCCTCGTTTGCCAGAAAACAGAAGCCCAGAAAGGTGAAGTAACTTGACCAAGTCCACACAGCTAGGAAGGGAGCGGAGCTTGGATTTGAACCAGAGACCTCTGGCTCCAAAAGCCCATGCTCTTAGCCTCTGGACCACGCTGCATCTCTGAGTTAAGATGCATGGAATTTTGTGCAGCTTCGAGAGCCTGCTGGGATTGGCCTGGCATCCTGGAGTATTGGGGAACCTAGGAGAATGAGGGCTAATTAATGATCGACTGTCACATCCCTCTGCGGCAGTTTCAGCTTTCAAAGCACTTTTGCATTCCTCACCTCTCTTAGTCCATTAAGGAACTTTACCCACCCATGGGACGGACCTCGCTTCCTATCACATGGGGGAGCCCAGTGAGAGCTGGAGCAAGGGTCTGGGAGGGTGGGGGAGCTTTGGGAGAGGGAACTCCAAAACCTTTAGGAACTCCAAAACCCCCTTACCACATACCAAGCCCCAGAGAAATCCTTGTAAGAGCATCCTGAGATGGGGAAGATTGGCATCCCCATTTCAGAGATGAGGAGACAGAGGCTCAGGGTCTGGGGGAGGAAGTGCTTTAGTGTCTGTCATCTTTCTGTGAATTTCAGGCTGTATGCTCCA
Source organism: Lontra canadensis (assembly GCF_010015895.1). Classification (NCBI taxonomy): domain Eukaryota; kingdom Metazoa; phylum Chordata; class Mammalia; order Carnivora; family Mustelidae; genus Lontra; species Lontra canadensis. The sequence continues at coordinate 18,115,720 of NW_022631022.1, forward strand.
GGGGACAAGGAGAGTTTGCCCTGATCAGTGGTGTCTGAAGTGGAGCAGCAGGACGAAGAGGATGGACCTGCTCCTTCAATCAAGCATCCTGTGGTCTCCCCCAGCAGTCTTGCATGGGAATCTTGCCTTTATATCTAAGTGTTTTGCTGTCCTGAGATGGGAACTCAGCTCAGTGAGCCCTGAGCTGGTCGTGTCTGGGGAAGGGGGTATAATGAACAAACAAGCACCTGCCTCCACCCTCTGGACCTTGGGTCTACCCATGCCCCGGATGGGTATGGGTAGACCCAAAGGGACTGAGAAGAGCCAGGTAGATCCAGCTTTAGAAGCCCCCTTGGAGGATCAAGAACCAAGATCACAGGTTCCAGGGAACAAAGGGCTGTAACCCCATACGCCAAACCAAGGCATGGCAACCCCATTGAGTAGCCCCATTCCTGACAAATCCCATCCCACGGGAAGTCAGCTAGGGTGTCTCCTCTTCTGCCTGGGCCTCCCGGAGCCTCACTTGCCTTCCTCAACACTCCCTTTGGCCCATCACCCCGTGTCCAGACCCTGCCTGGGGGGTGGGGGAGTCCTGAGGCCTGCCCCCCTGCCAGATGGGTGCCATTGGCAGCAGGCAGGCAGTGGCATACGGGGTAGATGCTGGTTGCCATAGCAACCTGCCAAAGTCTTGGGTGGAGGCACATGGCCTCCGGGGTATATAGGGGGAGGGAATGCATCTCTCTCTGTCCTGGCTCAGGCCTTTGGGCTGCACAGCCTGTGGACCTGAGGCTCTGCTGTTTGAGACGTGGGGGTGGGTGAGTGTATGTGCTGAGAAGAGAGAGAGGGAACATCTAAAAATCTGCAAATAAATCCTAGTACTTATGGTGTCCCTGCCTCATCCCCAGAAGGGCGCCCCCCTCAGGGCATCATGGCATGAGCATAAGATAGCATCTCTAGAAGACCCCGTCAAAATACAAAAAGGTCGCTGGCTGGCCCACCTTCTCTAGCCTCAGAAGAGGCAAGAGGAACCTGAGTTCTAGTTAGTTCTGTCCCTGGTAGGCTGTGTGAGCTTGGATAAGGCCCTAGCCCTCTCTGGGCCTCAGTTTCTTCAAACAGAAAATGGACAGGGCTGGTATGGATGACCTATGGATGATCTGGAGGACTATGCCTGGGGGGACAGGGGAGGCGGATCTGGGAATATGCTCCATTGAGAGTAGGTTCTGTGCTGTCTGATTTCCAGGCTTAGAGTCAGTCCTGGCTCTTTTCTGGGTGGGCTCTTTCCTGGCATAGGTCCCATACCCTTGCCCAAGACCGAGACTCTGGATGGTTCCCATGGCCCTGATGGACCCACAGAGGGTCTAGAAAAAGATGGGTTAGGGAGGGACAAAGAGGCGTTTTGTTCTTTGGACCAGTGAGGTTGGGAGAGGAGGGGTCGCTTGGGGGCATCTGACTTTCACCACAAGGCTGATTCTGGGCTGAGTGGCTGCCCTGCCCCACCTCAGGTCATGTCCCAGCCTCTCCACAAGCCCTCTGCTCTGGATACAGCTCCCTGCAAACATCTCTTGCTCCTTGGCGCTCAGGCCAGGCTGCAGCTGGCACCTGCCATCACCCCTTCTTCTCAACCCTCCTAGAGCCCCCATCCTCCCGCACAGCTGGCTGGGGAGAGCAGGAACCCATAACTCCCGTTAAATCACTCTTTCTGCCATCTCTGCAGGGGCCCTGGTTATAGGGAGGTGAAATTTGCCTAAAGCCCACCTGGCTGGCATAATGGCACCCAGTGGGCAAATTCAGGCCAGTGGCTCAGAACGCTGGTCATGCATTTTGGGCTTGAACACAGCCCAGGGGGCAGGGCTGAGGACATGTGTACCTCATTACCCCAGCGATGTGGGAAGCAGTAATTAAACCGAGCTCCACTTAGAGAGACAGAGAGGGACACACATCTCAGGATCTCTCAGTGACTTTTCAGCCTTGGCAGAAACATTCAGAACTCTGGACAGGGATGCACGTGTGTAGATGAGATTCCTGCCCCCAACCCCCAGCCAAAGTACACAGGAACCCACTAGCAGCCCCTTGGATGCATTCCCATCTCAGGGCAGGGAGCACATAGCTGCTTCAATTTTTCCAGGATCAAGGGTTCTGAGTAGCCTGAGTGTGACTTCTGGAGAATGCTCTGAGCTAGGCCTTCTCAGTAGGGCCATCAACACTCTCCCAGAACCGTTTCTGAGCAGGTCAGAGTCTGGGAGGCAGATGGCGGGGTCAGAAGCCAGCTTGGGCCCCAGGAGAGTGTCTCCCACTAAGAGGCTACGGTGGGATTTAGTCTATATTTATCACCCCGGCAGCCCCGAGTGCTAACCACAGAACCCTGGGCCCATGACATGTTGCCCAAACTGGCGCTGCCACCTCAGGGCCCCGCTAGTCCTGGAGTATGCTGAGGTCCCTAGCAAAGCAGATTTAGGGGAAAGGAGAACAAGGAAAAGGAAGTACCCAGCAAAGTGACACGTGTGCATGCAGCTTTGAGTACACACACACACAAACGGAAACACATATGTGTGTTTTTGTGCCAGGCCCAGGAAAACTGGTCTGGGGGGCTGTCTGGCCCCTCACTCACCTCCCTTAGCTCCTTGGCCACCTCCTTGAGTTCCTGCAGGATGCCCTCAAGCTGCCCAATGACCATCTTCATGCGCTGTCGGATCCGCTCCCGCTGGCCACCACTGCTGGGGTCGTCACTGGGCTGCCCGAGGTCCGGGGCGCCCCGAATGTTCATCCTTTACCACGTCGCTGCAGGCCTGCCCATATTCCCCCCAGCCGGGCACACACTGCGTCTGCCACCACGGAGCCCCCCTCGGCCAGGCAGAGCTCCACATCTTAACGGCCCCCCAGCCCACCCTGGCCCTGGGTGGCCCTCACCCAGTCCCTGCCCCCTGCCACCCCGCCTCCTCTGCCTCTGGGTGGGGAATGGGACACCCAGAGGAAGACAGAGTGTGACGGAGGGGGTCAAGGTGAGGACACAGGAGGACAGGGGGAGGGGCCTTGGGTCTCAGGAGTGGCAGCCAGGACTTGGAGTGCCTGTGCCTGGGCTGAGCTGATCTCTGGCTGAGCCTGGACACCGAGGCAGGGGGATGACTCTGCAGGGACTAAGGGTAAGAGATGCCCTTGGGATGGGGGAAGGCAGCAGGAATCCCTCACAACTCCTAGGAGGTTGCAAAGGCAGAGGTCTCCGGGTGCAACTGACACCTGCAGAGGGACGGTGGCTGGGGTCTTCCAGATGTGGTTGTGGTGGGGGCTCCAGATGTGGGCAGCTCTGAAAAGGGAGCTGGATGGAGAAGGGCAGCCCCCTGCAGAAAGAGCAAGCCTGGCGTCAGCCCTCCCAGGCTGCACCACCAGCCGGCAAGCAATGCCGCTGCCTCCCTCCTCTCGCCAGCCTGCACCCTTCGTCGCTGGGGATTTTTTTTTTTTTTCCCTTTGTGGGGAGGGGTGATGGAGGCAGATTATCTACAGCATAGCCCTTCCTATGGAAGGAAATGAAGGAGTCCCTGCTTTAAAGGCAGAAGTCCTCAGCCTGCTACGGGGCACCCTGCCCCAGCTCCCCCAGTCCCCCGTGCCTCCACCCCCCAACCAGGCCCGGTCCCGCTGGTTCACGAGAGGGCCTCTCCAGTCCTCCGTCCTCCGTCCTCCCTCCCAGTGCCCCCAGGGTGCCCTCACTCCCAGCGGACCCTCCCTTCCCCAGCCCCGCCTTCCCTCTGAACCCCCGCTCTGCTCCCGGACTCACCAATGGTGGGGGCACCGGCCTTCCTTCCCAGCAGCGTCGGGGGCCAAGCCCCAAGAGGAGGTTGGGGGGCCCCCAAGGCTCCCTAGGGCGGGCTTCTCTCTCTGGACCCTTCGGCCCCCGGCCACAGGGAGGTCCTCCGAGCCGCCTTGGGAGACATCTGGATGGTGGGAGGGGGCGGGGCCTCCGCGCTCCAAGGAAGGGGGCAGGAAAAATCTCCCCCAACCCCCGCCGGGCTCCGGGTCGGGAACCAGAGAGGGTCCGGCGGGCTCGGGGCTCCGAGGCCACAGGTGACCAGGGCGCCGGGCGACCGAGGCGACGCCGGGCCGGTCCCAGCGTGTGAGCCAAAGTCGGAGGGATCGGAGGGCGCCGGGATCCCCTCAGCCCACGCCCGGGATCCCCCGGGCTCGGCACAGTCCGGGATTTGCTCTGTCCAGTCCAGATCGGCCGGCTCCGGGCTCCGCCGGGGTCTGCCTGCCCTGCCGGGAGTGAGCGGACACCACTGGGCGCCCGGGGCGCGCTCAACCAGGACCCAGAAGGTCCGCACTCCGGCACCCGCGGCTCCGGAGCGGCCGCGAGAGTCCGCTCAGCCCGGCCCCGCTGTCCGCCGGGGGCGAGAAGGCTCCCACCTCTCAGTCTGCGGTCGGAAAGGTCCGGAAACCGCCGGGTCCGGGGGGAGGGGCGGCGGCGGCCGCGGGGACCGGGTCCCCGCGGGGCCGGGCCGAGAGCGCGCGAGGCAGGGGGCCCGGCGGGGCTGGGTTCGGCGGCCCGGGCGCGGGCGGGAGCGGCGCCGGGCGGAGCAGAGGAGGCGAGGAGAGCGAGAGGAGGAGGAGGCGAGGCGCAGGGAAGGGAGGGGAGGAGGCGCGCGCGGCGGGCCCGGGCCGGGCCCGGGCGCACGGGGCTCGCAGCCTCGGCTCCGCTCCCGCCGCCCCCCCGGCCCGCTCCCGCTCCGCTCGCCGCCTCGCCAGCCACCCGGCGCCGGGTCGCTGCCGGTGGGGCAGACCCGCGCGGGGTCGGGGCTGGGCCTCCCTCCGCTGCCTCGCCCTGCCCTGCCCCGCCGGGGCTCCACGGGCCTGGGCCCGCTCCCGGAGCGCCGCGCCGCCAAGCCGCCCGCGCCCCGGCCGTCCCCGGCCCGCCCCGCCGACCCCCGCCGGACTGGCCGCCCCGGCGGGCGCTGGCTCCCTCAAAGGCCGCCCGGCTCGCTCGGCTCGGCTCGCTCGGCGCTGTCAGAGAAGGGGCCGGCCCTGCGCGCCGGGAGGGAGCTTTTAAAGCGACACACACGCCGCCCAGCGCCGAGCGCCGAGCGCGCGAGCCGGGGGGTTTGGCTGCGGGGGAGACCGCGAGGGTCCTACGCCTGCGAGGCTGGAGGCGCACTAGCCGGGCGGGGACTCCGTCCGACCTCCGAGCGCGGAGGGACAGCGGTCTGGGGACTTAGTTCTTCCCGCCTTTCCAGGCACCCCTATCGCCCCTTCCCCCACTGCGGTGCACCCCAAACCTCTCTTCTGGCGAAGTTTTCCTCGCCCAGATCTTCCCCATTTCCCCTCATCATATCTCAACCTCCCCCAGACCTTGCTTTGAAGCAGATTAATTCAGAAAATAGAATACAATCTTTACTGAGCACCTACTGTGTGCCAAGCTCTAAGGTAGGTAGAGCTGGGAGTTGGAGGCCCTGGTGACAGGTGTGCGTGAGACATAGATCATTTCTTCAGTTACTCGTCCATTTACTCAACATTTATTCAGCACCTTCTGTGTACCAGACCCCATGCTAGACTCTGGGGTCCTAGATAGGAAGACAGCATTTCAGGAAGCTCACAGCTCCTGGAGAAGTTGGGGCGGTAAATTGCAGGACAAAGACAAGTTCTTTAAGAAACGCTAAGGGATTGGGGAGGGCGGGGAGCAACCCAGGTCAGGGGCTGGCAGGCTCTCCCAGGAGACAACCCCTGAGCTGCTTCTGGAAGGAGAAGTAGGAGTTACCCAGGTGACTGTCAGTGTGGGGGAGGTGGGGATGAGCACTCCTGGGGAGGTGGGGAAGGGTTAGAGCAGTGGCTCAGAGGCAGAAGTGAGGGGAGAGGGAGTCTGAACCAACCGTGCTCTTTAAAGGGATACCTATTTGACAGCTCTGTGGAAAGTGGATTAGAGGGAGACCAGATCTCCGAGGGGCTTGGAGGCCACAGTTAGGTGCTAGGATTTTCTCCTGGGGCAGAGGGGTGGGATGATGTCAGAGGGGAACTTGGACTTGCTTGCCTTCTCAGGAGATTCCTCTGTGGCCTTGTGGATGGGGGAGCTGAGGGCTAGGCCACAGGAAGACCAGTTAGGAGGCTGTTTTAAGAATCCAGCTGAGGGGGGGGGGGCGGAGTGGGAGCAGAGACGGAGAGGAGGGGAAGCTTTAAGAAAAAATTTAGGAAAATAGGACAGGATTTAGGGCTGAACTTTGAGAGAGAGGGAGATGCCTCTTTGAGCTTATGGCTTATAGCTTGAGAGGCTGCGTGCATGGTTATGCACACAGTTTTGCTGGAGAACCATGGGGTGTACAGGGGTCTTCCAGAGGCCCCGGGTCCTCCAGAAGCCGTAAGGGTGGGGGTCCAGTTGCCTTAGGTGGGGGGGGGAGATATTCTCCTAGGGATGTGGTGAAACCAGAGGCCCCACCCATCGTCATTTTTTTTTTAATTGTGGTAAGATGCACATAAAATTTACCTTCTTCACCATTTTTAAATGTGCAGTTCTGTGGTATTAAGTACATTCACAGTGTCAGGCAATCACCAACACCATCCATCTCCAGAACTCTCTCCATCTTGAGAAACTGAAACTGAATCCAGCCGGTGATAGCTGTCCATTCTTTGTCTCCCCCAGACCTTGGCAAGCATCATTCTGTTTTCTGTGTCCGTGAATGTCACTACTCTAGGCACTTCAGATAAGTGGATTCCTATAGTCCCACCAACCATTTCACAGAAGGTCTGATGCTAAGGCTAGCCAGCATCAAAAACGGGCTGAGCCTGAGGAAATTGAAGGAGTTTCTATCCTTGGGTCCATGGGACCATCTGTGCACATGCAGAATGGGGGAGATGTGTTTGAACATGGGAATTGTTAAGAGACAGTGAACTTGGTTTCAGAGGCTAAGATGGGACTGCTTAATACTTACTTGATTTGGGGTCTCATTCATAGAAGTGAGTTATTTAGGAAAAGGGAGGTGATATTTCTTCTGCTACCTCTGTGGATCAAATGTCTGGGACCCCCATCCACTGGGTGGACACCCAAGAGGGCATCCAGAATAGAAAAGCAGAGGACTGGTGTATATTATATGTCTTCTGAAGAAGGGGTAGGCTGATCAGAACAAACTAGAGAAGAGGCTTGTCAGAAGATATCTCTGATTATACATCTCCAAAGGGCTACCACAGGTGAGAGGGAATAACTAGGTTCTGGGTGGTCCTCAGGCCACCTTCCTTAGTGCTTGGAGACTGACCCATTCTCTCTTCCCTTCAACCTCCCTGGGTACTTGCCCAGATGTCCTACCCTTCAGATCTCTGCTTAGATCCATATTCCCACCCTCTCCACCTCTAGACAGACTTCCCTAGTCCTTGGTTGGCAGAGAGAAACAGAAGAACTCTTTTGGCCCTTAACCAAATGTTTCCCAGGATGTTCATTTAATATGTTAGCTGTATGACTGTGGGCAAGTCACTTAACCTCTCTGAGCCGGGATATCCTTATCCTTAGCCCATAAACATTTTTATTTTTCCCTATATTGGCTGCCTTGCCAAAAGGGGGGAGGGGAGTTATTTTCTAATGTCTCTTTGACTCAGAAAAATAGGGATGATAACAGTACCTACTTTCCAGGGTCATTGTGAGCTTGGAATAAAATAAGGCATCTGGAAGCACTTGGCCCAATGCCTGGTACCTGGTAGATGATCCATGGATGATAGTTGCTATCAGCTCTTATTAATGGCTTTGAGAGGCTCTGACCTCCCCAAGATGGTGTCTGTGTCGTGTCTGCCCCTGTCTCTTCCGTGGACCAATGTAATGGACTCTGACAGTTAGTGACTTTTATCTCTTTAGTCTGTTTTCCATCATCCCACTTCTGGCATCCCTTTCCTTTGGGAAACTCCCCCTGTTGTCACAGAGACCTAGTGGGTTGTCCATTGCCGTGCTGACTTATCCTACAGCGTTGCCAGCAAGTGACCTGAAATGCACATATCATCGAACCTCATCCTCTGTCTAGCACCAGTGACTGGCCCAAGGGGTGGGCACACTACCCAAGCAAAACCTGGATCTTTCCCTGGAATTGATATGTGGACACTGCGGGGAGGGAAGCTTCCTTATTGGGCTGTAGATGTTACTGACAGTCAGCTCTCCCACTAATTGGAGAAGCCAATCAGGGCAACAGAGGGGAGGGGAGTTTAGAAGGCATGCTAGTGGCACTGAGACCCAGTCTTTGCTCTTAGGGCCTGGAAGTCTTTCTTTCAGTCCTGGGAGCAGCAACCACATCCTACCCATCTCAAAGAGCCAATAAACGCCTTTCTTGCTCCAACTTCTTTGGCTGTGTTTCTATCTCATACAACCAATGGGAGCCTGACAAATACGCTCAGGGAATATTAACAAACAGATGACTGACTAAATGATTGAATTCTGGATAGGGTGGGGTGTCAAAGATCCTGAAACCTGAGGGTTCAGAGCTGCTGCCCTGTGGCCATGGGAGGGAGTTTTTTTGGGAAGTTATTACATCAGGCAGACTTGGGTTTCAGTCCCAACTCTGCCATTTACTAGCTGTATGATCTCGCGCAAATTATGTACCCTCTCTGAACTTGAGGTTCCCTATCTGCAAAATGGTCAAAGTAATGGAGACTGCATAGGGTCGCCTTGAGGATGGAATGAAATAAGAACACATAGCACCAAGTCCTGTACCCTAGGAAGGGACATGGGAGACAAGAGCTCGAAAAATGGTAGCAATCTTAGCACGCAATCCATTGTAGCTGATAGTGTAGGACTGAGATTGGCAAGCTGGTCAGGAGGGAACCAGGATTCAATCTGCAAGCTGAATTCCCAGAAGGAGTGGGTCTTGGTACCAGGGAAGTGGCACCAGGGCCAGAGAGAGCATGTTTGGAGAAAGGAGAGAGACAGCAGAGAAGCTAGCCCTGAGGCAGTGGAGTTGGAAGGGTCATATGCTGTTTTTTCTGCTAACCACATGACTCTCTAAATCTTCCCAAACCTCAGTTTCCCTTCTTCATCGATACTTTCTTGATAGATATCTTGAGGACTCAATCCATGTAAGATTGAGAGCACAGGGCTTAGTAGGTGTTCCATAAATATTACCTATTGTTATTGATGTTTGCCGCTTAGGGAAATATCTGAACAAAAAGGTAGGATCAGTGGATAATGTTACCAGCAAACTTTCCATGAGAAAATCCCCAAGTAAAGGACCGTCTGTCTCTGAATCTCCCAGGACAGGCCATTCCAGAATGAGGAGGAGATGACATGTGTTTTTCTGCAGCTGGACAGTGATGGGGCTCCTACTGGAGAAGCCATGTCTTGGAACATTTCTGTCATCTTCCTGCTCCCTGTCATCTTCCCAGCTCAGGCAAGGTTTTCAGAAGAATTTTCTGCAGTGGCTGCCTCTTCTTCCTCACTTTGGATCACTCTGCAAACCTTATAACCTGGTTTCTGCTGTCATTACATTGTTGAAATCACCCTCACCGAGCAAGACGGTGTCCTTGCTATGACCTGCAGACACTTTTTCTCCCCTGTCCAAGGAGATCGCTTTATGGTCCTGACCCTGAGACAGTATAGCTAATTTTCTCCTGGTTCTCTTCCTACCTGAGTACTGCTTCTCAAGGATTCTTCTTCTGGCCCCCAGGATGTTGGTGATCCATGGGGATTCTCACTTGGACTCTCTTCTCACTCCATACACCTCCCCCAAGAGAAGTCTTCCACATCGCCCTAAAGGTTCTTGATTTCCAATTTGCTATTTCCAGAAGTGACTGTTCAAAACTTCAGACTGTATTGCTACCTGCCTGCTGGACGTTTCCATGAGGATGTCATGTAGTCACCTCGAACTCAGTGTGCCCACGTCAGGACCCATTGTCTGCTCCCCTCCCAATGTAGCCCCTTTTATTATCCCCATCCCAGAGGATGGCCCCACCCTCCAGCCCTCCACGTAAGCTGGAAACTTGTGATCCCCTAGACTCGGGGTTTCCCACATCCTTTTGGGCACTAAGTCCTGTTCATTCTACCCTTTTAACACTGTGTACACTAGTGTCTTCTCTCTCCTGATGACCAGGCCCTGTCTCGGACCCACTGGCCCCTGCCTTAGCTGATGGCCAACTAATGGATCTGCCAACCTTCAGACTTATTCTGCGGAGTCCACTGTTGCTGGTATCAGTTTTCTGGTCTACCTGTTATGACCCTCCATGGCTCCCCATCCCTACAAGGCAAACCCCAGCTCCCTAGTTTGGCATTCATCTCTTTTTGGGAGCTTGCCCTTGTCTGTCTCTGCCAATCTCCTCTCTGCAGCCTCTTGCTTCCTTCCCTTCTGCCGAGGGAAGCTCGATGCAGGTCCTCATACATGACTCCCTTTATACCCTTTATACCTACTCTCTTCTTTGCCTGGAAAGCTCCACTGCTCTCCCTTTTCCTTGAGACCAACCGCCAGGACTTCCTGAAATAGTCTCTCCGTGTGTAAGGTCCCTCCTCTGCACCACCGCAGCTCCCACGTCCTCTGCAAATATGGCAATAGTCACATTACATGGTCATTACGAGTTTGACCCTCACAATGAGCTGCTGGCCAGCAGATACCTCCATGTTCTTGATGTCCCCCGGAGTCTCCTGTAGTCAATTCCCAAGCTGTATTTTTGGAATACTGAATCTCTAACATGCCTATTTGTCTCACATCTTGATTAAACAAAATATCTTTAAGGTGGAAAAAGCTGGAGGGAAGTAGCAGGGCACATAGCTCAGGAGTTCCCCCAGCATCACATCCCTCCCGTGAACCTCTGATCCTCAGACCCTGCCAACAGCATTAGTCTGCCAACAGCGTGGGCAAAGTGTGTTGCTCCCAGGTACCAGGGAGCCACCTCCTGCCTTCTGGAGAATCTTAGGCTGTCCATTACCCTTCTCTTTCTGCCCTCCTATCAGTTAAATCTTACCCCACCCCCACCCCCGCCGCCCCACCACATCTTTCGCCTGGTCCCTTTCCATCAGCGTTTAAACCTGCTTTCTAAACTCTCTGGTCTTAAAAGTAGGATCCCACCTCCTTCTCCACGAATTGGCTCATCTTTCCTCTCTCCACAGCCAGACTTACCCTAAGAGTTGTCCCCACGCCCGGCCTCTTCTTCCCCAGCTCCCACTCGTTCCTCTTCCCTTGGCAATCTGGCACCCGCCCTGACCAATCCTCTAGCAAACTGTTAAATGCTAAAGTCACCAGTGACCTCCAAGGCGCTCCACCCCCCACGTCCTGACCTGACTTGTTGTCCCTCTGCATTTGGGAGTCTCTTGTCAGCTACCTCTCTTCCCTCGGCTTCAGGGGGGCACTAAACCTTCCTGGATTCCTGCGGGCTGAGAATTCACCACTGGCTCCCAGCTTCCTCTGCCTGCTTTCCACTGTCGGAACACGGGAGTTACTCCAGGCTCCGCTCCAGGTCCTGTTCATGCTCACCCCTCTGTCTTCCCTCTCCGTCCCCTCCCCGACCTCACCCCCACCTGTCTCATGGTTACCGATGTTTCCTACATGGCTCCTCATCCCCACACCACATCTCCGGCCCAGATTCTCTCCAGGTTCCGGACTCGTGGGATCCCCTGCCTCCTGGGGAGCTCAGATTCAAAACTGAACTCTGGATATTTCTGAAACAAGCCCTCCCCACCCCCATCTTCTATCTCGACAGTTCTCACAGAAACTCTGGGAATCTTCTTTATACCTTATTCTCCCCACACCCCCACCCCACCCCGCATCAAATCCACCTCTTCTCGTTCTGCCTCCTGCGTATTTCCCGTGTCTCCATTCTCTGCTGCCACCCCCTGTGTCTGAGACACCATCATCTCTCCACCAGACAATGAAATCCACCCCCTACCACGTGCTCACCAGTCCTTTCATGACATTAGCCCCACAGCAGCCACAGGGATCTCAAAAAACTCTGAGGTGGACATATCATTCCCCTGCTTACAATGGTCATGTGTTTCACGTTTTCCTGAAGTCCCAAATTCACAGGAGACCCCAGGGGATCTGTCCATTGCAGCTCTCTCTGCTGCCCCCTGTTCTCACTTCCCATTGGTGACTCCTGCCCCTCAGCCACACTGACCTTCTTTCAGTGCCCGGGATGCACGTGTGTCTTGCATCTAGACTGTGGAACTTGCTGGCCCCTCTGCCCCATGGGCATTCTTCCCCCATCTTCTTCCGGCTAACTTCCATTCACCCTCGAGATCCAGGCTTGGCAAACCTTCCCAGAACCCTTCGCAGAGTGGCCTCCGCCCTTAGTTGTTTGTGATATTAGGACATCTGCATTCCCTGCTAGACTGGCCATCCCTTTGGGTGACTACAATGCAAGGGCTCAGCAAATCCTGACAGACAACTGAGGAAGTTCAGGGTGGTTCAGCAACTTGCTTAAGGTCACACAGTTGACGAGTAGCAGGTTTCTTCTTAGTCCCCTTTAGACTGGTTAGGGTGCCTCTGCCATGGAACCCCACAGCACACGATTTCTTTGTATCCAAACAGTGGCCAACCTTGTCGGAGCTGCCTGTCCAGTGGCGGAGCCAGGAGCGCCAGGCAGAGGCTGTGCTGTCCTGCGTGTGCGTCCCTGTGTCCTGGTCCTCTCCCTGGGCGTCTGGCCATGCTGTTGATGGTTGATTCCCTGTTGATGAGCCTTCAGAGAGCTTTCCTGATGCTGCCTTCCTACCCCAGCACCAGTTTCATTCTCCTGCGGGACTATGGGTCGAGCCTTCTTTTCCTTTCCATCCTAAGTTAACTCTTCAACAGAAACTTTTACCAAAACAAAACAAAACAAAAAACAACAAAAAAAATCATGAATCGTCAAGTAACCATTGAGAGAAGGGCAAAAGGAAATAAGACAAATATAAAACACAAGATATAAAATATAAAACACAAGAGCCTAGAGGCAGCTGAGGCGAAGACGTTCGGCTCTGTGTAGTCTGCATGGGCTGAGCTCCTATGGGTCATTGCCCTCTTGGTCCTTGGGCCAGTCCTCCCACACTTATCCTGTAGTCTGGACTCAGTCCCCGGGCACACTCACTTCCTCTCCACACACTGGCTGATGAATCCGTGGGCAACACTTCTAAGGGGATTGGAGTCTCCAGGGATGGGGAAACAAAAGCCCAGACCGAGTCAGGGGGAGAGAAGAGTGGGCTTTGGGGTTCGTGCCCTAGACCCAGATGACACCTGCACTGGTTGAGCAGTTCTCTACACCCTGGGCCCAAAGCAGGGGCTGGTGCTGGACTGCCAGGGGGTAGGAGCACTGGGGGCCCAAGTGATGAGTGATGGAGGCAAGCTGGCAGGGCTGAGCTGGAAACCCTGGGGTGGGAGGAGGGGGGAAGGGCGGGCTTTCGGAGCCCAGGCAGGACAGAGCATCAGGTTCTTGTCAAACACACAATTTAATTCCGAGACTGTATCCCTCGTGCCTGAGAGATTTTCAGTTTGCAATAGTGTCATTTACAGATGGATTTGCAGCGGCGAATTACAAGTTTGTAAGCAACAGCTTCTCTGACGCCTCGAAGGAAAAAAAAAACCTTATCCCTCTGCAAATTATAAATTCATAACTAACAGTGTTATCCAACTGAATGCAAAACAAATTCATTACCAGCTACATTATTCCATTGAGTACCAAGTGAATGAACCACACGGGGTTTGTACGGATTGGGGACCTATCAGGAGATGGGGGCCAGACAGCCCTTCCCCCAGGTCCTCTTCTTGGTGGCCCTGAAGGCCCACCTCAAGCTAACCCCAGATGTCGGCAGAACTGGATGGAGGCACACTGCTTGTATAAAAAACAGGCTGGAAGCAATGGTGGGGAGGGTGGTGAAGGTAGGATGCCGGTGGTGACATATGGAAACACAACCACCCTGGGCCACGGGTCTGCATCTTTGCGTGATTACTAAAACTGGCGTGCTGTTATCTTAAGATGCTATCCTGTGGGGGCGCCTGGGTGGCTCAGTCGGTGAAGCATCTGTCTTTGGCTCAGGTCATGATCCTGGGGTCCTGGGATCGAGTCCCGCCTCGGGCTCCCTGATCGGTGGGGAGCCTGCTTCTCCCTTTCCCATTGCTGCTTCCCCTGCTTGTGCGCTCTCTCTGTGTGTGTCAAATAAATAAATTTTAAAAATCTTTTTTAAGAAAGGATACTATCTTGTGAATGCCGAAGTTGTTGTGAGTTGCAGGACCTCCCCTGTCAAAGGGAATCATTCCAATGGTCAGCTACGCAGGAAGATGTGGGTCCTCTGAGCAGACACCAGGCTGAGAAAATAGGTCTCAGCTTCGGCACGGGAGCAGGAGTTCCTCCTGTCTCTTGTGTGAATGTTCTCTCAAGACCCAGTTCCAAGCTGCTGAGCATCTGGATGGATGATCCCGGGTTGGGGCACGTGGAGACCATGCCCACAATGTGCTGGTTCTGTGGAGGGAGGGGGCGGGCCATACTTTTTAACTCAAATGATCTAGTTCCTGGCTCTATGCTGTATTCCCCAGGTGCGGTGTCTGAAACTAACCTTTCCCCTTTAAGCTTTATTTTAGAAAGTCAGAAAAGACAAATAAACAAAACTGAGATACATATACTGCCCATAATATACCCCAGCAGAAACAACCACTTGGGCTGTTTCATTCTGAATGAATGGAAAACTGTTCTTTCTGGATTCATTCAGAAACGTCTCATCACTTGGAAGACTGGACTCTATATTGGATGTGGGAGACGAGGGGAAACAGCCCATACCGTAGGTGTGCAAGCACAGACAGTGGTTCCCAGCATCTGAACGTCTTTCTCTACCCCCACATGGTTGCAGAGTTTTCCTGGCCTCCACGTCCCATCTCGGCCTCTCCTCCAGACCAACTTCCCTGTCTCCCTCTCTTCTCTGATCATGGCGCCTCTCTCTGCCTCCTGCTCAGGAGCCAAAAGGCTTCTTCTCCTTGTCTCATCCTGAGTGGTTTACAAACGTCATATGACCAAACAGTTGACCAAGGTATTTTTTTTTTCCCCTAAACAAAAACCATTTCCTAAGAAGAATTTCTGGTACCAAATGGGAAGATAAAAGATCTTCACCTTGTTTCATGAACACATTTATATATATTTTTTAAGATTTTATTTATTTATTTGACAGAGAGAGATCACAAGTAGGCAGAGAGGCAGGCAGAGAGAGAGGGGGAAGCAGGCTTCCCGCTGAGCAGAGAGCCCGATGCGGGGCTCAATCCCAGGACCCTGGGATCATGACCTGAGCCGAAGGCAGAGGCTTAACCCACTGAGACACCCAGGCACCCCAAACACATTTATATTTTTTAGAAAGAGGAGGTTATTCTACAAATGCTGATATCAACCTGCTTTTTTGTTCAACAACAATGCAGGCTCCACATTTTTATGTGCCCATCAATAAATCTATATTTGCTGGTTTAATGGCTACATATTAGTCATGTGATTTTTTTAAAATGCTCCCCCCTTTTTTTACGTATACATTTAGGCTGTTTCCAGTTTTTGCTATTGTAACACATCATGCTTGCACATTTATCTAATTATTTCCATAGGTTAGGTTCTTCGGAGAAAAATTTCTGAGAATGCACTTTCCAAAGGCTTTTGTCGTAGCATCGAACTACTCTTCAGAAAGTTTGTGCTGATCCACAGTCCCAACAGCAGTTTGTCTTACTGCCTCCTCTAGCTTTGTCTCAGTTATGCCCTGACGTGCTGCAGAAAGAGCCCCTGGGTATGCTTTGGTGACAACATGACAACGAATGAGTGATTCCCTGAAGGATAAAGAGAACCAGAGAGCAAGAATGGGGAGAAATCTCATGGTGCTGGGTGCTGGAGAGGGTCTTGAAAGGGACAAGAGAAATTTGGACCCCAGGAGGGCAGCAGAGAAACTTTTTGGATCCTGGGAGGAAGATGGGCCAGAGCTGAGTTGCCTGCAGGACCCAGAGGAGAATCCAAAGAGCTGAGCCGTCAGCCCCACTGCTGACCTCGAAGGGGAACAGCAGTGGACTGAGTCCCCTGGAGTGCCAGTGAGCATCCCGGGTCTGCTGGCAGCATGCAGGAGAAAGGGGTGAAGGGTCCGTGGCACCAGATCCAACTCACAGGCGGGCAGGGCCCCCAACCCCTGCTGCTCCTATGCCAGCCCCGGCCAGCAATTCCCACTCTCACCTGTGGTCAAGGGAGGGAAATGTCTAGAACAGTGGTTCTGGCTCCTCCTCTCTTCTCCCGCAGCAGCTCCCCACACTCACCCTGAGTCCAACAGGGGAGTGTTTGCTCAGTAGCATTGCCTGGAAGAGACCTTTCCCGCTTCTCCGGGCGTAGCATGAAGCCTGCTTTGACCTGTGTGCCCAGCTGCAGGATTCTTTCTTTCTGGGCAAGGACACCTGAAAAATCTCAGGGAGGCAGGAGCCTTGTGTCTGAGCAGCCAGCATTCTGGGGATCAAGTGGTTAATCCACCCCGAGGATGGGGTCCATTCTCTCCCCTCACACTGCCTGTTCTCCTCCTCAATCCTACACAGAAACCCCTGGAGCCAACCGGGGTGCTCTCTTTGGGAGAGAGAGAAACATTTTTTGCTTCCCCTTTTAATGACACCGGTGACCTCATAAGGTTTCCATGGTGACAAGACCAAGGAGCCAGGGGGACGTGGTGAATTAGGCCAAACAAACCCCCCTGCCCCCCAGAATCTTCTTCCTGATGCTGGGCTTCAGGAGTGGACTCTAGATAATCAATGAGATTGCAGAAGATGTGGTGGTGGTGGAGTGGGGTGCAAAGACAGAGCTTGCGGAAGCAATCTGGGTCCTCCTTCCCTTTCTGTGCCCCTCCCCTCGTCCCCTGCCTGAACAGCTCCCTTCCTGGAGAGCCTGGTGCTGAGTGTGGCCCCTCACAGCGAGCCCTGGGTGGTCACAGAGCACCCATAGGCAGGTAGTTCTGATCCCAAGTGTAGGAAGCATTTGTGAGGTAATCCTGGGCACCAAGGCAGGGAGGTGACTTGAGAGAGGTAGGAAAGAGAGCAGAACGGGGGGTTTGCAAGGAGAAGGAGGGGAGCACCTGATGAGGAACTGGGGGCTTGCCATCTAAAGCTTGGTTTTCTTTCTTTTTTTTTTTTTTAAGATTTTATTTATTTATTTATTTATTTATTTATTTATTTATTTGAGAGAGAGAGACAGTGAGAGAGAGCATGAGCGAGGAGAAGGTCAGAGGGAGAAGCAGACTCCCCATGGAGCTGGAAGCCCGATGCGGGACTCGATCCCGGGACTCCGGGATCATGACCCGCGCCGAAGGCAGTCATCCAACCAACTGAGCCACCCAGGTGTCCCTAAAGCTTGGTTTTCTAAGGAGCAGTTCAGGGCTCAGTGCCTAAGAACACTGGCTGCGGATGTGGAGCCCAAGTGATCCAGCTGTAAATAACAGCCATGCTCTACAGTTGTAGATTTCATGGGCTATCGCAGTTCAAGTCCCTAGCAGGTGCTTGATATACACTTGTTTTCTCTCTCCTGCCCTTTCCTTCCTCCCAACAACGGGGCCACTGCAGCTTCCTGAAGGGTTCAAAGCACCACATTGCCCCTCATTAATTTCCTGCTTTCAGGCGCTGAATAATTCAATCTCTACATAGTGCAGTGACTAAAACGCCCCTATCTGTTGTTCTGGTGCCGAAAATTCCACCACGGAAGCTCCACTGCTTTTCACCAAACCTCCCTGTAAATGGCAACATCTCACCTGGGAGGTGATTGTCTTATTCTTGGTCCCTGAACACGGGCAGTGGTGCAGGGGATGGAGACAGTGGGCTTTTTGCTTTTCTTTTTTTTTTTTTTTTTCTTTTTAACTGCAGATGGAGCCTGTGAATGAGGGCAAAAGAGAAAGAGAAAGCAAACAAGAGAGTTTGCTACCCTGAAATGTTGGCCAGCAGTCATGCCTTTGGCTGTGGGATTTCTCTGAGGGCGAGTGATAGAAAACCCCGAGATTACCCCACATCTGAGAGGAGCCATACATGGATATCATGCCATACTCACACCATGAGAAATGGAAGAGAAATGTATAAGCTTTGCTTTCTAAGAGTAGGTCCTAGAGGCTAGAGGCCCGAGCTGCAGCTCTTCTGGGTGCCTCCAGTGGAATCATGCCACCTCAAGCAAGACAGGGCCTGGTTGCTAGGAGTCTGGAGGCAGAGAGCTGGGGAGTGAGCCCCTGGCCTCAGAGTGGACCTGGGAGTTTGGCTGGGTATGTCTCTTTGCCTTGACAGGTCCTCTTGGGAAGTCAGCTTTAATGAATCCTGAAGAACAATTTGTAATCAGCCCATCAAATGTTCAGAAACACTCTTTCAGCTAGAATCTCACTTGCTGGGAGTCTGGGGCCCGTGGAAGCTGTAGATTTTCCATTGGTATCCGGGGCAGCCTGGATCTCCCAGTGGGCAAGTCCTGCCCCGCCGTGAGTCCAGGCTCGCTGCAGCATTGGGAAGTAGTTGGGTCTCATTGTCCCGAGTTGCTGTCTGCCCAGGGCTGTCAGGAATAGGGCGCAAAGGCCTGGGTCATCCGAAACAGGGCAGCTTCTAGCCCAGACCCAACAGTTACCAGCGCTGGGTGATCTATGACACCTCTTCCTCCTCCTTTCCCTGCTGTCTCTAGCTCCAACCTGTGCCCCATCTTCCCTTCCTCTCCCACTGGGGCCCTGGTGCTCGGAGCTTGTTCTTGAACTTGGAGTGGCCTTCGGCTACTTTCTCACTCCATTTGCTCAGGGCATGGGGAATCACTAAGGAAGTCATACTGGGTGGGAGAGGCGGGGCTGAGACAGGTGAAGGGGATTAAGAGTACACTCGACTTGATGAGCACTGAGTAACATGGAACTCTTGACTCCATATCATCAATTGCTATATTGAAACGAGTATAACACTGTATGTTACTTACACTCGAATGAAAAAAAGAACACCTTATGTTGGGAATTTTTTTTTTTCTTTTCTCTTTTACGTTTTCTTAGTGGATTTCGCTAGAGTGTTTATTGATCCTGACCATCTCACTGATCTCCTTCATAGTGTCTCCGTAGTTTTTCAGTTTGTTCTCCGGAGTGTTCCGGATAAACAATCATATCGTGAACAAATAATGATAACAATTTCTCCTCCTTCCTGAAAATTATGCTTCTTTTTAATTGCATTTTTTTAAAATTTTTAAATTAACATACAATGTATTATTAACCCCAGGGGTACAGGTCTGTGAATCGCCAGGCTTACACACTTCACAGCACTCAACGTAGCACATACCCTCCCCAATGTCCATAACCCCACCACCCTCTCCACGCCCCCCTCTCCCCAGCAACCCTCAGTTTGTTTTATGAGATTAAGAGTCTCTTTATTTGCGTTTTTAATGCACTATTGCATTAGCTACAACTTCCAGAACAAGGCAAACTAATTGTGGTAATAGCAGGCACTCTGTTCCCACTCTGACAAAAATATGAACACCTCTCCTTGGTGTTTTATTGCTAAGAATGTTGTTGGCTGTTGGTCACGGATAGGTATTTTTTATTATGTTGAGGCAATGTTCTTTGATTTTTATTTCACTCCGAGTTTTCATCCAAATGGATGTTCAGTTCCATCGAATGCATTTTTGGTTTTTGTTAAGACTGTCACGTAACTTTCCCCTTTCTGGTAATTGACATGATTAATTACACAGCCTGATTTTCTGATATGTAATCATCCTCACCCTGCTGCATTGCTAACATAGCCATCTGTGAAATGGGGAGGAGATCTGTTGCCCAAGAGGAGTCTGGTTGAATAGCAGCTCTGCATCATGCTCTGAGTCCCACAGCTGTGAGTGTGCTTTGCCCCCATCCCCAATCCCTAATCCAGGATGTAATCTCAGGCAGGCTCCTGTGGTATCTAGGGGGTCTGAGCGGGGGGGCTCTTGAGATCTGGAGGGAGTGTCAGTTGGTCCCAGAGTGATCTTTTAAAGACCGGTGGGTTTAGAGGACTCCCTTCACTGGCTCCCCATTGCCTTCAGCAGAAATCCCCAGCTTCTAGGCACACTGTCCAGGCCTCATATAACTGGCCTTTGTCCAACACGACCCCAGCTGCCTGCCATTTCCCCACCTTCTCTCCTCTAACCCTGTGGAAATCCTGGCAGGGGGCAAACCTGGGTCAACTTCTGGGCCCCTGGGCCCTTTACACATGCTGTTCCCTTGAGGGAGGGCTCAAGGGACTCCTGCTGGATCAGGAGTCCCTCCCCAGGTGCCACAGTCAAGGTGTTCACTACCTGTTCTGTGCTTTCCAGGCAGAAGGGAGTTCTCATTTGTCCCCAGGAGCTCCAGGGGGCCAAGCAAGGGTCCCTGTCCCAGCCCAAGGCTCTCCCTATGACAAGTGTTGCTCTGCCAGCCACACTCTGGATACACCCATGAATAACGTCAGGTGTTCATATGCATGAAGGCGCCCTGCGGGAGTGACTCACCCCACCCGAGCCCCCCAGGGCTCATGGTCCCCACTCCAACAGTTGTGTGTGGGGAGAGGCTCAGGGGCCGCTGCAGCTCCCTGGAGCCTCTTTTAAAAATGCAGCCAGGCTTGTTTCCTCCTCGTAAACAACGACTTAGCACCGTGGAGGGCCCCACGGGACCTCGTTCCCCCCCAAAGCTGCTGTCGTTGGAGACGAAGGAGGGGGAGGCCAAGTGGGCCCATGGGGGACTGGATGACTGGGCATAGATGGGAGGGAGCAGGCAAGAGGGGCTCAGTTGGGCTGCACACCCCCTGGGTTCCCTGCATGGCCAGAGGCTGGCCACTGATCTGTGTCTTGGTAACAGCCCTGCCTCTTTCTCTCCACGGGGTTCCCCAGGCTCATCCCTGCTTCCCCCTGGGGTGTCCTCAGCCCATCTGGAGAGGTTCCATTTTCAACTCCCTGGGCCATCAGGTGGCCAGTTAAGAGTTCTCACCTCTGGTAACAACAAGGTGATGTCAAAGGGAGGGCTGCTAAGCCTGGGGCAGGGTAGCGATAGCTCACACCTGCCCCCCTCTTTTGCCCCCCGGCCCCCCGCCCCAGCAATCCTGAGCTACACAGTACATTGTTGGATGAGCATCTAATGAGAGATTAGGTGACGTGGCCTAAAGGGCGTTGGAGTCAGGCCGTGGAGTCAGGCCAACCTGGGTTCAAATGCCGGCTTTGTGCCTGGCTCGCTCTGTGATCTTGGGCACACAGCTTAACCTCTCTGGGCCTCCATCTCTTTATCTGTGGAATGGTCCCTGCCTATGGAGCTGTGCTGAGGACGAAGTGAAGTGACTGGCTGACAGCAAAGCGCTCAGCACCGCGTCTGACACACAGGAGGAGATCAGTTCATGTCAGCCGATGTTAGACCTTGCAGGTCAGAGGGGGCCTGGCACAATTGTCCCCTCACACAGCCTTGTCCCCCGTGGTGGGGGGTGGGGGAGGAAACTGAGGTCCAGAGAGGAGCAGGACAGCAAGCTGCTCAAACCCCTCAGCCTGGGCTTGTGTCTGTGGAGGAGATCTTCGCAAGAATCCACAGTTTCCGTCTCAAAGGTCTTGGCACCTTCGGTCTCGGATCCTCTGTGCTACGAACATCTTGGTGGTCTCTCTAATTTAACAAACCTTTGCACTATGCTAAGTGCCCTGTAGAGTTCAAGCCCTTTATGTATATTCACTTTTTGCTATTATTATCCCCATTTTATGGAGGAGGAAACTGACCAGTCCAGCTAGCAGGTGGGAGGGACACACCCTCAAGCCGGTTCCCACCCTCAGGTGAGCACAGACCCGGCTGGGGGCGGGAGGTACCCAGGGCATCAGAAGCCTGTCCTGCCCCACCCTCACGGCTGGGGAGGCACCCTTGCAGCCCTTGGGGCTGGGCTGAGTGTAATGGGAACATCAGCTTCGCCCTACAAATGCCCCTCACTGGATGCCACATCTCAGGCCACAGCAGGTATGTCCCTGGAGAGAGGAGAGTGAAAACTTGGAAAAAGAGAGCTCTTTATTATTCAGAATAACCACACTATTTAATTTACTATTAATAATAGCTCTTGAGTCAACCTTCCCTTGAACAGAAATAGGAACTGAAAGGATGTCCCTCTCTTCTCTCCCCCCTCCCCCCACCCCTCCTCTCCTGCCTCCTCTCCTTAGAATACTAGGAACTCAGTGGCAAATGATTGTGTTGTTTGGGGGATTGGAGTGGGAGGAATTGAGGCCCAGCAGTGAACCCATTACCCTTTCTCCTTGTACAGCCTTGCTAGGCTATTCCTCTGTGGGTCCATGGAGAGAGAGTATGGGTTCTGTGCTCTTAGGCTGAGCCTAGGACAGAGGCCAGGGGGCTGTGTTCCAGCGGAAGCAAAGGGAAATGTGGACCCAGCAATCTTTGTGGATTGAGTCTAAGCACTGATGGGGGCCATAGTAGGAATGAGGGATCAGTGATGCCAAGGTCCCTTCTGAGGCCCCATCCTCCACCTTCTGCGTCCACTGGGGGTGCAGTGTCAGAAGGGGCACATCCAGAGAGGAGCAGAGCCAGGGAAAAGCCTGGAACCTGTGCCGGGGGAGTTCAGAAGACCCAGGGGGACCTGAGAACTGTCTTCAAGGAATTAGAGGGATTTGTTTTCTCGACCACCCGTCTTCACCGAGGACTCCTCTGCCAGGTGCTGGGAGTGTGTGGCCCCAGTCTCTGTGGGACTCCCAGACTGGCAGAGATGGTGGGCAGGAAGGTAACTAAGGCTGGGCAGAGAGCACTCGGGGGTAGAGCCGTGGAGTTCTGATGGGACTTGTGGGAGATGATTGATTTGCCTGATTGGGAGCGAGATGGGTTTCCTGGCTCCCAGAAGCAAGAGTGCAAAGACTCTCCTCGGGAGTGGAGTTTGGCCCTTCTGTGTTTGTTTGCTTGTTTAATTTTTTTTGAAAGAGAGAGAGAGTGCGAGCGAGTGCGAGAGCTGGGAGAAGGGCAGGGGGAGGGAGAGAACCTCAAGCGGGCTCTAGGCTCAGCACAGAGCCCGATGCGGGGCTCTATCTCAGGACCCTGAGATCATGACCTGAGCCGAAATCAAGACGGAGCTACCAGGCGCCCTGGTCCTTTGATGCTTATTCAAGATGGCACCCAGGTTCCTGAGCAGCCGTTGTCCTTGACTGCTTCCTGTCTTAGGGCCTCTGTGTGATCTTGGGTGAGTTAAGTGGCCCGCTGGGCTCACCTCCCAGAAAGTAGGGGTGATGTACTCCCTCTCTTCTAACTATCCTACTACCCAGAGCTGGAAGAACCATGGTGGACCCCTTGGGCTGTGGGATGAATGTTCCAGGCAGCAACCGGCCTTCTGTCCCCCTTCCTTGGGAGATGGCCACCAGCCTCCTCTCCTGTCCACCTCTCCATGTGGGCTGAGTCCTAGACATCTTTAGGTGATTGAAGACTGCTTTGCAATACTGCCATGGGGTGGGCTGAGACTGGTTGATGTGATATGAGCTTTCTTAGTCTGCCAGAGCTGAGTTCCACATACCTGCACACACACACACACACACACACACACACACACACAGTCCTAAACACGCACACATGCTGGCTTTCACTGTGAGGGCCCCACTCTTTATTCAAGGAGCGGTCTCGGGTGTCTGAATGGATGCTTGAAGACTCCCTCTTTGCAATTAACACGCCGCTGCAGTATTATTAGCCTCTGATAGGCAGGCCTGCCTTTGCCAGAG
Source organism: Lontra canadensis (assembly GCF_010015895.1). NCBI lineage: Eukaryota > Metazoa > Chordata > Mammalia > Carnivora > Mustelidae > Lontra > Lontra canadensis. Next base: position 18,139,273 of record NW_022631022.1, read on the forward strand.
ACTATAAATATGTGGGGCCAATGACTCAGCAAATCTGTTGCTATTTTTCTTACAGATCTGTGTGGATCTGTGTCTGTGTACACCGTGGCCCCATCTCCCAGCAGCTCCCATGGCTGGTATCCATGGAAACGCAATCCTCCCCGACTACGGTGCTCAGGCTCACAATCCCTGGGAGTCTCCCCAGCCCCCTACCCACTTTGGAGAGGGAGGGAGGGTCAGGAGGACTCCCAGCCATCAAGAGGATGGCTTAATGGAAGACATGCCACTTTCTCAGTTGCTTTGAAGGTCTAAACAAGGCCAGCCTCCAACCCCTTCCCTTTTCCCTTTCTCCCTCCCCACCCCACATCTGTGGATCTGTGGTCAAGGCTTTGTCACCTGTTCAAGGCAAGTGGCCCAGTGAGGGAGCCCTTTGTGAGGGCCCTCATGGGAGTGAGGTTGGCAGGGCAGTTGCTGAGAGCTATAGGCCGTATGGCAGGGGAGGTGGGGAGGGCCTGCAGCCCTTGGCAGTGGGGGACACTAGCCACTGGGAGAGGGAGACTGGGGAGTAGGGGAAGGGGCAGTTGCTATGGGGGCGGGGATCATATTTGGTATAAAACCCTGTACCCTGACCTTGACTCTACCAAAAGAACCTGTGGGATGGGTGAAAGCATGAGCTCTGAAGTCCTCCCTCGATCCCTTCCTTCCACAGACATTCACATCTGCTGACTCGGGGCAGGACCTGTGCGGGGCATGGGAGTGCAGAGATGAATGGGAATCAGACCCTTCTCCTTGAGGACTGCGCTCTGGGAGGAGCAGACAGACTCAACATCGGGTCAGGCTGGGGTGGAGAGCCACAGCAGTGAGGGCAGAGCCAGCTGCGGGCCAGGAGTGCTTCCTCCAGGAGCTTCGGGCCGTGGAATGTGCCAAGAGGATGAAGCAGGCTGCAGGAGGTGGGCTAGGAGGCAGAGTGGGCATTCCACTCAGAATGGTGGCCCCGGGAGCCGGCGTGGAGACACACACAGAGCTCTAACTCTGGCTCCTATTCTTGGTGTTCCCTTGAGAAGGTGTCCTGAGCTTTCTGTCCCATGAAATGGGAAGCCACAGTATCTACCTCACGGGACTTGGTGAGAATTAACGCACGTATCTGGTGCCAGGCCTACAGGCGTTTATTGTGCTAACCATATTCCAGAACTGTCCACATGGCAGTTATTTTCTTCCTTTCGGGGCCTGTTTCCCTGTGTCCAATGAGGAGGCTGGGCCAGATGATATCTAGAGACCCAGATGTCCTGAATTTCCCTGTCCTCAGTTTCCTCATTTTTCAAATAGGAAGAAGAAGGTTCTGATAGATTTCAGAGGTGAAGGAACGGATCATGAAATTATTCAAAGAACATGACCAGGTATTTATTAAGCTCAGCCCGCTTCTCTTCCTGCTTAAGGAAAACAGGGCCAAGCTGGTGTCAGAGATCTGTGCCCACCCGAGCGCAAGATACAGAAAAGCAAGGGGCTTTCTCCCCTCCCCCACCTCTAGAACATCCGAGACATCTGGAGGGGCAGGGAGGACTCATGGCCCTGGAATCCAGGCTCTAAGGACCAGCTGGCCCACCTCTGGCCTCCAGATCCTTCTTCTCAAAGCGCCGGGGAGGCTGGGGAGCAGAAATAATTGAACACCCTCTTTGTTGGGCTCATAGCAGAGTCGCACTGATCTTGTGGGTTAACTACCGTAATTAGAGACTTTAAGGACTGGCCCCAGGTCACCCAGACACAGTGGCAGAGCCGGGGCATCAATCCAGGTCAGCATCACCCTCCTGTCCACATTCCCTCCACCGCTCTGCACCCCACCCTCTGGAACTCTGATAAACCTCCTCAAATCCTTTGGGAAGCGAAGAGATATAAATAGCATGTGGGATTGTGAAGTGAGGGAAGCAAGTTGCTGAACAATATAGACAGGATGATTGCAGTCATGCAGAAACCAACCCGGAACCGATACGTGTACATATGGAAATGCATCCGAGCCTAAATGCACTCTGGGAGTACATCTGGAAGGGGGTCTGCCCTGTTGCTGGGACAGTGCTCATCCCTGGGTAGAAGAGTAGAGTGGAGATGGGGTGGAGGGGTCGTGTTCTCTTAGGATGCGATGAATCTCTGAACTGGTTAACTTTATCATGAGAAGAAAGTATTCACGTCTTACTTGAACAATGAAAACATTGTATCCCGGACAGTGACCTGTCTCCCCCGTCATGAGTGGTGCCATGTGAGGGCTGGGACAGGCAGGGACTTGGGGCAGAGGAAGGACCTAGTTTGGCGAGAGTAAGTCTGACGGCTCTGGTGCGCTGGTCCATGGGAAATTTTTAGTTGGACATGGAAGGAGTTTGCCAGGAGAATTCATGTGCTTTGTCTGTCTTTCAAACAAACAAGAGAGCAGCTCATTCACCCATTTTTTGGATGAGTACCCTTAAGTCCATAGACAGCTTAGCCCAAGGTCATAGCGCCCCAGGCTGTGGTTTGGTTGGTTAGTACACCTGCCTAACTTGCAAGGCTCAAAGAATCTTGAGCTTTATCTTCAGACAGGCCTGGATTTGACTTCACACAGTGCCATAGATTCTCTGAGCCTCAGCTGTCCTGCCTATAAAATGTGATTGATACACCTATCTTGAAGCATTTTTGTGAGGGTTGAATGAGGTCAAGTTTAGTGGTGGCCCTGTTCATGGTCGTTGTGAAGTGATCTCCTTTCTTTGTATAAGGGATGTTGTTCTGGACTCATCATGGGACAAATAAGATATAGTCCGTGGCTTCAGTCTTGGCTTGGCCTTACAGAAATAATTATCATACACTGAGCACGTGCTAGGTACCAGTGATTGTGCCAAAGGCTATATGTGTAAGTCCCTTAATCCTAATTCTGCTCCCTATGTCTGAGATAGGTGCTACCTGTCCTCACTTGACAGATGTGGAAATTGACATGGTAAAATGACCTGGTAAAAATGACTTAGAAAGAAACTCAACTTTTCCTGTTTTGGGGAAGACTTCATGTAATAAGGTATATTTATTTTCCTTAAATATGAGGTAGAATTCACCAGGAAAATCATCTGGGCCTGGAGTTTTATGAAAAGAGTTTTGATTATACATTCAAGTCCTTTGAGAGTTTTAGCATTCAAATCTTTTGAGAGTTTCTATTTCTTCTCGTGTCAGTTTTGGCAACTTTGCAGCTGTAACTGTATGAGGGTAGTAGGAATTCCTGCCAGGCAGAGTTATTTGGCAGATTGACAGAGCTTACTTATGTGTGTGTTGTAAGAGAGTGGCAGACCCACTCCAGACCTGGAGCACACTAGGTCTCCCGACATTGCATTTGGGCATCCTGATGTCCCCCTTACCCTCCGTCAGAGCAGGAGGGCCAAGATGGGACCCAAGCCTCCATCTCTGGGTATGGGGCCTGAGCTTTTTCTCAAATGCTGGTAAGACTTGGGTCAGGGAAGAAAGTCCCTGAAAGGTTGGCACATGAGACCAGAGGGGCTGTCCAAGGCTAAGACAACTTGGAGGGTCAGTGAAAGCAGGGCACACGGGACCTGCACATCGATGGGCCCAGCAGCTCTGGTTTTGAAATGCTGAGTGCCCAGCTGGTACTCAGGTATTGCTTATGGAGAGAGAGAGAAAGGGAACCAGGGAACAGGAGCAGGGGCAGTGGAGAGGAAATGTTTCTTGGTTGAGAGGAGAAAGTGGGGTAAATGCCTACTGATGGTGGGGGGGACCCATCAATGGGTCTTTAAGGTCTTCCCTCTCCAGTAAGACTTCGGGACTAGATGGGTGCAGTCAGAGGGGATGTCCTTTGCCCATGCCTTTGCCTCTACCTTCCAAATCTGAGTCGTGGAGGGGGTGATTATAATCACAAGCCCTCCAAGATAACCCCATGGCCAGTCCTCTAGCTCTAGCGCCTAGGCAATGTGAGGTCTGCATCTGACTTGCCTCAACACTTGGCCTTGACTCTCCTTTCTCCCTGAATAGCAGGGCTGAATGGCCAGAAGGAGATTCTACTTTGTTATGTTGGCTCCATGCTTATATCCCCTCCCTGTCCTGTGAGGCTAGAAGGAGCTAGGCCTGGGCTGGGAGTACACGTCCCTGAGTCCCGCCTTGGGGGACCGTTGCCAGGGATCCTTTATGCAAGGATGTTCTAGGCCCCATGACACCCAGACATGGCAGAGCTGCTCCGCATAGCGCTGGGATCTTTCAGAGAGCTCAGTATCCTTGCAACGAATGAATGAGCAAGTGATCAATCGATTCAATGCACGTGTACCACACATACGAGCACATTAAGGTAAAATGCCTAGTCTGGTGAGGGAGGCTGACATGCACACGCGGCATTATACCTTTGGGTTATAAACACTGTGCTCGAAGTGGGGGCACAGAGGAGGAAGGCTAATCCACACTGGAGGATTGCAGGGAAGGGGGAAGCAATGATTTCTTGGAAGAGGTGGCATAGACTGAGTCTTGAAGGATAACTAGGAGCCTGCTGGGAGGCTGGGAGAGCAGGGAAAGATGACAGGGAATGAGAAACACACCTGCCTCCACAGGGGAGTGAGCATTCTGATCTCAGTCTGTTAGTGAAGTTACCGATGTTCAATACTCGGCCTTGTTTCCAGGGCATATGCTGCTCCAAGAGGACCCCAACTCACAGCGCATTGGAAGTTTGGTGTCTGGACACCTGCAAATACCAAGGTCAGGGGAAGGAAATCCTTTTCTACCTAGGCGCAGCATTTCTAACTGGGAGTGTGTGGTATAACAATTAAGGATGCATATGAGATGCATAAGAGACAACCTACAAAACAGTGTCCTAACACATAAAGGGGGCAGGTGGGTTTCTGTTTCATGCAGCAAACAGTTCAGGAGTAGGCAGTCCGTGGCTAGTGTGCAAGCTCCAGGCCCCAGTTCTCCTCCGCCATCTTAGTGTGAAATCCTATGTCTTCATGTTTCTTGCCTCATGATAGCAAGATGGCTGCAACAACTCCAGACGTCTGTCTACATTCCAGGCAGAAAGAAGATGGAAAGGAATGCCAGTTCTGTGCCTTTTAAAAAGAGCACCCTGAAGCCCCACCCAGTACTTCACTTGTGTCTCCTTGGCCAGAGATGGGTCACAAGGCTATCCCCACCACAGTCACTGAAGGTGTGTGGGGAAAAAGCAGTGATGAAGGGGCTTGGGTCAACCAGCCAGCAATGTCTGCTACAGGTGGGCATTCACACCCAAACACATAGCCCTCAGCCCCCAGACATGGGCACAGCCAAGCCAGAAATGGCCTCCTTCGAGCAGTCATTCAACTGACATTAATGATTCTCCAGCTGTGCCCAGCTGAGCCCTGGAGCCCAGTGGGGAATAAGCATCAATCCAAGGCCAGGCAGAAAGGAGGGCAAGAGATGGAAGAGAGCCCTTCCTGGAGGGAAGGAAGTGCTGGAGGAGAAGCGGTGAGGTCCTGCTCCCTGGACATCAGTAGGTCGTGTGCCTGTAAAAACCCTGTCTTGCCTTTGACTAAAAGGCGTTTATACAAGACTACCCTCAAAATCCCAGTAGAGGGGATCTGGCCTCTTCATCTGACCACTTACGAAGTGGTTTCTGTTGGAGGTGGGAGAAGGCGGGCAGACAAGTGAGGGTAGTGGAGTTACCCATGAATGGAGTGTGACATGAGGGAGGTCACTGATCTCCCAGTCATGTCAGCCTCTCACAGCACCAGAGAGCCCAGACCTGTCCCTACCACCCCCACTAGGGTCTCCTCTTCCCCTTGATGACAACCCCTTACCCTTCGTAGCCCTGAGCCTAAGAAGCTACCTTCTGACATTATAGCAGCGAAAGCCTGCAGATCATCTTGGCCTCCCCACCCAACCTCCAGATGGAGAGCAGATCCATTTTGGAGATGCTGAGAAGTGCCCCGGACTGGGCATCAGAAGGCCTGTGTGACCTTGGACAAGTCAGTCAACCTCTCTGGGCCTTTAGTGACACCTTGTGGCAGCATCTGCTTGAAACCACGGTGCTTGGATGAAAAAATAAAAACATCAAAAAACCCTGTATTTCCTGCCCCTGTGTCCCTTCTGGCACCTCTAGGCCTGTCTCACCTCAGAACAGAAGGGCAGACTTCTGTTTGCCTCTGACACAGCCCTTCCCGGTCTCCCATCCTGCCAGTCATGTGACTTAGCCCCACTAAAGTGAGCTGACTTCCCCAGGGTAGCAGTCCCAGCTCCGTCCTCTAAGTCTGGAGTTGCAGGTCTCAGTGCTCTCCCCTGTGTGGTACTTGCATCAGACCTGGGAGGATGTGGGGGCCATGGGCTGATCACATGAAGTCAGCACATCTCCCCATTTTCCAGAAAGAGCAAGTGAGTCCATAGCCGAGTGAGGTTACCGCCTGGGTGACCAGCCTCAGCTCCCACTCTCTGTCTCTTTTCTGATGTGCACAGGATCTTGCCCAGAAGTAGCCAGGCAGGGTTCCCTGCTTGGTGTGTGTGTGTGTGTGTGCACACACGTGCATGCACATGTGTGTTGCCACACACCTAAGGAATTTCCTCCTGGAGCACTTGCAATGGCACAAATTCAACCCAGATCCCTGTGAGGCAGGACCCTGGTGTCTGGCTTTTGAGATGAGGCCTGTCCCAGGTGGGGCAGCGCTTCACGTTCTCAGCTTCCCTTCCCACTCCATGAAACCGAACCCCTCGGCTGCGATCCCCGCCTTCCAAACCTGTTCCAATCCAGAGATGTGCCGGTTAGAAGGGATCGAACAAAACCGCTCCTAGAGGCAGCTGCTCCTGGCTAATAAGGGAGCCCAGAGGGGACTGACAGGTTGAGAAGGGCCTTCCAGGCCCAGAGCCAAGTGCTAATGGTGGAATTTCAAACCAGGTTTCCGCGGCCCAAAAGATTTTCTCTTGCAGCCGGACAGGCTGACCCACTGGCTCAAGGAGGCAGTTTGGGGCAAGAGGGAAGAGCTGTCCTGCGCTAGCCACGCCCCCGCCCAGTCCTGGGGAGTGTAGGAAGGGGGCCTGGGGTTGGACAGCCAGGAGATGGGGCTCAGGGGCTTGGTCTGGAGCTCTGCGATGTCTGGCCCAACTCCATATCATCAAGAAGACTGAAGGTAATTGAGTGACTGCTCTGGGCAAGGTATTTACTACTTGGAAGCTGGAGGTTGTCCCGATGCTTTCCCATTCAGTATGCTCATCCCCAGGATTGGAGAGCCCCTCAAAAGGCAGGGAGCCCCTCTGGACTTTCTATTGCTGGCAGAAGCCTATGGCATCCTTGAACAGGTCTGTCCTGACACCCACATGATGTCCCTTACCCCTCTGCAGCCTGTGAGGTGGGCACGATCTTTACTCCATTTCACAGATGGGGAGCCCAAGCTCAGAGAGGTGCGGCTGATTCCTATGGTACCATGCTGAGCGTCAGGCAGCTTACTGCCAGAGGTCAGGTGGTGTAGACAGTGGCATGGCCAAAGGTGTGGCACAGCCAAAGGTGTGGCACACAGGCCTCATCCCTGGTGAGGTGCCCACAGGCTGGGCTCCAGGAAACCACCAGGAATGTGGACTTTGGAGGTCCAAGACCAAACCAGGTTCCCGGCATTGTCATATACTGCCCCTCGCCACCCCATGACAGGATTCCCATCACTTTCTGCTCCTTAACGTTCAGTGGCTCCCCATCACTCCTAGGACCTGCTGTCACCTCCCCTTTGCCCAGGACAAGGCAGCTCCCACTTTTGGCCATCAGAAGAGCTAGGCTTTCCCTGGCAGCTCCCCGAGCACTAATGGGGGACCTTCAAACTGGCCTCCTGAATGTGTGTAATGGTGGTGAGGACACAGACTATTCCGGGAGCCTACCCCCTCCCTGGGCTTCTGAGAGCACTCATTATCACTCTTCCATGTGAGATTCACCTTGGGATGAACCCAGCTCTTAGACTTGGAAGGGAGGAAGACTTAATTACCTTTTCTGGCAGAGGAAAAGCCTGGCAAGTCTGCTCCTGCCCCAGACCGCCTCCCCGCCAGTAGCCAGCCTGCCCCCACCCCCAGCTCAGCCTTTCTGGGCTCAGGTGAAGACTTTGTACCCTGTGGGACTCCGGCAGCCATGACCCTCGTAGGGAGCATAGACCCCGTGAGCACTTCCTGTTGGGATCACCCGGGTGCTCCTCTCTGATATGGAAGGAGTGGTCAGGATCTCCTAGACCACACTGGGATCCTGGGACTCCTTGGATGAGGAAGTGACGATGCCAGACATGTGGACTTCCAGTTTGCACGATCGAACCCCAATGGGAGGGAAGCAAAGCACAGCTTTCGCAGAGAAGCTGGGGGTCCTGGCCCTGCCTCCCAGGGTGCCTGGCAGGGGCCTGCCACTTTCCACTGTCCCACTGTCTGTTGGCCCCAGCAGGCACTCATGTGTTCTTGGCTCTCATCCAGCAGGGAGGAGGGCAGGGGAGGAGGAAGAGGAGGAGGCACCGAGAGTGTCTGAGCAGGAACATAGGGGAGAGGGAGAAGAAGCCAGGCAGATGGATAGAGAACATCCTCCCAGGGCAGACCTGGCACCCAAGATTCTTCCTTGTTGTACCTTGAGTTGGGGGCACTCCTCTGCCCTCTGCCAGGAAGTGTCATCAAGCTCAGCCCAGCGTGGGGACTCGAACCACAGGCTCTGAGCCCCAGCGCTGGCCACCAGGCTCCGAGAGCGCTATTAGCCTGATGCCAGACAGTCCTCTCCGGCAGCGGGCACGTCTGGGGCGGGATCAGCAGAGAGGAGCCTGACGGGTCCCCTGACCTAGCGCCCACCCACCTTCTGGTGCCCGACCGCCCAGTGTCCTCTTAGTGCTACTCCTTTCCAGATGGTCGGGGCTGCTTGGGTTCTGTAGTCCTTTCTGCCACTGACTAGTTTTATGATCCTTGGCAAGTCACCTTCCTCTTCTCTGCCTTTAGTTGTCTCATCTGTGAAATGGGGGTTGTAACAGTAAAGTGTTGTTATGAGGTTTTAAAAAAATAATGTACAGTAAGCAGCTTAGCATAACACTCCCAACTGTCAGCCATTATTATGGAGATTATTATTAATCCCCTTGGGCGGTGTTTCTCAGCTTTAAAGAATTCCAGGCTCCCTTGTGATAAACATACAGACCTCAAACTCCGCCCTTTAATGGTACAGGATTAAAATGTCAAAGAAATCAAAGTCAAGGCCAAAAACAAATCCACATGCTTATTATATGGAATATGCTTTTTCAAACCAAAGAGCACCCCCCCCCGCCCCATGTACACACAACTGAGGCTCACTGTGGGGGGCTGGAGAGAAGAATAGTTTGGGTTGCATTTTGTGGGGCCCTCTGGCCAAGCAGAGAGAGAGGCCAGCCTGGCAGGGGCCTGGGGACAGAGGACTGGCACCTCTTTACGCTTCCCCTCAGTGGCCTCTGGATCCCAGCCCAGCCTCCCAGTTCCTATAGCAATGACTTTGAGGGTACAGAGAGGGCTCTTTAGAATACAAATACCTTTGGACCCTCCCGATCCTAAGTCTGTTCTTGTGCTCACACAGAGAGTTTGGGAGAAGAATTTGCCATGGTAAGAAATCTACCCCCAGACTGGGCCCTGGTGACAGGGACAGGGTATCTGGGGTCCTTACCAGGCTGACCTCCTAGGACCCAGCGCTGGGTTCCAGCCCCACACCCGGCAGTCCGGGTAAGTCTCCTGGTGGGCTGAATAGGTCCACAGCCCCAAGAGTCCGTTGAGCTGGATAGCCGCCCCTTCCCAGTCTCCCCCCACAAGTAACAATCTGCTTGATGGTAACACCTGCCTCACTCCTCCTGCGCCAAAGGTACTCCTGTAAGCCTCAGCACGCCACCCGTGGAAATGAGGCTTGCAGAGGGTGGCATTTTGCCCCAGACCCTGCAGTCTTGCCATGAGGATCCAAGTCCAGGTGTGTGCACCCCAGGTCTCCAGCTCCTAGGCCTTTTGGCTCCATCCTAAGTTCATGGAGCTGGTAGCATTACAGACCCGGTGAGACGCAGGGTGGCACCAGGGAGGCCTGGTAGGTGAGGGGGTTGGGGTTTGACATAGGCCGAGATGGAGGTCCTGGGAGGTCCAGGCATAGGCGGGACCCAGGTGTCTGAGAGGGACCCAGGGATGTGGCTTGGGTCCAAGTGGCCTCCTCCAGGGCTGAATCTGAGTTCCCAGCCCAGGCCACACTGGGGTAGAGGAGCAGACAGGATCGGGCAGGAGCTCTTAAAGGAGCTGACATGGATTTTTGTCAGGTCATCAGCTGACTGCTTAAGGGGTGCTGTGGGCAGGCCCCAGACTTAGACAACCTTTGCCTACCTCTCAGCTTGCTAAACTCCTCCTCATCCTTCAAGGCCCAATTCAAATACCACCTCCCCTGGGAAGCCCTCCCTGACTCCTCCAAGCTAATTCCCTCCCTTGCGCTCCCACTTCCCAAGCCTCTGTGGCATTGCTTAGATGTAGTTCTACCTCCTCCCCTAGCCTGGGAAGCCTCTGCAGGAAGGATCGGTGCCTGATTCACATCCATGACTCCAGCAGCCTGCACAGGGCCTGGCACTCAGTATGTCTTCAGAAATGTTTATAGAATGAATGAGTGATTGCGTGGGATGGTTCCGATTGAGAAAACCTGTGATCTCTATTCTTGGGGCATCTCTAACAAAATGAAGCCACTTAAACCTAAGCAAACAGGCAACACCCGGTATCGGGGAGTCTGTCCACGACCAGCCCAACCTCTTCTCTGCTTGTTTCTGGTTTCCACCAGAGCTACGATGCATGGTTATGGGTAAGCTTGTCCTGGAAGTGTCCTTCTTCAAGCCCATCCCTGAGACAGTGTACTTTCTGGCTCAGGGCCTTGTCCAAGGCCAGAGAAGCCTGCTTGGCCCATGAACAATTGTACGCTAAAAGCACAAGGGGATAACACCCAATAACACCCCTCAGCCAATGGGGAACAGGAGCCCGCAAGTAACTGGATCCTGTGTGCTTCTCAGAGGTCAAGGCACAGGGACCTTGAGGCTACCCCGTATGTGGGCTGGCCCCCTTTCCCCGCTTGCTCTTCTGCTCTCAAGTCCTGGTCTTAGGTTCGGTTTGGAGAAAACCTTTATGAAGACAGTGAGCTACACAGAAGAAATTTCTTGATGGAAGACTCCTTTCACTGGCTCTGACCCTGATTCCTGAGGCTTCCTGTCCAACAAAACCCCGTCTTAGCTTCTGAAGGATCTCTGGGGTGTGTGAGAAGCTCCGTAGAGGAGAGTTATTCAGGGAATTATTTCCTGAAATTAAACTCCACGGTCCCCGAGGGAAGGAGGGAATGGGCCCAGGGATGCTGGGGTGGGGGGGAGGAGTTGTTGGGGATTTGATGGGAAAGCCATTTTGCCTTAATTGTATTGTGCACATTAAACTAACAACTACGGGAGCCAAGGCGGGGGGTGGGGAGGTGGGAGGAGGCAGAGTGGAAACATGGTTGGAATGAGCTGGCAGGGTGGGCGGGGGGTCCTGAGGATTCAGGGGGCATAAAGGATTGGGGTTTAGAGATCCCTTAGCCAGGCAAGGACACCCCACCCCACCTCTTACCAACTGGAGTGTAGAGAAGGTAGTAGGCAGAGGGTAGGGGCTGGAAGTGTGCTGAATTGACCTTCTAGTAAGGCCAGGCACTGTACCAGGATCCTTGCCGGCTGCCACTCCCATATAAGCTGCTTTCTATGCACTGCCAGATGTACCTCTCGCGGCAAGCCTGTGAGGTGAGCACTACTGCTGTTCTAATTTCCCATGAGACAACTGCACAGACAGGCAAGCCACTTGCTCAAGGTCACACAACCCCATCCCCTCCAGCTGGGGATGGTGCCTGATCTCTACAATGAAGGGGACGGGAATGGAGGCCAGACCCATGGTGAGGGATAGGGAAGGCGTTTTGAAGAAGCTCTGGGTCCTTGATGCCAACGAGCAGAGGCCAGAGAGCTCTAAGGGGATCTGAGGCATCGAGGGACCTGTCACTGCCCTCACTGAAACCTCAGACTCTTGGCAGCTCTGACCCAACCCAGCCATGCTACTGGCTGGATGTCTGCATGGTGTGCCCGCGGGGGCCTGTCTTCCAAGGTCCACTTGACCATTGGAAGAGCCTCTTCTGGATCCCAAGCCTCCAACCAAACCCCCAACATCCCCTCATCAGCATCCCCCATGACCTATGGGTCCCAGATCCTTACTGAGGAGGCCGTGATCCGAGCACAGCTCCCAGGAGTCCAGCGTTGACGATCTGCTTGACAAATGGCAGTGAATGAAACATCGATCAGGGCCCTCATGCACAACTCGGTCTGCGGTGAGTCTGTGACCAGGGTCAGGGCTCATTGCATGACCATGTTCAGAGTTCAGCCTGGGGCTGCTGTCAGAAGTGCATGTGTCCAGGAACTTTCCTTGAAGAAAGGTTCCAGGGACTCGGGGACAGCCTGCTGGGAGCAGTGGAAGGTCATCCTTAAGAAGGGCCTGCAAAGTCCAGATCCTGAGAACAGCCCAGTCCCGTGCTGGATGCAGATCCTGCTCCCCACCTGCCAACTCTCACCGTGGGGAATGTCCTGAACCCCTAAATCTGCACTGACTCTTTCAGCAAGTTTGACGTCTGTGCCTCGTGGGCTGGGAAGGCTGAATGAGACGACAAGCGGCGGGCTCTGAGGCTGACACACGATGAGTGTCAGGAGACATTAGCCTCTGTTACACACACGCCTGCACCTGCGCGTCCTCAGGTTTCTGCAGGCTGTGGGGCTCGCCGCTTTATAGCAATGCCCTCCTGATTCAGAGGAGGCTCAGAGGGACAAAGGGACCAGCTTCCCTGCTCCTTCATGGCCAAGAGAGCCCCTGGGTCCCGGGGATTTAGCAGGAGGTAGGAGGGCGTGGGGTAGAAAAGGTTTGGGGACAGGAGTCTCAGCCCTTTGACAACCCACGACTTTTCTCAGAGGTCTCTGACACTCTATGTGGCCGCTGCCTGTGCTCTCTAGAGGACAGATCAACCCTGCAGTCCTGGCCCTTCAGTCCCAGCGTTGAGGTGAGGACCCCAGTCCTCCAGATGGCGGTTTGCTGAACTTGCTCCCACCTGTCCTATTCTGCCTCCTTCCTTCTCTCTCACTGAAGCTCCGTGCCCCACTTCCCAGCCCCGCCATACAATGCTCCAGGAGTCTTTCATTCCCTTTGGCTTCCTCTTTCCTCCTCTCTCCTCCATTTGGATGTCTTCGAAGAGGACAAAATTCCAATCACCAGCCAGCCTTCCCTGCCCCATCCAACAAAGCTGATTATCTGTTCTCCATTTTCCAAGAGGGGAAAAGAAGACAAGTGCGCTGAATGGCAATGGGGGTGGTAAGGATGAGACAAATGGCAACGGAGGGCTGTGAGAGTCAGGAATGGGCTGGGGCTGGGGCATTCCTTTAGGACTGTGGTCAGAAAGGAGCCATCCTGCCAGAAACAAAGGATAAACTCAGGAACATTGGATTCCCCCACTTTCTGCCCCAGGGCCCCTCTCTTATCAGGGAGGCATCATGGATTCCAATCCAGACTCCTGGGGAGCAATTTTAGCTGGTGCTCTACCTTCTAGGCTGAGTGGCCTTCAGCAAGTTACTTAACCTCCCTGTGCTCTAGTTGCCTGATCTATAAAGTGGGCTGTTGCCAGGAATAAATGAGCGCTGGGTGCAGGACGTAGAAGATGGCAGATTCTGCATTATTGTAAGCTATTACTATCCACACTAGTAGACCCTAGACAATTTTTTAAGAAGATTTTATTTCTTTATTTGAGAAAGAGAGAGAGAGAGCCCACACATGAGATGGAGTGGGGGGGGCAGAGGGAGAGGAAGAAGCAGGCTCCCCGCTGAGCCCAGAGCCTGAGACTTGGGGGCTCGATCCTAGGACTCCAAGATCATGACCTGAGACAAAGGCAGATGCTTCACCAACTGAACCACCCAGGTGCCCCAGCCCTAAACATTCTTGACAGCTCACTCTTATAAGTAAAAAAAAGGTAAGGACCCCTCTAATATATAGCTATATTAATTCACTTGTAAATTACATGCATATGTTTCTGTGCTAATATACTCTGTATATTATAAAACATACAAAACCATAATTTTAAGAGGATCTGTTGGAAAGCCAAATGTAAGTTGAAGCTCTAATACTTTCTTCTCGCATGCCAATGGCTTCTTTTGCGCCCCACAGGGGGCAGGCACTGTACTTTGGAGACCACTTCATGCACTAGGAGCCTGCGTAAATTGTACTGATCTGGGCAGCAGCCCCTTCGGAGAAGCTGGTGCCAGGCCGACATGAGAGGAGAAGCTCCGGGGCGCCACGTGGGAGCCAGAGAGTGCTAATGTGGGTGATTAAATCATTTGCAATAATCCATTTGGAACAGCAGCCGTGTCTAACATGGGGCCTGATGACTGCTTCACAAAGACAAAGGTGGCCAGGGAGGCAGTTGGTGGGATGTAGTCCAAGGGCACTGGGTAGGCACGTGCAGACTCACCCTTGCTACTTACTCAGTGTCTTCCTGCTGCAGCAAACCCACCAGGCTCTGTGCCTGTCCGGGACAATGGCTCAGTGTGCCCCTTCCCTGCCCAAGGGCACCTGTCCTCTTCTGCCCCTGAACAGGCCCGCTCTTCCAGGAAGCCCTCCCTCCTGGTCTTTTTCCTCTTAAATCTCCCCTCAGAACAAGTCCTCTTAGGTTTGACTCTGTCTCCCTCCTTTCCTCTGTTTCTGCCATCAGATAACGGCCTTGCGCCCAGCCTGACTCTGTTCCGTGTATGCCAGGCAAAGCTCACTTGTTTTTGCTGCCCCTTCCTCTGGAAACCACACAATCCTTTCCTCTTCTGAAACTTCCCTTCTTTCAGTGTGTGAGTCTGGGTGGGGTTGACCTCGCTCCCATGGTTTTAAGAATGGACACGTCACCCGAGCCTAGCCAATCAGAGTCCCAGTGGTGGTCATGTGATCCATCTCAGGCCAATGAGATCCTGCCCTGGGACATTTGCTGGAACATTCATTGAAATAGAGGGGTTGTCCACTGCAATTGCTAAGCTAATGGAATGTAAACCGGGGATGGTGGAGGACGACTTGCCACTACAAGGGAGATGGCACAGGGAAAAGCAGATGGACTCCCGATGACCTCAGGTGAGCCCCTGATTCAACTATCCCTGAAACATATTCCTTTATGTGAGCTGGTAAATTCTTTTTTCCATGCTTAGAACTTTGTAAGTTTTTCATTTTCTTTTTATTTATTTTTATATGATTTTACTTATTTATTCATTTATTTATTTGAGAGAAAGATAGAGAGCACACAAGTGGGGATGGAGGGGCAAAAGGAGAGATAGAAACAGGCCCCATGCTAAGCAGGGAGCCCGATGCAGGGCTCGATCCCAGGACCTTGGGATCATGACCTGAGCTGAAGGAGGATGCTTCACCGACTGAGCCACCCAGGCACCCCTGTTCTTGTTTTTTAAATCAAATGTACCCGACAGTTTTGACCAAAATATTCACTGCCACCTGTGATCATTGTAACATTCTCCCAGCTGCTCTTCCTGATTCCACCCCTGCCTGCCCTAGCCTGCTCGCTACTGTCCTCACTATGGCCTCTACAGCCCTTGGAGACCTCTCTCTCCTCACCAACCTACCACCCTTCCTGGCTCTCTCCTTTCCCCTCATTCCATCCCAGCCACACCGGCCTCCTTGTCGCTTCTTGACAAATGCTGGGCACACCCCCACCTCTGCGCCTTTGAACTTGCTGTTCCTCCTGCTTGTTACAGCCCTTGGGCCTGGACAATGCTGCAGGCTCGATCCATGACTGCTTTCAGGTCTCATCTTGAATGCTATCTTTCCTCACCGGCCAGGAGAAAGCGGCCACCTCCCTATCCCCCATGACTCCCTATTTGCTTCGGTTGCTTTATGTTTCCATAGCACTGGTACTTAATTGCTCCGTCATTAACTGTCCATCTCTGCCAGCGAGATCATAAGCTCTGGAAGAGTAGGACTTTGCTTTGTTCACCGAGGCACCTGCAGATTTAGAACTGAGCCTAACACATGGCGGGGGCCCAGTAAACATTAGCTGAATGAATGTGTCTCTATGACTGTCCTGTGAGACTGAGCCCTGTCTCTCCCCAGCCTAGACCCCCAGGAGAGGGGCTAAGGGCTCCTCCTCCATCTCCCGCACTGGTCAACTCATCAAGTTAATGGCTGGCTCCCTTCCATCCTGCGTTATCTTTCGCAACTCCCATCACACTGATAATTACTTGTGTGTGCCCAGTGTGGGGGGGTGCCTCTCCTCCCCATCACCTAGCCCCCGCCTGATACATCCCAAGTGCTCCAAACAAGTTTGTTAATAAGGATCCAAACAGCACTGGCCAAGACAGCCTCTTCCAAGGTATCCAAATCCGTTTTGAAAGAGCAGGCAGTTAGTTTGCTTCTAATTATCAGCCTCACTGTGGACATCCTCAGAAGATGCCTCTTTCCTAATTAAAACAGCAGGGTGGATTGTAGGCTCTGGGCAGTATCCTGTTCTTCTCCTGGCAGGAGCTAGAGGCAGGCAAAGGTGTTTCATTAGAAAAGAGCTGGGGAAGGGGGATGGTCATGGTGCCCACCATCTCCTGGAGGATTTATTTGGAGGCCAGCAATTTAGACACACGATGGAACAGTGATGGAAGAATGAAATAACAGGGTCCCTGATCTGTCTCCTCAGCTCGGGCCCCGTCTCACCTGGCCACTCCTTCCCCTGCCAGCTCCCTCCAGCATAGCCATAAACTCCGGCTAAGAGACAGCTCAGCCAGTGCCTGCTCCAGTGACTTCTGGCCTCCCACCCTCTGTGGGCAGGGAGGTGGTGGCTCAGGGGTGGGCCTGGGACCGTGGGGAGCCTCTGTCCTTCCTGGAAGATAACCTCTTGGCCCAGACCAGCCAAACTCAAGGTCTGGGGCTCATTTGTCTTGTTAGAGTTGTCGGCTGTGACATGGCTCACTTCTTGCATTCCTGTAGCCATTCTCCCCCATTTCCCCCTCAGTAACCTCGGTTTTATTCCAGGTAGCAAGATACCCAGCTAAAAGACTTTCCAGCCTCTCTTGCAGCTAGAGGTCACCAGTGATATACGAACAGAAATTGTAGGGTGGACTTTCAAGAATATTCCTTAAGAGGAAGATAGACAGAGGACACATAGCCCTTTTACCCTGTTTCCCTGATTTCTGCTTCTTGCCTGGAATACGGATGTGATGGTTGGAGGGCAAGCAGCCATTTTGGCCCCTTGAGGAGCAATGCTGTATGCTATGGATGGTGGGTCAAAATATAGAAGGAACCCAGATCCCTGGTAATTATGAAGCTGCCACACTCACTTGATCTGCTTAAATCCAACTTTTTTTGAGAGAGATTAATGTCTAAATTGGTGAAGCCATTGTTCCTGTTACCAGCGGCTGGATGCAAATCCTAACTAATGCACTGACCCCTTTGAGAATGTGACAAAAGATGGTACCCCCTTCTACAGGCATATATACCTGCAAGTAGGCACGGATATTCTGTGTGGTTGTGCACTATTTTGCCCACACCACCACCTCAGACTTTACTGTGGTTCACTGTTTCTGGGGCCTTTGGGTGCAAACTCATGGTCTGGCATCCAGAATTTGCATTATTGACAGTCTTTTTGCTTCTAGTGCTGTTAGATCAAATTTCTGCATCACTGAGGAGAAGAGAACCTAGGACCCACCCTCACCAAGTCCTAGAGGAAATTAGACTTACACAGGATGGTTTATCACCAGTACAGACAGGAGAAAATCTGGGTCCCCGGAAGGCCATCGCCCAGAGATGCTCTGGATCTCAGAGAAGGTGGTGGCCTCTATGAATTAGAGGTTGTTTCTTGGAGGAAGAGGAAACCCTGGAGCTGGAGAGGCCAAATGGACAGCAAGCCTTGAGAAGAAGAAATACAAAGGGGGAGAGAGGCCCCTCAAAGGCAGATTCTAAGTAACATTTAGTGTCAACGGGACATTGACCTCTAGGACTGCAGGGACCTGAGCTGGAGGAAGGTCCTCAGCTGAAACTACAGAGGTCAAGGTCAGACCAGGTGCTGGAAGGAGACTGAGGAGTGTGAGTTCACAATCTCTCTGCCTCTGAGCATCGGGGAGAATCTCTGCCCTTGGGCCTGGCTGGTGGGACCTGGGGCTGGAGAGCATGTGGGCCATTCCAGAGGGTGGATACTGAAAGTCTCCCTACTTCCCACCCTGTACCCAGGGCCTCTCTACGGGCTCTAAGAAAATGGACTAACCCCATCCCAATTCTTTGCCCACGCCGCTGGCTGTCAGTGCCTCTGGGAGGGGGTAGCCGGGGACCTGAGGAAGCAACCATGATCTGGGCCCCCTGACCTTCACTTCCAGGCCTGGCTCTGCCACCAGGGCCTTTACACACATGTCTTCCACCCCCAGAGCCCCCTGCCCCGGGGCTCTCCCGAGAATCCAGAATCCAGGGACTCTGGCCTTCAAGGCCAACTGTTGCTTCATTCTTTTCGGCCTCCAGGAGAAACCTGCTTCCGTACAACTTAGACCAGCTCAGAGGGCCCCTCCTCCTGGGGGTAACTGCTCTGCAAAGCCCTCCCCCCTCCTCCGCCTTCCCTCCTCAGTGCCCCCACCCCTCCAACCCCTGGGTGACAGGGGTCAGAGAGACATAAACAACCCACGGTTTCCAATTAATTTTTAATTGCAACTTGAAGTTCTTAATTGCAGCTGGAATGCTCTTGCGGGCAGAAGGGTGACAGTAAAGGTGGGGGTGACCCAGTTAGAGACACCGGCCCCTGCTGGGCAGGGCACAGAGCCAGCACAGGAGGGGGCCATGGGGTAGACTGAGCTGAGTGGAACGCTCTGGCTAGTCATCCCAGAAGGCTAGGGCAAGGTGGTTACACCTCAGGCCTTGGGGCTGCCTGCTGAGGCCTGCACTTTAGCCCTCTGGGGAGGGCTACCTGACATTTGTCAGTGTCTCGTTATGGCCACAGAGGGTCCTGACAGGATAGTGTGGCAGGCTCTGCTTGGCCTGTGAGAGGCTTCTACTGGAGCGGAGCCCAGAAACAGAAGCAGCTTCCTGTGGTGGCAGACTTCGGGGGGTTCCCAGGGAACCCCCAGTACGGCCAAGCCCTTGAGATCAGAGCCCAGGCCGTCCTCACTTGGGGGGTTGAAGGCAGGGCAAGTTGGAAGTGGGATGACCCGCTCTCCTGGTTTGTCTGAGACCCACGGGTTTCCTGGTACATGGGACTTTTGTCCCTGCTAAAACAGGGACAGTCTCCTGCCAGTGGGGTCGGTTGGGGGGAGTTAGTCACACTGCATGGAAGCGATTAGCCCCTTTGACACAAGTAGCTTCGGAGAGTGAATAGCTAACTCCAGGCTCCCGCTGGGTGGGGGGACCACCTAACTACAGGAGGCAGGGGCTCCCTCTCCTCCCACCTCCAGCTCCTTGACCTTTAGGGGCCCACCCTGTGACTTACAGGGTCTGTTGGTACCACTCACATCCTTAGCTAGACACTCGTGCCTTCTGCCTGGCCAAACACACACCACCCATATATCAGGCAGTTGGATATTTGGCCTGGTAGAAGTCATGTGCCTATTTTGAG
Source organism: Lontra canadensis (assembly GCF_010015895.1). Classification (NCBI taxonomy): domain Eukaryota; kingdom Metazoa; phylum Chordata; class Mammalia; order Carnivora; family Mustelidae; genus Lontra; species Lontra canadensis. The sequence continues at coordinate 18,158,816 of NW_022631022.1, forward strand.
TCTCAGTTTCCCCATCTGCCCTCCTCTTTGCCCAGGAGTGGTGACTGGGAGGGGCCAGGCCTGGACGGAGGCTCTGGCAGCCCGTCCTGCAGGAGACCTCAGAACATGGGGGAGATCCGCACGCCTGTTGTGGGGGCAACAGAGCAAGGAGGTGTCCCCCTGTCCCTCCTGGGCTGTATTTGCAAGCTCTTCAGGGAAGGCAGCTGGCTCTCCATGGGAGCCACTACCTGACACCTGACAGCTAATGACAGCAGAGAGCTGGCCAGTCAGCCAGTCGGCTTCCCTTCCTGGGCTGACAGGCAAGCCTGCCAGAGGAGGCTGGGCAGGGTTGTGGGGGCAGACGCTGGCTGCAGTGGGGCAGGGGCTTGGCGGGTGGGAGGATTCTGAGAATATGGGTGTTTCTGGGAATTTGGGGGAGGGCAAATTTGGGCACGTTCTGCCTGGTAACCCAACTCTGGCTCCCATTCACTCCCTCATTCTTTCATTCACTCCCTCATTCATTCAACAGAGGCCTCCTGAGCAGCCACGGCCTACAGGTCCTGTTCTTGTCCATGGGAGAGGGGGCGTCTGAGGAAGGAAACAGATCAAAGCCAGAACACCTGTCCTCAGAGCTTCTCCAAGTAAAATTCTCCCCTGTAGCATGGTTCCCAGATCCCCGCCCCCCGGCCAGGCCCCCTCCCTAGAGCGCCCCCAACTTCTCCTTCTCTAGTTTAGGTCCACAGCAAGGCTGAGGCAGTGGCCTGAGGGCCTGACCCAGCCAAGGGACCCAGGAACTTTGGAGCCTGAGGAGAAAGACAGGGTCTGTCTACCCTTGATGTCATTCCTTCAGATCTCCTTGGCACTGAACAAGTCCCGGTATAGCCAAAGCTGCTCAGGTCTAGCCCCACCCCCCAGGTTCCCCTCAGGAAACTCTCCGGGATGCCTTGGGCTCCACACACCATACCATTACCTGTCCTTGTCCCTTCCCTGCATGCTGTCCCTGGGAGGCCATGGGCTCAAGAGATTCTTGACACAAGTGAAGGTACATTCATGATGTGACCTCAATACTCTTTCTGTACCTTCAGTTGCCTCCAAAGGCCTCGTCGTTGAGGAGCCTGGGGAGAAGGGGAGAGAGGGGCCCAGTTTCTCACAACACGACCATCTGAACATTAAACCCAAGTTAGATGGAACCCCTATGATATGTGGAGTGCTATGGTTAGCATTTTATACAGATTACTCATTGACTGTTCATAAGAACATTAGGGAGTAGATACTATCATATTTTCATTTTATAGATGGGAACACTGAGGTGTGGGGAGCTTCCTTAACTTGCCCACGATCATCCAACTATGGGTGGGAAGCTTGCACATAAACCCGGGGTCTCACTGCTGAACCCATGCTCCCAAGGCCCCCGGTGGGCCCTTCTGAGAGGTAAGCAGGGCAGAGCAGGGCCAGGTCATGAGCACGGCCTCCGCTTCTGCAGAAGGCCAAGTGAAGGCAGAGTGTGGGGAGGACCTTATGCTTTGCTCAGAAATGAAGGGCAAGGGCGTGGTCAGGAAATGGAGCAGAGCGATTGAAGGCCTGGAAGTGAGGACTAAGGGCAGGGCCTTCGCTGAGAGGGAACAGAGTTCCTGACCTGGAGCGGGAGGGGTGCTGAGGACCTACAGCCAGCCGGTGGACTGTCTCCTCGAGCTGGTCCAGCTGAGGCAAAGGGGAGATGCTGGCTCTTAAGCTACTAAATTGGCCAAAAGGTGACCTCTGCTTTGGACTGACTGTGGCCCATGAGCCTGAGAGTCTGGGAATAGTTGGGCTAGAATGGCCTTCACAGAGAGGGTGGCCCAGTCTGCCCTGTGCAGGTGGGAGATGGCAGGTCCAGGGATGGGAGGGCAGCTCCTGGCCTCTTCACCTTCCTCTGCTGGTATCTGGCCCTCCCAGGGGAGTGGCAGGCAGGAAAACCTGTCTGAGGTTTCCAAGCATCTGGGAGGGACTAGGTCCGGGCTTTACTTCCTCCAAGAATTCTCTAGAGGTCCGCTGCACCTGCTGACCTCTCGCTTTCTCAAGAGGCTCTTGGCCTGTCCATTCTGATGAAATTAATGGCATTGTGTAAAAGCGGGGTTTCTCCCTCCATCCTTCCAAGGGCGCGCTGCGCGTCCCCCTGCCATGCTCTGATCTCCTCAAGGGAATGGGTCCAATTCCAGAGCAATCAGCCTACAAAAGAGAAGGCCACCAAGGCCTGGTCTATAGGGAAAGCCTCAGGAGGGCCCCTCCGCCCCCAACCTGCCTGCCCTTGTCACCTGTATGGACAGAGAGACGGCTTCTGCCCCTGGAGTCAGATGACCAGGCTTTAGGTATGAAATTATGTGCCTCTTTGTCCCCATGACTTCATTCCCCCATCCCCAACCCACCTCAAGGCCAGTCCTCTCCCAAGCCCTTAGGGGATCATCTCGGGGTCATATGAGCCTCTGACACACTCCTCCCAGGGCTCATCCAGCATCTCTTGCATGCCTTCAGTGACAGGCAGCTTACTCCCTGTATCATCACTTTATATCCTGCCTGCCCTGTTCAGAATGTCTTTTTTTTTTTTTTTGTGGTCAGCAGTGCCTGGTGCCAGAAGTCCTCACACCGCACCCGAAGCTGGGTGAGCAGCACAAAGGCCGGGCAACACGTCGTCAGCCACCTGGGCCTGGGACCGGCCTCTTTTCTCCACTCTGGCTGCTGGCTCTTTTGTCTGGGGTGGCTTCGCCTGCCTGCCCGCCCGCCCGCCCTCCCTCCCTCCCTTGCAAGGATTTTCTTCTTCTCCTCCTCCCTCTCCTCCCCCCACTTCCTTGTATCTAAGGATTGCATGAGTCACTTCACTTTGAGCTGCCAGATGTCGGATGCAGTTGGGCTCAGAGTGGAAGCCAATTTTTTCCCTTTACTCAAAGAGAGCTCAGGGCTGATGAAAGCCCCCAACAGTGTCATCCCTAATTTTGGGGAGGGTGGGGTTGGCTGCCCTCCATTAGCACCCCTTCTTCGGGGTTCCTGCCCACCCACCCTCCACTCCTAGCTGGGGAAGGCCACTTGTCCTTGTGCTGGCACCGGGCAGGGGGTCAGGCTGGCCCCGGGCAGTCCAGAGCATGATCAGGGTCAGCCTCCCCCTCATTCAGCCCCTCAGCACTGCTGGTCTGAGAGGAGCCCAGGGCTCCGGACCCAGCCCCATGCGGCCCAGGGAATTTCCAATGGGAGCTCCACACTGGTGCTGTGGGGAGATGGGGAAAAAAGAAAGAAGGCCTTCGCCTTCAAGGAATCGGCAGTCTGTTTAGGGAGATGAGATTCATACAAACAGTGGTTCACGTTTTCAGCCTGGATCGTGCTTCTGCTTCCACACGAGCCCTCATTTAGCTTTCCCCTGCTTCAGCGAGGAGGTGTTCTCCTCACTTTGCAGCCGGGAGAGCACGGCTCTCAGAGGGGATGTGCTTGTCCAAGGTCCTGTGGTGGTGCTGGTGAAGCGGAGTCCGACCCCAAGTCCATCAGGCCCCAACCCCCGCTCTCTGTGGCCAACCAGGAACTGGAGAGACTTTCTTAGTTTGGGTTCCCTTGAAAGCAAAACAGGAGACCAGGACTTGGGTGATGGCAGTGGATTTGGGATGCGTCTAGAAGCAAGAAGGAGGGAGTGGGGTGGGTGATAGAGTGGTATGAAGGAGCAGCAGCAGAGAAGCCGAGTTGGGGGGTGGCTGGGCTCTATTTTCCTAGGTCCTCTGTAACCATTGGCCTGTAGGATGGAAGGCTGGAACAGTTACCCACGGGCTCCAATCCCAACTTGGCCGGGGCCGTCCTGGCAGGGTGTTCCCCCCTCTGCTCTCCTGGATCAAAAGCCATATGGGCACTGGTGGCATCAGAAAAAAAGCGAGAAGACTGGCAGCAGGTGCTCAAGGTGGATGTTAAGTTTGTCAGAACCTTCCCCGTGAAGAGCGGCTGAGCCAGAAGAGGCTCCTGCCAGAGGGGCTTACCTGCGCTCTGTTCTGGGCACCGCACAAGGCCCTGCTCAGTGGCCTGAGGGCAAGCTTTATCGCACAGCTCCTGGCAGATGCCTAGGAGGCTGCCCGGAGTGCATGGAGAGAGAAGAAAAGGCAGCAGGAGGGAAGAGAAGACATCTACGTAGGCCTGATTCACTTGGCTGTGGTCAGCCGGAGTTGCCTAAAGGTTCTCCGGTCCTGCGGGCTGGCTGGCTTCTTGAGGCCGAGGACCATGTCTGATCTGCCTGTCCTCGGTTTCCACACAGGGTCTGGCCCCAAGACTCTGCCCAGAGTGCCGGTGTCGCAGCATCTTCTCTGGGCTGCGGCGCCCCGGGCTCATCTCGGAGGGCGCTGGGCCTTCAGGGGAGCGAGAAATGAAGGCAGAGCCTCCCCTTCCTAACTGACTAGGGCCTCTGACTCATAAAACCCGGGGTTTGCCCTCCGCTTCCACTTGGCCACTTATCTCTGGAATGGAGTGGTTTCACCTGTCAAGTGTTTGGGGGAAAATATCCCATGTAAAAAGGACACATTCCCTCCATAAACTTGTACTGGATTTTTTATTGTTTCCCACGAAAGAAGATATGTATCTTCTAGTTTGTGTTTACGACTCTGTAGCTGGAAAAAAAAAATCAATTCTCTTGCTCTACATTTTTTTCGGCCAAACTTCCACCTGGCGGGCTTTCGGCTGGGCCAGCAAGCTGATGCCCAGAGCTCAGGACTGGAGGTCCCCTGGCTGCCTACAGCAACCAAGAGGAGCCGCAGCCTGAAGCTGGCTGTGGGCCGGGCGGAAGACTGGCACAGGAAGGAACCTCTCCTCTCTGCTCACCTCCCAAGCCAAGTCGGCTCCAGAAGGCAGGGGTTGGCTGACAGAATGTGGCAGTCCTCCAGGCAGAGGGAAGGTTGGCCAGCAGGGAAACAGAGGCAGCCTCCACCAGTCCCAGTGCAGCCTCTGATGGGGGCCACAGGGACCTCTCCCCTGTCAGCCAGACACAGAAACTGTTGCCACCTCCTACGTGAAGCCTTCCCGATTGCGCAGAGTAAACAGAAACCTTTGATCACTTAGTTTCCTTGCCGGAACCTCTGTCTGTATGGCTTTCTGTGTGCTGTGGAGTCATTTGGCATCATGGTTGCCTGGTAGTTTGGAACAGAGCTCCCCCATCAAAACATTCTGGTTCAGATCCTAACTCCTCCCTTCTTTACTGTCTGACCTTGGGCAAGTGCCTTAACCTTTCAGAGTCTCAGTTTCTTCAGTTGCCAAATGAGGAGTATTTTAAGGATTAAATGAGATCACCTGATTTAAAAACAACCCACCCCCCCCCCCCCCCCCCCCCACCGACTGTCCTGCTGTATTTTTCTCCATTGCACTTACCACCATGGATCATCCTATCATGAGGGTTGCCCATGAGTCTGGGACCCCTTTGGGGACAGAGACCACGTCTTGCCATCCCAGGGTCCTCAGTGCCCTTGTTCATAATGGACCTTCTTGGGATCTGAAGTGGCCAGAATTTTCCTGCAAGCCACCAGAGAATGGTTGCTTTAGGATCTGCACGGGGCAGACATAGCGTGATTTCTGGAAGGTGATCATGGCCCAGACCCAACCCCACTGGGCCTCACTTTCGACATCTGTAGAATGGATGTGGGTTGGAGATCGTTACTAGGAAGAGAGGTCTTATGCCAGACATAACCTCCCGGCAGCCCTTTGGGGGTACTTCTACCTTTCCTTAGACCCTTTCTCACCTTGTAGTTTATCTGGTCCTCGTGACAGATTCATAAGAAAGCCATCAGGAGCTATGATGCTCATTTTAAAGGTGAAGTCACGGAGGCCAAGAGACAAAAACCACACCACGAGGTCCCGCACAGCCTGGGGCAAGACAGACCATTACTCGCGCCCACGGGGTCAGCCAGATACCAGCTCCGGGGGTTCTCAAGGGTTGTAGCAGGACTGTGGAGGGGGGCTGGCCGGCTGCCTGCCTCCCTGCTGCCCCCCTGCTGTCTCTTCCCCTCTGCTTTTTAATTGCTTGGAAACAGAGCTGACGGCAGTGGGAACAGCTCAGCCGCTGCTGGTCTCATGACTGGATGCTTTTGTTTGTTCACAGAATCATATTTTTACACTCCAGCTTCTGCTAATTTATGCCATAGCCTGAGCTCTCCCTTGCTGCAGATCAAGTTTTGGGGAGCGGGGAGTCAATTCCTGGGTTGATTTCGTCATCTTGGAGCCTATCAGAAGCCAAGCAGGGGACAAATTAACAACAACAAAAAGTAATAATAGCTAGGCTCAGTGTTTATTTTCTGGCGGCTCCCTCCTCTGTGGGCCCGCCATGCTCCCTTTGCACGTCCACTGAGGGAAGCTTCGCTGGGAAAATTAAACGGCTCCTTATTTAAGATGGAGCAATTAGTCTGTGCTGGTTGCTGCTCAGCACCTATGGGGGCTCATCCCAGCTCCGCTCCAAGGGGAGAGGAGCTGGGGAAGTCTGAGAGCTTACCTCCCAACGCACACACCCACAGGCACACGGAAACTGTAGCCTGCTCCATCTCTTGTGGAATGAAGTTGAGGTGCAGAGCTGAAACACCCTGGAGGAGATTGGCCTCACTTAGGAGCAATCTGGGAGGACTTCCTGGAGGAAAGGCTCTTTGGATATCAGAATGGGGAGGGTGGGGGAGAGTCTGAATCTGACCCATAATAGGCCAAATGTAGAAATGGATGCAGGGCTGCTGTGAACAGTAGAGAAGGCCAGTGAGTGCACTGGGGACCCATTTTGGAAGCCTAAATCGTTCCATAATCTCTCTTGAGACAGACTCCACCCTGGCAAGTAAAATTTGAAGAAAGAAAGAAACAAACAAACAAAATACAACGACATGTGTATCTATGGCAAAGAAACCAGGGCTGGAGCTGAGGAGAGGGCGTGGGAAGATACCCTAACTCCAGAAAGCAGCTGCAACAGAAAGGAATTGATCGTGTCTTAATCAGCAAGGGAAACAGGAAGGGCAAGGGCAAGGTCAGGCATACCAGGTACTGAAAGTGCAGAGAAGAGGCAGAGGGGGAAGGGGAAAGGGAACCAGCCCTGTGCTCAGTGCTGCGGGGGGGTAGGTGCCCCACACAGCTTAGTACTTGGCTCTCCCTTTACCTGTTATGATATATACAGCTGTCTTGTCCCGCCCTGTGCCCACCAGGGCCGCTCGTTCTGGTGGGTGCAAATCTGGATCGCATCCACCCAGCCACCCATCCTCCCACCCCCGAGTGTCCCAACCACCGTTTGCCTCTTCACTCCACCAATTACCCATCTACCCCGACACTTCACCACCACCCGTCCACCCCTCCTCCCGCACCCAGCCACCCACGCAGCCAGCTACCCTGTAACAGAAAGGCGGATGGTGGAGCGCAGCACTGAGGGTCCTCGCCGGCATCCTGTCTGGCCGGCTGGTGGCATTACCTTGGGAAGGTATGAAGAACCCAGCAGCCAGCCTGGGAGCCAAAGCAGGAATATGCTTTGGTAACCTGGGGAAAAGGGGATTCATCAATCCGTGACAGACTCACATTTACCAAGCTCACAGGGACTGATATTCATAGACACATCCTGATGCCAGTGTATTAACTTATAATAAGAAATAGTACTCAGTGGAGCGGATGTTTGCCTTGGCAGAATGGAGTCTCTCCCAGTAGGCAAGCTACACGGGAAGTCAAGTTATCATCAGAAATGCTGGGTTAGTAATTCGCCATGAGATACAGAACTTCTGCGAGGTCTGGGTACTTGCATACCCCCAGTCTGTCTTCTCCCCCTAAAAGCAGGTGAAAAGAGAAGGTCATCATCAGAAGACCCCTCGGTGAATCTGAATTAGAGAGGTGGGGCGGGGCGGGGGAGCTTGCACCTCCCCCACCCGGGAATCTGATCTGTCAAGCCCCCTCTACCCCAGAGAGGGCAAACTATGGCCCGAGGGCCTAAAACCAGCCCCCTGAGGGTTTGGGTACAGCCTGTGAGCTGAGAATGGTTTTTACATTTCTAAAAGATTGAGACAGAAACAAAAGAAAAATATTTTGTGACATGTGAAAATGACATGAAATTCAAATTTCAGCACCCCGACTAAAGTTGTAATGGCACATAGCCCATCAGTCTCTTCCTGTTATCTGAGCCCCTGTCTGTGTCAGAAGCACAGAGCTGAGAGGTTACAACAGAGATAGTGCATCTGCAAGGCCTATCTCCTATCTGGCCCCATACGCTGTTGTCCTCGGCCCATCCTCACTCTCCTATGCCCTTTCTCTCTTTCCTTGCCCCCTCCAGCCCTACTGATGAAGATTTCAGAGATCATCTGGATCACGGAAGCTGCCCAAGGGGACCAGTGACAAACTTTCAGGCGATCTTTTGGTTCCTACACGCACCTTGGCACGCCATCACACTGCGTGGGGACGTTCTCCGCCTGGCCCCCAGCACTAGCTTTCTTCTTTCTCTTAGCCAACAGTTCACCCTTCCCCCTGCCTCCCCAGCCTGCCATCCATCGTCCCTTCCTTTGCACAAGCCAGCCTCCTTCGTCCACCCATGGTGGCATCCACCTTTTGATCTCGGGAACATCCAACCAGCCCTCCACTTGGTCTCTGGGCTAATCAGGCAGGGTGTGGGGTGTGTTCGTGTGTGAGAGCTTGCACATGCATGTGTGTGTGTGTGTGTGTGTGTGTGTGTGTGTACTGAGTGACTTAACAACTCAAAACACTCCCAGCTATGTTTGAGACTTTTTTTTTTTAAAGATTTTATTTATTTATTTGACAGAGAGAGATCACAGGTAGGCAGAGAGGCAGGCAGAGAGAGGGGGAAGCAGGCTCCCCACCTAGCCGAGAGCAGAGAGCCCAATGTGGGGCTCGATCCCAGGACCCCGAGACCACGACCTAGGCCGAAGGCAGAGGCCCAATCCACTGAGCCACCCAGGCGCCCCTGTTTGAGGCTTTAATCAGAGGTTAGAGGCCAGTGAGCAGGTCAAGGTCCCTTCAGATCTGGGCTCAGGTACCCTGAAAAGGGCTGATTGTCTCCAGTGAGGATTTGCTCTGAGAACAAACGGCACCCTGTGACCATGGGGCCTTCCTCTGCTTCAAGGCTGTGAAGTCTCATCTGGAGTTCTTAGAGGCAGCTGTGTGGGAGAGAGAGGAAAGGAAAAGAGAAGGTGAGTTGGTGGGGGGTAGAGGGAGCCAGGAGAGGGAGGGCAGGGGAGCAGAGAGATGTGCACCCTGTGGGAAGCATTCACAATGGGGTCCATTGATTTCCTTCTCCTGGGGCTCCTTTGTCCAGGGCCCTGGGGGGCATGGGCGGGCATGTCTGGCAGCGCCCAGGGGCGATGTGGGCACAGCTGGGTGTTCCAGCAGCCAGTGCCCTGGGCACTACCTCCCACAGTCCTGCTGACCAGCCGGGAACTTGGGATTCTGGCTCTCCTGGAGGGGTTGGGGAAGATCTGTGCAGGATTCAGCCTGAGCTTTAGGGACCCTCAGAGTGACAGGTTCCTCCGAGAGGGGAGAAGGGGGCCTCTCTGCAGTCCATGCCTCCTGGCCCGTAGTCCTGGAGGCCAGCTCCGATCCAGCTCAGCTGGCTCCTGTTGGCCTCCGACACTAGACCAGGGGCTGAGAGTGCAGACCACACAGGACTGCCTGGGCAGAGTGGCAACTGAACCCCAGGGTCTGAGACCCCAGCTTCGAGCTCTGTCTCCTCTCCAGACTGCCAGGAGAAAACGTGCCTGCCTTGCTTCGCCAGGCTTCCAGAGGCCATGGGCAGAAGGCCATAATTAAACCAACAAAGCAGAGAGAATAATCTTGAAAACAAGATGTCGACTCAAAGGCACATTTATTGCCTTTCCTGCTACGTCATTGACCTTTAAAGCTAGAAGCACCTGCCTTTGCATTTTATGGATGGAGAAGCTGAGACCTCAAAGAGCTAGGTGACACAGCCAGCAGGGACCTCAAGCCCCGGGAACCTGAGCTTCTGCCTCTGTGGGAGGCGGCATAACATTGCAGTGAAGACCTTGGGCTCTGATGTCAGAAAGACATGCTTCGATGCCTGCCGCCTTTCTTGGACAGGATGAGTTTAAAATGCCTTTATAAAAGGAGAATGCTAAATGGGGAACCGAGCTCCTAGGTCATTTGCAGAATAAGAAGACACTTCTTATAAGGTGCCTGGCACATAGTAGGTGGCCAATATGCATTAACTTTTTTTAAAAAGTCGCTCCTGTGCCTTAGACCTTGGGCTTAGAGAACGAACAAAACTCTTGTTGCAAAGAGACCCCAGGTTGGTGGGGGAGCGGTACAGACTCACGTTTCAGAGGAATCAGGACAACTCAGCGCAAGACGTGGGTGTGGGGGCAAGACAAGGGGCTTCAGTGGGCTTCTGGCAACTGCACTAACCCCTGAAGGCAGAACAGCTGGGCATCAGGTGCATGGAGTGAAGGAAGAACTCTCCAGGCTCAGGCCGAGGCAGAGAGAGCTGTGAGACCCTTCTGGACATGAGGCTGCTCACTGGGCAGCCACCAGAGGGTTCTCCCGGCCAATTAAGGGTCCCCACTCGGCTTCCCATGGCCCCGGGCTCCTCACCGCCCTCCTGCCAGTGTGAGCTCTGGGAAAGCAAACTGCTTAATGTTTGCTGAAGCCAAACACCATTTTGCTTCAGCAAATTTTCTGATGGAAAAAAATAATTCCGTAATGAGGCCCCAAGTTAAATAGACTGGGTGTTTGAAATTCTCTGGTCCCACTCTTTGCCAGGAATGATAGGAGGATGAAGGGGATTAGCCCAGGTAGGCATACGGGGAGTCTTCTTCTCGGTGTCTGCCTCCAGGAAGCTCCCCCAGCTTTCATCCTCCTCAGCACACACATAGACACCCTCCCACCACGTACTATCACTGGTGATTCTACGTTTGCCTCTGAGCACTCCCCTCTGGGCTCAATCACACACATACCTCTGAGCAAAGGCAGGCTCCCAAACCGTGGTCACGCACACAGCTTTGGCATACACACGCACGTGTGGGCCCGTTCCCGGTATTCCTTCAGGCCGCTGCTGCCTCTGCTAAACTCCTAGATGCTGGGGGATGGGAAGCCGGGGGGAGCGCAGGCTGCTGGTCATCACTCTGTATCACCCCACGGCGGGAAGGGCACGCAAGAAGCCCCCAAGCATCCTGGGCAATTCTCTGAGCCCAGAGGGACTGGCGGACACCACCGTGATCCTGGGATCACTCAGAGAGCTGGGTGGGACAGCCACATACCTTCTGTGACCAGAGCCCTGGGGACACCCAATGGTACACAGTGGAGTCTACTGTGTCTGGTGTGAAGGGGCCCAGAGACTTGAACAATGTTGCTGCCAGGCCCTGTGGAGAGGTAATCGGGTCTGACAGTCTTTGACTAATGTAGGTTTATCTTCCTTAAACCCCCGTCACACCACCCCCAGCCCTGGGCACCCCCTCACCCAGAAAGACTCAGGAAAAGGAGGAATGAAGGCAGGAGCAGGGGTGGAGACCCAATGTCAAAGCCAGAGCAAGATGCCACATTGGACCCACGGACCCTGAAAGGCTCTAGTTTCCAGAACTAAATCTGGAAAATCTGGACTCTGCCTATGGCTGTCTCCCTGTCTCTCCTAGTCTCAGACATCTCTGTGAGCGGGTGCGCCTCTCCCCTGCTCCCGGGTCAAAGAGGAGGGGCGTCTCCCTTCCAGCAGTTGCGACTTGCACGCATCATCTGTCACAAAGCAGGCCGCTCCCAGCTGCTAAGATGTGTCGGTTATTTTTGTGGGTGAGGGTGTGATGTCACAGGTACGGGGCCTTCCTGGCTCCTGGCGGGGTGGCAGCTGGCAGAAGGGGCCATGTGTACGTTGTTCTAATGGCTTCATCAGTGCTGGGCTCTGGGGTGACTCTTAGCACCTCTCTCCAGTGTCCACCGGTCCTATGAGGGCTGTGGGGTATGCTCACACAGTTCCTGACACCCCTGTGTGCCTAGACCTGCCACGGTGCCCCAGGGACAGAAGACAGCAAAAGAAGGGAGCCTGGACCAGTCCAGAAGATGAGTCATTCCCAAAGGTGCCCAACCCTGAATGCCACACGGATTCCGAAATGAGGCTTGTCTGTGACGGCACAATGGTCAGAGGACCTTTAAGACGACAAGGATTTGGGGCATCCTTGGTGGGGGTCGGTGTAAACCAAGCCTTAGAAACCAGGATAAGAGCTAGCATCTTCCTGAGGGCATTGTTCGAGGTGATTTTGCATGGCTTAACTTATTTTAGCCTTATAATAACTGAGCCACAGAGAAGTCAAGTAACTTGCCCAAGGTCACACAGCTAGTATGTAGCAAGGCTGGGATTTGAACTCAGACAGTCCAGCTCCAGAGACCATACCTGTAGCCACTTTGCTTGTCTTTGCATGAGGGCAGAAGGAGGGTTTGGGGCCGGAGGAACTGGAGTGGTAAGGATGTGGGGGAAGAGCTGTAAAAGGACTTAAATGTCAAAGAGAGGCCCTGACAGCCGATCTGTGGCAGGGCAGTAGGAAGAGGGACAGCCCCTGTATGTCGCTATACCCCTCCCCAACCCTCTGCTCCTGCCTGCTCAGAGGGGGAGGGAATGCTCTCATTGACCTAAGATCCCCATCCCTTTGCTGCCCAACCCTCTCCCTGCTCCCCCGGGGGCCCTGCCAATTGCGGAAGGCCTTTACCCTGTCTTTCCGGTCCCTACCCACAACGACAGATCCATGACTCAAGGCCATCCAGCTTCTTTCCCTGGGATTTGAACACTTAGAACCCCAGAAAGAGGGCCCTTTCTTCCCTGCAGAGAGCTCTTGGCAGAGGGAATGCTGGAGCCCACGTGCAAGGTTCCAGTCTATCAAGAAGGCGGGCGTGAAAATAGGAGGCTGACAGCGTTGGCCAGCAGGAGGGGAGACTGTGAGGAAGGCCTTGTGGCACAGGGGGTCTCACATCTAGTCTTCCTGAGGCTTGCTGCTCCACTGGCCTTCCCCAGTGTTTGATTTCGCCATTCGGTAATACCCCTTTATGCCTAATTGGCTCAAATTGAGTTTCCATCATTTGTCACCAGGAGGGCCTCAAAGGGTAGTACCTCCCAGACTGTGGAGGCGAAGGGACCTTTGGGAGTTTCTAGTGAAGTCTCCATGTAGAACTCGGGGACCCCTGATGGGTATCCCCTTACTTCTCCCAAGATGGGGGCTCACTGGTATGCTTTGTGTCCAGGTCTGGCCTGGGCCATGTAGGGGTCAGAGTCAATACAGCAGAATAGCGACTGGACTGTGTGGAGGTGTCACCCCCCAAAACAGGAGCCAGAGCCAAGCCCTACGCTCTGACCCCAAGCTGTCTGTATACACACTTTAAAGGAGGAGAGAAAGACTAGTCCCAGAGGCCCAGCATCCCCCTGGCCTGGCTGGCTTTCACCAAGTCTGTACCTGGGAGAAAGCCTGGTCTGTCTCTGAGTGGATGTGCTAACAGACACTGCTTCCCCGTCTTCTCCTGGTGTTGACCACCAGCCCTGGCCACCAGCCCACCAGCAGGGCCTGCCTCCAGACTACTTAGGTTCTTGGGAGGTAGCAACACCACAATAAATCCTCAACACAAAATCATTGTAACCATCACTCCTTTCCCTGGAGCTAGTCCTTCCTCCCAGGGTTCTAGAAGTTTCCTGGGGTTCCTTATGTGTCTGATAAGCTGCCCTCCAGTCCCCGTATCCCAGATGGCTAGGTTGCCTTGTTAGCCAGTTGTCCGGGTATGTCCTCCCCTTCTGCTGTGTACCGTTCTGGGCCAGGTTGTCCGGCTGGTGTCCCTGGGTATACACCTCTTGCTCCCCGCACAGTGGTCTTTCTGAGACAGAGACTGAGGCGACATGACAGGAGGCCCAGGCCTGAGCAGCTCCGTTTCCCAGGTCTGATGCTACCCCAGGCCCTCTCTCATCCCTCTACACTCAAAATTTCTCCCTCCCCAGAGCTCGAACCCCATCCTCCTCATCTAGCTTGAAACCGGGGCGCCGTCAAGATGCCAGCTTACCACTCATCTCTCATGGATCTGGACACCAAACTCATTGGAAACATGGCACTGTTGCCTATCAGAAGTCAGTTCAAAGGACCCGCCCCTAGAGAGACAAAAGATACAGATATTGTGGATGAAGCCATCTATTACTTCAAGGCCAATGTCTTCTTCAAAAACTATGAGATTAAGAATGAAGCTGATAGAACTTGATATATATAACTCTCTACATTTCCGAGTGTCTAAAGAAACTCCAAAAGTGCAATTCCAAAAGCCAAGGTGAAAAGGAAATGTATATGCTGGGAATCACTAATTTTCCCATTCCTGGAGAGCCTGGTTTTCCACTTAATACGATTTATGCCAAACCGGCAAACAAACAGGAAGATGAGGTGATGAGGGCCTACTTACAGCAGTTGAGACAAGAGACTGGACTGAGACTTTGTGAGAAAGTTTTTGACCCTCAGAATGATAAACCTAGCAAGTGGTGGACTTGCTTTGTGAAGAGACAGTTCATGAACAAGAGTCTTTCAGGATCTGGACAGTGAAAAGAGCCTGGGCAGACACTTTCCACAGTCGTTAGCAGCATTTTACAGCAAGATGTACACAGTTCTTTGCCTTTATTTGATAAAATTTTATACAGAAGAGAGAAGACAGCAAAGTGAAGAGAAGTTTCTTCACTCGAAGAGCTCTTTATCAAGAATTTGGGTGGGGGAGGGAAGAATGGGTTGTTGAAGGGTGATTTGAACTTTCTGTAGTATTAAGCTGGTGCTTAATAAAAATTAAGTAAGAATAAAAAAAAAATTTCTCCCTCCCCTTAAAAATAGTCAGAAAAATAATCGTTTCCTAAATCCTGGAGCAATTGAGCCTTGGTGGGGATTTGGGCCTGTTGTGTTCGGTCTGGGGCTCAAGCGGAGTGACGTAAGGCAGGGGAGAGGGGGTCAGGCCCCGGGAGCGGGGGTGTCATCGGTAGGCTCAGCAGCAGACAGAGGAAGCTGTGCGATTCCGCCACACCGCATCTCATGCTGGGGATTGAGGCTTGTTCAAGAGCGGTTATGCCAGCAGAACAAATCATGGCAACGCGCTCCATTTGGCTTTTGGACTTATAGTATAACCCAAAGGGCGACTGTTGAATTACGAAGATCTCTCCCTGGCTGCCCAGGCCTGGCTTCAGCCCTTGCTCGCGTGCACATGTGTGTGCGTGTGTGCGTGCACATGTGTCATGTGTGTGCCTGCCTGAGTCCCGCGTGTACTTCTGAGCACATGTGTGCACACAGCGTGGTTACATGCTAAGTCTTGGTTATATTTGCCCACATCTGCTCATGGCAAGGGCGGGTCTTCAGCATGGCTGAGAAGAGGGAGGATTCTGGGGCTGGCCCCCCCAACTCGTTTCGCTGGACCCACCCCACTGCCTTTCCCTTCTGCACTATTTCTCCACCAGACACCTCTCTTGACTGACCGGTACCAAACTGTGATTTCCATCACAGGTTATAAAGAATACCATTTCCAAGTGCAGCATTGTCCATAAGGCCTTATAAACCAGACTTGATGCCTCTCACCGTCTCTGCAAGATACTCTTTAGTAAGAAAAATATTAGAACAGCTGCACCTTACCTCTTGGACAAGCTTCTAACACTGGGGGGTGCTGTTCGAGGCTTTTCTCAGCCTGGCCCCAATCTCACTTTCCTGATTCACCAGACCTTTCTAGACCCGTCTCCCTCCAGATGGAGGAATAAAGGATAGAAGACAGCAGCCTGGGGCCCCAGGAGGACTGAGAGTTTAGTTTCTTCAGCTCTGGTCCTGTCTCTGCCACTAAGTACTTTCATGACATTGAGTCAGCCCTTGCCCTTCTCTGGCCCTCAGTTTTCTTCTCTGTGAATTGGGTGCATTAGATAATATCAAACTCTCAGCCTGAGGGACCATCAAAACCTCAAAGGATGGCTCAGGAAGTTTACAAGCAGTTAGTCTAGTTCACTGTGGCTTTCACTTGTTTGAAATCATCGTATGAGTTACTTACCATAACAAGTTCGCATGAACTGGGGGGCTTAAAACCAAAGACGTTTATTCTGTCAGAGTTCTGAAAGCCAGGCATCAGGAATCAGAAATACAGGGCTGAAATCAAGGATTTTGGCAGAGCCGCACCCCCTCCAGAGGCTCTAGGAGAGAATCCACTCCTTGCCTCTGCCAAATTCTAGTGGCGGCCACGTTCCATGGCTTGTGGCCATGTCACCCCCATCTCTTCCTCTATGGTCACACCACCCTCCCACCGGGTGTATCACATCTCCCGCTTCTAAGGATACATGGGATGGCATTTCGCGTCCACCCAGACAATCCAGGTTATCTCCCTGCTAACTTAACTTAGTCATATCTACAAAGACCCTTTTCCCAAATAAAATAACACTGGCTGGTGTTCTGAGGGGGCTACTGCTCAGCCTTCCCCAACCACGGCGTCGACTCCACTTAGAAACGTCACTATCACGGAAGGTCCTCATGTTTATCAAAGGGAGGCAGGAGTTTAAAAGGGTTGAGAAATAGTGAGCAAAATGACCTTGCAGGGGTTCCTCCCCTGCCCAGGCCAATCCCTGCAATTCTAACTCCTATGTGCTGCAGGAAACATGGGTAATTTCATTTCAACCTGAGCCAAGCACAAGCAAGGAGTGCGATGCATTTCCACTAGCCAAAGCTGATCTTAGGCACGGAGCCCAGAGGAGCCCCTACGGACAGAGTACGGCCTAGATCTGTGAGGGTCTTTGACTTAGCTGAGGAACCCCACTGCAGGCCCCACAGACCACCAGCTCCTTGGAGCCTACAGCTTGGGCCAGGCTGGTGAAGTGACCAGAGAGGTCAGGGTCTCAGGCCTTCTGACCACCCGGGGCTCTATACCCCAACCTTGGTGCTCCCAGGCAGCCCAGGAACAGGGCAGCCCAGCCCTCTGGGTCCTGCCCAGTTCATGCCCACTGCCCCCTGTCCCCATGGGAAGATGACCACCTCCCAAGCATTCCAGATGAGCCTAGAGAACCCCAGGGCCTGTTGGTGCCAGTGAGGAACCTAGCGCATGGATCACGTGGGTCCCCACCTTGCCCTCACCCCCTGCCTGCAGACTCATAACCTCTAGGAGCAACCAGCAAGGGAAGGAGGGGGAGTTTGAGGTCAGACACATTTGGGCTCACATCCTGGCTCTGTCGTTTGCCGGCTGAGTTTGCTCTGGCAAGCGAGCTCACCTCTCTGACCTAGGCCGGGACAATACCCTAAGGATCGTTGTGAAAAACAGTGAGACTGTGCCCAGTAAAAAGGGGTCCCTGGTGGGATAACATGGTGCCCTCTGCTCAGGGACTATGGCAGGGGAGTCTTCCTCAGAAGGAGTTGAGAGCAGGCAGGCACTGTGAAGTGGGTCCAGATGTGCACAGAGCAGACAAGGAGAGAAAACAGGAGCCAGTGACTGACCCGAGGCCCCTGGCAACCAGTATGTTCCTATACCCCCTCTGCCAGAAAGGCAGCCTGAGCTCAGGAGGGGAGTGGTTTGCCGACAGCCTCTCTGCAGACTGTGGTTGGGTCGGTCTCCCCACCTCAGCAGACGGTTCCTCCCTGGGCCCTGGGTAACGAAAACAGGAGTCAAAATGGGGAGCCCAGGGCTGTGGGCCTAAGAGGTCAGGGAAGGGAACACTGGGCCTAGGGCTCTTGGCAGGTCTCCCCAGGGCCAGCTCGCATCCCAGCTCAAGACCCAGCGAGGCTCCTCCTTGCTGAGCCAGCCCTCCAGGAACAGCTCTCAGGAGCCCCTGTGAGCCCACCCAGACTCTTAACATTGAAGCATGGCCGTCCTTTCTAGCTGAGGACGTCTTAAACACTCCCTTCCCACTCTCTTCCCTTTTTGTTTTGTTTTGCTTCTCTGTGAAATGGAAAGGAAACATCTCTTTCTTTCTTTCTTTCTTTCTTTCTTTCTTTCTTTCTTTCTTTCTTTCTTTCTTTCTAAAGTAAGCTTTATACCCAACGTGGGCTCAAACTCAGCCCCCAGATCAAGAGTCTCATGCTTTCCACTGACCGAGCCAGCCAGGTGCCCCAAAAAGGAAACATCTTTGACCTGGACCTATTTCTGAGTCACTGCGGGTCCTAGAGGAGGAAGCCAGGTTGTTGATGGAAGCAGGGGTATCTAGAAGAGGAAAGAGGCATGAGGGCTGCCCTGAGAACCGAGGGTCACCTTATCCCCACCTGGGGAAGCTGCTGGTGTCATTTGAGGGGTCCCTCTAGGCTATGAGCCTTTCACAGAGCCCCTCACACCTCCCCTGGGGGCTGACCGACTTCACCACGCAAACCCCTCAGAGGGGTCCCACACTCAGTTCTTCTGTCCTCATGGCCAGAAGAAGGTGTGGCTCTCACGGCTGAAGTGGGGGCTCCACGGGGAAGCAGAGGGCTGTGGGAGGCACAACCTTCACTGTCTGAGGAGGGGAGAGGTGTGTGACAGGGGCTGGGAGCCAAGGGGTCCGTGGCCAGCCCATTCCTGTGCTCATCCTAGAGGCTATAGGATGTCTCCTTCTGTATCTTGGGTCTGATAATGGGTTGGGGTATGTGTCATTGGCCAGACCGGGCAATTTTAATACGTGTTATGTTTTCCGGCCATTTGGACTGTCCGTTCTTGCTCCCGACTGCTAGAGGTCAGGCAGGGATTTCTTCCACTAGCCAAGCCTCCTCCCCCCTCCACTGCCGTGAAGGCCTTCCACCACTCACCCCACTGCTGGGGCAAAGGTCTGGAGTGGGGCACCGAGCTGGCCCCGGTTGTGCCCTTCTTAGTAGAGGGGTAGATATGAAGCAGGTAAACAGAGGCAGGGATGGGCAGGACTTGCTAGCACCCCTGAAATAGGACAGTGGTGGGCTGGAGCTGGGATGTGGTCCCCCACTACCCCGACCTACATTCTTTCTTGGGCGTGGGTACAGGTGGGGGCCACCGTTAGCTGCGGAAACCTCCCAAGGCCGGCACAGGAGCTGCTCAGGAACAGATGCTCCAAAGGGACCTGAGTCTCAGCAAAGTCGCTGAGAGGCCACAGTACCAGCTCCTCCCCCAGCGCCCCCTCCTAGCAGCAACAGGGCGCTCTCCAAACCTCAGCCGGTGCCCCCAGGTCCAGGCTGCTTCTGTAGGCTCCGCCATCAGCCACGGAGGCAGTGATCCAAGCTGTAGAGCACCCAGGGCTGTCCCCACACATTGGGGACAATGTGGGAAGTCCCGCTGTCAACTGCATGCCAAACAACCCGAAGCTGTCCCATCCCAGCACCATCGCTAGTGGATGGGCGAGGAGGTGGGACTCCCTGGTGTGTGTGGAGGCCTTTATTCTAGGGGAGGAAGCAGAAAGAATCCCCCAGCCCAGGGTAGCAGAAAGGGAGAGGCAGCCTGTCTGTGCAGGAGGGCCCTGAGAGACGGGCTAAGAACAAATGCTTTATCTTCATGAAAGGAAAGGGATCACCCTGGGGCCTGCTGTAGCTGGTGTTCCCTGCACGCCGGCTCCCCGCTTCTCTCTCCTAGGCTGCCTGCCTGGCTCCCTTCCTGGGCCTGCGGTCTCTCCTCCCTCCAGTGAGGACTGTACTGCCGGGCTCAGGCTCCAGTGCCTTTGGATGGGGTCGGTGAGCCCAAGCAAGAGCTTCCCAGAAAGGGGGCTCAGAGGCAGGCCGCACAGGGCAGGGGTGGAGAGACAGGTTCCAGGGGTGGAGAGACAGGTTCCAGGGCTGGGGGCTGGCCCCAGTCAAGCCCTACATTTGCCACATTGTCCCTGAGTAAACTGGGCCCCCTCCAGCGCCTCAGGCCTCTCCTCTCACACCCAGCAGCATGCACACTCCTCCTGGGGGCTCTGGCATCAAGGGATGGGTACGTACAGCTGGTCTACCCCGTGGGGGCTTCAGAGAGCCGGCGCCGTCCTGGGGCAGGGCCTTGTGGTCGCCATCTTGACTTCTTGACAATTCTCTGCCACCACGTCTCCCTCCATTTTCCTCTACCTCTCTTGATATCTGCTTGCTTCTTTTTTCTCTCCTTCTTGGACCTGTGAAATCCCTGTTAACCTGCTGTCAATCTCACCTTCTTTTTTTCCCCGTCATTCCTTTTTCTCAGGATCTCCCTCAGCTTTAGCTGTCCGTACCCAGTTAGCTCCATGTGTGCTTTGCTCAGAAACAGTTCTTAGCCATCCCCTTGGGTCCAAACTCAAGGTTGCCACCCAAGTTGATAGGCCCCTGACCTGAGTTAAACTACTAGAGAAATCCCCAAATGATTCTTCTTCTTTCATTGCCAAAATCTCCAATTCAGTGCTGTCCTCCTCCCCAGCTGTAGAGGGGGAGGCTTTGCCTAGTCTGTTGGCAGAGGCATTGCTGTGACCAGAGACAGAATGGTAGCTGGAAAGAGCCAGGAAATAACCCAGAGGATGTGCTAAGGCAACACAGCAAGTGGGGGAGGGTGCAAGGACACAACAGGAGAATCAGGCTGAACCAAATAATTTCTGCATCAAAACCTGTTTTTCGGGGGATCAGTAACCAAAACTGGGAAGCCCTCCTGTCCTCCAGGCATTTTGCTGGGTTTGTCTGTGTAGGCGTAGTCCCAAGAGAGGACTCCCCAGATGGGGGCAGCCCAGCAAGAGTGCTACAGACAAGTCCAAAGGGTGTTTCTAGGGTTTGCAATGTAGACTTTCCCTTACCTGTCTTTAGCAAACTATACCTTTCTCACTTTTGCCCAGGTGTGAGTACATACCTTTTGGAAGCCTAGTGGGGTTGGGGTTCTCACCTGGGCCATCCGGATGTGCGCAGAGAAAGGCACTGAGGGTGCAAAGCTAGGAGGAGGAAATCCCAGGAACCTTCCACATTGGTCTCCTTTTGTGACTGGGAGACATGGGTACAAAGCAATGTATGGTCTGCTAGTCCTGGGTAGAAATGGGTGGACATGGCCCTAAAGGAGGGTGCAGGGATGCATAGATGTGTGCAGGGTAAGTGTGCACGTGAGCCGAGAAAACAGCACTGGGAACTCAGGCCAAGAGAGATGTGACACAACCATACATCCGCGTATGCTCCTCACCCCCACATACCTGGAGAAAATGCTGCTGGACCGTCAAAGCCAGCACAGCGCTGGCCACTGACAGGGACTCTGCCTGCCCGCCACACTGCCCCACAAGGACACTGATGTCCAGCTGCAGCTCAGGGTGTAAACCCCGTGGGCCCTCTGCTTTCCTCTCCTTGAAGCAATGGCACCAGGATTAACCCATATATTGTCTGCATATGCACCCCTGGTGTTCCTGGTTTTATTGTCGGCAGGAGGCCCTGGGAAGGGAGAAAAGACAGTAGAAAGAGCGTATCACTTAATTTCATTAGTAAAAGGATACAATCTCATTTTGCACCCCTTCCTGGTGAAGAGGACACATAAAGTGTTGGTGAGTTAATGCAGACCTCACTCAAGGAGTGTGCTTCTAGCCTGGCAGCCTCTACACCCCCGATCCAAGATCCCGCGTGGCCCTGGGACAGCACAACGTGGTGTGTTCATGAGATGCATCAGGGGATTGAAGCTGATCTCTCTGGTGCTTTCTACAGGGTTCCAGAACTTTAATGGGTCTGTGCAATGTGAGATTTTCATAGTCCATAAAGCCTGGCCTGGCTTTGCACATGTGAACCAGGCATGCTGAGCCCTGTGCCCAAAAAACACTAGAATGTTCACATTAGGCAATTATCATCTGTGACCATGGTGATGTCACCAACGCAGGCTTGGGAGGATGACCTCCCCAGCTTTAGGACATGCTCTAGGCCTGCTTGGAATACAGCTCAGGCTGGGGACAGCTCTAGAGCTCTGTGCTCCCAAGGATATGAGCCTTAACTCTCAGCTGTTCCCAAGCCCATACCCCAGGAGCCACAAAATTCCTTCTCATTCTTGGTTAAAATAGAGTAAATGTTCCCCCCTCAAAATGTTCTATCTTTGAACACTAAGTTCAAGAGGAATGTGAGTGGCAGAGAGCTTCTTTAGGTGTGAAGGCAAGGGAGACGGGGCCCTATTCTCACAGCCAGGACCCCCGCCACAGCACTTCACCCCCAAGGATTAACGAAAGACAAGTGCAGGCCTGGGGAGCATATGACTTGTCAGGTTTGTCTTCAGGGGAAGCCCTGAGACGAAGGTGAGGGGGAGGTCTGTGTAGAGGAGCAGTGGCTGCCTACACTGCACCCCAGTGCCTGGTCAGCTCCTCATGAACAGTGATCACCTGTGAGGATGCTTTTAGCTCTAAGTAAGAGAAAGTTCTGGCCCAACTAGCTCAATCCACAAGTAACCCTGGTGTCTTGCAAAACAGGAAGCCCAAAGTTGGGGTGGGCTCTAGGGTCTCCAGGAGCAGCTCTGGCTCTGC
Source organism: Lontra canadensis (assembly GCF_010015895.1). NCBI lineage: Eukaryota > Metazoa > Chordata > Mammalia > Carnivora > Mustelidae > Lontra > Lontra canadensis. The sequence goes on from NW_022631022.1 coordinate 18,181,110, forward strand.
TTTTCCGCTATGGGCTTCGAGCCTCTATTCAGCTATTCTGAGAGAGATAAGTTTTTCCTGTGTGCTCTTTTAAAAGTTTTTTAAAATCAATGTGAGCACACGATCCATACCTCTCAGCCATCTTTCCCTCACATCTCACTGACCAGATATCCATTCCTGAAACAACTGGCAAGGGAAGTGGGACCACTAAGACTGCCTTCATGAAACCCACACGTCCGAGAGCAGGTCAACCCTGAACACAGCCTAGGTGCTATTAGGGGAGAAACGGCTGATGGTGAGATGGATATTGGGTACGTGACCAACAATGCCTGCTCCAGGAAGTCAGACAGAAACTAGTTTTGACATGTTCCCTGCATCACTTGGAAAGAAAAGGCTTTCTTTTTCTTTTTTTCTTTTTTTTAATACTAAAAAAAGAAAAGGATGCGAGAGAGTCATGGCAGGTCAGAGGCTGAACTGGACTGTTGGACAGAGTTCCTCCCATCCATACTTTCTGCTGCTCACAGCACTTTCCTATCCACTGTCTCATTTGATAACCATAATGACACTGTGAGCAAGGCAGGGATATGATTTTTATCTCCCTTTGACAGGTGAGGAAGAAGAGACACCAAGACCTAAAGTGACATCCCGGGATCTCTTCGAGGCACTGCTTTCATTCATGCCACCTAGATATACTTACATGAAATTGTGGCTTATTTTTAGATCTTTTAGGAAAAAGATTCATTCTCACTGGTTACGTGATCCCAGAGGTCAGCCTCTGCAGGCAAGCAGCTAGGTTCTCAGGACACTTCTCAGGATATCCAGGGCTTTTTTTTTTTTTTCTCCCTCTTCCACCTCGTAAAGATGCAAAGATGTCCTTCCCGGTCCTAATCAAAGGTTTTTCTATTAATATAGAAACAGGATGCTTCCCAAACTATCCTTGCCCTCCAAGGAATGGCACTGTCCTTGGTACTGTCCTCTGCTTCCCAGCACTTGCTGCTCTTGAAGCCTCTTTTCAGCTTCAAAGGCTGGATTCTTTTTTTTTTTTTTAAGGGGGGAAGGGAGAGAGAGAATGCCAAGCAAGCTCCACGCCCAGCGTGAAGCCTGACACAGGACCCAATCTCGCAACCCTGAGATCATGACCTGAGCCTAAATTAAGAGTCAGATGCTTAACCTACGGAGCCATGCAGGCACCCCTTCAAGGCTGGATTCTTAAACCAAGATCTAGAGGGATTATGGGATTATTTCGGAGGGGGGGTGGTTATTTCAGTCCACCTGAGCAACCCTTGTTACCCCATCAACAAATTCCTCTATGGCAGGCAAATTAGGTATTAACTGAAGAATGATTTGCAAGCTCCAGACACATGCTCCCATGTGATTCTATCTGTAGCACTAAACACCCTACACTCTAGATCAAGGTCAGCAAACTTCAACTCACAGCCAAATCTGGCCTGCCACCTGTTTTAATAGAGTTTTATAGGAATATTACTGTATTACTTATTATCTATGACTGCTTTTACTCTACAACAACAGAGTTAAGTAACTGAGGCAGAGACTGTCTGACCTGCAAAGCTTCAATAATTACTAACTGGCCCTCTCTAGTTTGCTTCCTTTGGGGCACAAGACTTTGTTTTGAGTACAATCGCTTTGAGTACTTTTTAAGTTTTATTTTATTTAAATTCAATAAATAAACATACAGCATATTATTAGTTTCTGAGGTAGAGTTCAGTGTCTCATCAGTTGCATATAACATCCAGTACTCATTACATCAAATGTCCTCCTTAATACCCATTACCCAATTATCCCTTCCCCCCACCCACCTCGCCTCCAGCAACCCTCAGTTTGTTTCCTATGATTAAGAGTCACAGTTTTGCATTATTGATAATCCCCTTTATTCCTACCTTTTTGCTGTAACTCAGGATGGGGCCTTCCCTAGTTTCCTCTGCTTCTGGATAAACAGAGTTCTCTACCTGTGTGCGTCCCAGGTCCATCTCCTCTCTTCAAATTCAAACCACGCTCCTCAAATACTAACTCAGTGGTGTTCTCTCACCCCTTCTTGAAGAAGTGTCCCGAACTCATCCATTTCAGGCACACAGCCTTCTGCTCATCCTCCTTGAGCCAAGCCTCTTGTCTAGACCAGGCCAGCAACTAACTGATTAATCAACCACTAGGAGTCTCAAACTTCTTTATTACCTTTATAGTGTGTTAGGACATTTCAGTTGCAAATAACAGAAATCTGATCCAAATTAGCTTAAAGAAAGATTCTGCTAGAAAGCCCAAAAGCTGATCTTACTCCTCCCAGCACTCAGCTGACGCCATCAAAATTCAGCAGCATGGCACCTCTTGGCTCTGTGTCCTCCAGACCCGCTTCATTCAGGCAGGTCTGTACCACACGGTGGGCAAAGGGCTGCAAACAGATCCAGGTCTCAAAGCTTCTCAACAGCCCCAGCAGAAGATACACTGCCTTCCTTCTAACAAAAGAGCCCAGGACCGAGTCTCAGTGGCTTGGTGGGATCACGTGATCACTGCTGAGCCAATCACTGGCCGGGGGAGGGGAATGCTGGGATTGACCAGGCCTGGGCTAGGCGGTGAGGTGGTGGAAATGGTGGGTGTGCAGGTAACCTTCTAGATAGGCAGGTTCCGAGTGAAAGGGGGCCAGAGGAAAATGCTCCTGCCTGATGGAGGAAGAGATACTGGCCCAAGCAAGGACTGTGGATAAATCTCTCACCCCACCTGCAGGGTTTGTGCTAGTGCTCCCACAGGGAGTTTCATTTTCTTCTTCTCGACTGTCTTCTCGATGTAACAGTGCTCCAGTCTCTCCCAGCTTACATGACTAAGACTGTGCTTCTCAGGCTTATAATACACCCTCCCTCTTGCCTGCCCCTCCAGCCTTGCCTCCGACCCTCTCCTTTATCTCTTAAACTCTGCCGTGTCAGGCTTCCACCAGCAATTTCCCAAATGTCCCAAGTCTTCTCTGAAATCTCTGCACATTCCACTCCCTCTGCCTTTCTCATTTCGTCTGCATGGCACGCTTCTGATTCACTGCCCAGATCAAGAATCCCCTCTTCTGAGAAGCACCCCCAAGTTCCAGGATGTAAAAAAGCATTCCCTCAACTGTGTGCACCATCACTGCCCCGCACCCATGTCCTGCTGACCTTCCAGGTGGCACTTACCCACCAGATTTGTCTCTCTCTGTTTATCTTTGTCTACTCTTTTAGATTGTAGTCTCCCTGAGGTAGGGACATTTTCAGGAAATGTTTGTTTCATGAAAGCATCTTTTCAGTGAGCTGGCCTTTGGGTGGTCTCTCCAACACCAGCCTTGCGGCAATGCCAGTCCCTGTAAAATCCCATAGGATTAATGAGGGACCACAGTCTTAAAGGGGGATGAAGCCAATTAGACACATTACTAATGAATGCAGTCTACACTTAGCGGACACTTTATGTGTCAAGCCCTATGCATTGGAACCATCAAAGTGGTTCAGGCACGTTCTCAACCTCAGGAAAATCACTGTGTGTCGTCAGAAATGAAGACATAGAAGCTGCTTGTCTTTTCATTGCTCTCCTTCCAATACCTAGCCTTGTGCCTCACACATAATCAATGTTTAATAACAGTTGCTGAACAAAGCAATGAATAAATGAGTAAGAGAAGGAATAAATGCAATGGAAGGTGGAGGGAAGGCTCTGCCTGGCTCTGGGGTCAAAAAAGAGAGCCAGGGGGACATCATGTCATCAACTCTAGTTTACTGAGGGTGCCAGGCACTGTGCCAGTTGCTGGGGCTTCAGGGAGAAGGGACATTTTTACCCTGTGCTCAGTGATCCCACAGCCCAGGGGCTGAGGCCATATGGGAAAATCAATGCTTACAAGACAGGGTGTGAATTACAGAGCAAAGGCACACTGAGAGCTGTGATAAGACAATGTGGTGGAGGAGCACAAGGGGGGGAAGCCACTGAATTAATTGATTGAGCAATCAGTGTCTTTCATCATGAGATCTCTGTGTTCTCAGCTCTTTCCTGGGTTTTCTGTGGGAGCTCCAAAAAAAATCATAATCCATTTGCTCAAGGATATTATAATCGATGATAAAGAGAGGGGAAAAAAAAACACTCATAGGTCACTAAGTAAAGAATCAAAACATTGGATCATGCCTGGGTATGTGCTAAATTCACAGACACAGAACACACAGAATAGAGAACTCAGGTTCACAGTGAGCTCAGGTGGTTGGGAAGGGCTTTATGGAGGAGAAAAATTCTAGAAGGGAAGCTCTGGGGACTAGAGATCTCTGAGGGTCTCCAATGCCAGGCTAGGACCTTATAGACTTTTATAGTTTATTTTGTAGGCAGCATAGAATATGGAGTTGGGGAAGGGTATGATTAGATATGAATTTTAAAAAAATTACAAGGGACATAATATAGACAATGGGGGGGGAGATGGAGATACAAGAAGGAATAAGGAGGAGGGGGGATCCTGCGAAGAGCCCTTGCTGTAGCACCAGTGAAAGGTCGTGATGGCTTCAACCATGTCCTTCTGTTGAGATAACCTGGCTCCTAGCAGTTGACTGGCCCTTACCCTCCGCACATGGGCAAGGGAAGGGTTCTTGGGGGGGGGGGTCTAATTCACTTATTCACTCAACAAATATATATTGTTCTAAACACAGATCTAGGCACAGAGTATAGAACTGTGATCAAAACAAGAGCCCCTGCCTTTCTGGAGCTCGCACCCTGTTAGTTAGTCAACTATTGTGGTAGATTGCTCCCAGGGAGAAAAGAAAGCTGGTCCAGAGTTGCCTTTCAGGGCAGTACATCTGGGAGGTTCTCTTGGTAAGCAGTCAGCTTCCCCCCACCACACACACCTCTCTCCCAGAGCCCCCTTGGCTAATAAGCCATGTGCTTCTTCCATTTTATCCCATTTAATCCTGATCCCCAGCAGAGCCTAATGAGGTGGATGGTGGTGCCCATTATGCAATGAGAGTGTGTGGGCAAGGACTCCCTGGGACGCCGCAGGCAATGGCTTCCCTTACAGGGTACTGAGGCAGGGGGCATCTGTGGGAGGATGCTGCTGTACCTCAGGCAGGGAGTTTGTGGGGAGGCCCTGTGTCAGGAAAAGAAGACCTCCTCAATGCCTGAGTTGGTCCATGGATACCTGGGGTGGGCCGCATATCTCACTACAAAAAACTCTGGTAGCCACAAAATTCTAATCAGACTCAGACATCAGGATCTAAGATGATAACTGTGATGCAGAAAACACGCAAAATAACCAGGCAGCCTTTGTAATTAACTTCCGCTCCCTTCCAGCACTCATTTGGAGTTAATGGTTTCTTAATTCAGTGCTCATTTGGTGACTTTAATTTCCAATTAATTTTGCCGATTTTCCTCCGAGGTGTTCATGGTGTGATAGAAATTCCTGCATGGTTAAGTCCCCACCACAGGGACCTGGGGATGAGGTCAAGCTGTCACCAGAAGGGCTGGACCCTGTCTGAGTGCCAGGAGTGGGAGCCTTCTGAGTTGAGGGGTCCTTAGGAGATCCTTCTGCTAGGAGGGGCCGGTGACAACTGATAATGTGGTGGAGGGGTTGGGGATGCCCTTGAGTTTCTCTAGCTCTTGATAAGAGTTTTGATTTATTGCAGGGAATAGGTTAAGAGAGAAAACCCAGCCCTGCTGGAAGTAGAAGGGAAGAGTCACGATCAAGGACAATACTCTCCCTTCTGTCAAGCAAAGGAGGATTTGAGAGGTCTTAGTGCTCTGTGCTGGTACCACTGGTGCCCAGCCCAGATCCCCTTTGCTGTGTAACTGTAACTGTGTAACTGATCCCCATTTTGTAACTGTAGCAGGTATCAACTGTAATAGCCCACAGCCCCTGTCTTCACTAGAATTGCCCTTGACAAATGGAATTCACCTCTTCTGGGATGGTCCACTCTTCTGCTGCTCAAGGCATCCTGTAAACAAAGACTGAGTGGTATGGGTGAAAGGCTAACTCCTGCCTCTCGCCTCAGGATGAGACTGCCTCTGTGGCGCAGTTGGTGTTCCCAAGTAGGACAGCCAGACCCCAGGTGAAACCACAGCCTTAGTTAAGTTGTTCTCATGTTCTCCCTTCCTTCCCTTTCTCTCTTCCTTTCTCTTTTAAGGATCTTTCAATAAGTCCCATGCATCTGAATCACTGGTTTGGGCTTGGTTTCTAGGGAACCCAGACTGCAACAGTGCTTTTTATCTTAAACTTTTGTCTAGCTCTTACAGTGTGTCAGACATTGCTCTAAGTCCTTTACAAAAGAAGTTCATTTCATCCTCATAGGAACCTATGAGGTAGGTATCGGTGCCGTCCTTATACTGAGAGAAGAAAACTGAGACAGAGAGGTTGAGAGACTTGCCCACGACCACTATAGGTAGTAAGTGCAGAACAGGAACTTGAACTCAGTCAGTCTGGTTTCAGACTCTGTGACCTTAGCTATTATGCTGCCCAAGATGTAACCATTAACCCCAGTAATTGCTCTGAAGTCGTGGGCAATATAATTCAAGAGCATGACCATTCAGAGGGATGAGAGATAGATGGCTTTTCCTGAAGTCCTTTGTCAGGGGGTTAAGGAACAGAGAGATCTGAAACCCTGGAGCTTTGACCCCATGATATCAGGACACTCTTAGGGAAACTCTCTTTCTGCACCCCCAGGGATGGTACTGAAGAATGATAGTATGACTCAGTGAAGGAAGTGCTAGTGTGAAATCAGGCAACCCAGATTCTAGTGCTGACTGTGTCCCTGACTCCTTTCATAACTTGTGATGAGTAATTTCTCATCAGTGGGTCCATTTCTCCATCTCTACTATGTGGGTGAGAGTTAGTTAAAAGTCTTGATGAGCCACAGCTCTAACATTTAGACTTTAGGAAGTAGAAACATGGCACTCCCTTGGGAATCGTCCGTTAGAGGGTGAAACCAGATGTCTATGGAAAGCAAAGGAGATACATTCCATGATCTGCAAATGCTAATGGTTCTGCCCCCCGGGGATTATGGGGAGAGGTCCACAAGGCCACAAAAGGACCTGAGTCACAGTGACCGCTCAATGCCCATTTATGAAACCACTTGCTGATAAGCATTTATTGAGTGCCTCCATTATGCCAGGGACTATGTACATGTAATTCATGTCTCCCCTCCATAGGAGCACAATGGAGCTACCTTCCCAGAAATTGCTGTCAAATCATTGACCCTTGCTCAACTTACCATCAAAGGACCAGTATTACGTAAAGAACCCTCCCCCTAACACACACGCAGTCATATTTAAATCTCCATGGGGGGTCTCCATTGTATTTGGAGGTAAGTATTTTCTCCTATAAAGAGGAACCGTGATCTTGCTCTCCTGCCAGAGACCCTCTCAGCATTTCCTACTGCCTATGGAGCCACAGAAGGAGACCCCACTACTGCCTCCATGGCCAATGCCTTTTTTGAGAAAGCCACATCCACTATACTCCCAAAGCTGCCAATCCATAGGGGGACATGGAGCATGATGTTCTTTTCAATGTTCCCCAAAAGAAGAGGAGCGATTCCCTTGGTCACCTGAGGCAGGACCGGAACAAGGTGAGGGTGGTGAGGGAGGGTGAACAAGAGTAGTATAAATATTTATTCTTTCCTTCTCCCCTACCCCCACAAAACCCACCCTCACCCCAGACTCCTCCAGACCTTAGCAAGACTATATCCTAGGGCAGCCTCCTCCCCACAGACCTGGGAGGCAAGGAAGGGGCAGAGCAAGATCCCATCTAACATCATGCCCTCTGTGATTCCCAGTCTCTATACCCCCCAAAAGCTGACCCCCCCAAATATCCATGGTAATAGCTGCTGCCAGATCAAAGGTGGTGTGGGACACTCAGACCCAAAGCCTGTTGGAGAGTGCTGGAGCTGTCATAGCTAATGCTGTCACAGATCCCAAAATCCCCAGCTGGCAAGAGCTGCAAAGTCTAACCAGCCAGGGCTGTTTTCTCACTTTTCTAATGCTGTGGGTAAAAAAAGACACCTTTGTGGAGGACACCAACTCTACTCTTGGAGCCAGGGCCCCAAGGTAACATGCTGCACAACCTGGAGATTATGCCTATCCTTGTGGCTGTTAACATCAGCTCTGATGGACACTTTGTTCTGTGCTCCCAATCTCTTTTCTCCCCATCTCCATCCTACAGAAGAACAGCTCTGACCACATGCCTCTCCTGCCAAAAACCTTCAAAGCCCTTCAAAAAACAAATGGATAAGATCTGAATGAGTCCTGTGGCATCCAAGGGCAGCTGTTCTCTGGCTGTAAACCATCTTAACTGATACCACAGATTCTGGTCAAATCTGGAAACCCATTCTCTCAAACTTGGTGCCAAGCCTCAGGGCCTTTGCATGTGACATTTCCTCTGCTTTGAGTGCTCTACCCTCCCGCATCCCACCTGCGGGAAGGCTATGAGTACAGGGAGGACCCTGGCCATGGGCACCAGATAGCAAGTCAGCCAATATTATCACCTCCCTTGGAGCCCATGCTCTCTTCCTCACTCCCCTAGCCCCTGTCTTCCTAGATCCTGGTGAATGCAGTAGAATTATAATATGGGGATTAGAATTATAGGACAGGGATTAGAATTATGGTAAAATTGTAGTATGATGATTTGAATTATAGTAGAATTATAGTATAGGGATTGGAATTATAGTAGAATTATACTCTATGGAAATTAGAATTATTGTAGAATTACAATATGAGGATTAGAATTATGGTAGAATTATAGTAGAGGCATTAGAATTATTGTAGAATTATAATAATTAGAATTATACTATGGGATTGGAATTATGGTAGAATTACAGTATAGGAATTAGAAATATGATAGAATTACAGTACTGGGATTAGAATTATGATAGAATTATAGTGTAGGGATGCAAAATATGGTAGAACTATAACCAACACCACACAAATACAAAGGAGTATAAGAGAATATTATGAAAAATTACAGGCTAACAAATTGGACAGCCTAGAAGAAATGGATAAAGCCCTAGAAACATAAAACCTCCCAAAACTGAATTAGGAAGAAATAGACAGTTTGAACAGACTAGTATCTGCAATGAAATGGAATCAATAATAATAATAATAATAAAAAGCTCCCAACAAACAAAAGTCCAGGACCACATAGCTTCACAAGTGAATTCTATCAAGTGCGTAAAGAAGAGTTAATAGCTATTCTCCTCAAACTATCCAAAATATAGAAGAGGAAGGAAATCTCCCAAACTCATTCTATGAAGTCAGCATTACCCTGATACCAAAACCAGATAAAGACACCACAAAAAAGGGAACGATAGGCCAATAATTCTGATGAACATAGATGCAAAAATCTGCAACAAGGGATCAGCAAACTGGGGCACCTGGATGGCTCAGTGGGTTAAGCCTCTGCTTTCAGCTCAGGTCATGATCTCAGGGTCCTAGGATCAAGCCCCACATTGGGCTTGCTGCTCAGCAGGGAACCTGCTTCCCCCTCTCTCTCTGTCTGCCTCTCTGCCTACTTGTGATCTCTGTCTGTCAAATAAATAAATAAAATCTTTTTTAAAAAATCAGCAAACTGAATCCAACAATACATTAAAAAAATCATTTGCCACAATCAAGTGGGATTTACTCCTGGGATGCAAGGATGGTTCAACATTCTTAAATTGACCAACATGATACATCACATCAGTGAGAGGAATGATAAAAATCATATGATTATTTTGATAGATGCAGAAAAAGAATTAAACAAAGTACAACATCCATTCATGATAAAAACCCTCAACAAAGTAGGATTAGAAGGAACATAACTCAACATAATAAAGTCCAGCTATGAAAATCCCATAGCTGACATCATATTGGATGATGAAAAACTAAGCTTTCACTTAAGATCAAGAACAAAAGGAGAAGTCCACTCTTACCACTTTTATTTAATATGGTACTGTAAGTCCTAGCCACAGCAATCAGACAAGAGAAAGAAATAAAACACAACCATATTGGTAAGGAAGAAGTAAACTTTCACTATGTGCAGAGGACATGATACTCTACATAGAAAACCTTAAGGACCCCACCAAAAACTACTAGAACTGATAAATGAACTCAATAAGGTTGCAGAACACAATCTGTTGCATTTCTACACACTAATAATTAAGTATTAAGTATAATTAAGTTGCATTTCTACACTAACAGAAATCTGTTGCATTTCTACACATTAATAATTAAGTAACAGAAAGAAAATTAAGAAAGCAATCCTATTTATGATTACACCAAAAATAATAAAATACCTAGGGATAAACTTAACCAAGGAAGTGAAAGAACTATACTTTGACAACTCTAAAACCCTGATGAAAGAAACTAAATATGACACAAACAAATGGAAAGATATTCCATGTTTATGGATTGGAAGAACAAATATTGTTTAAATGTTGATGCTATCCAATGCAAGCTACAGATTAAATGTGATCCCTATCAAAATACCAACAGCATTTCTCACAGAACTAGAACAAATATTCCTCATTTGACTAGAACCACACAAGACCCCAAATAGCCAAAACAATCTTGAAAAAGAAGAACAAACCTGGAGGTACCATAATCCCAGATATCAAGGTATACTACAAAGCAGTAATAATCAAAACAGTATGATACCTGGACAAAAATAGACATAGATTAATAGAACAGGATAGAGAGCCCAGAAATAAACCTGCAATTATGTGGTCAATTAATCGTCAACTAAGGAGACAAGAATATGCAATGGGAAAAAGACAGTTTCTTCAATAAATGGTGCTGGGAAAACTGGACAGCAACATGCAGAAGAATGAGACTGGACCCACTTTCTCACATCATATGCAAAAATGAACTCAAATTGGGTTAAAGACCTAAATGTGAGACATGAAACCATGAAAACCCTAAAGAGAACACGGGCAATAAAGTCTCTGACATCAACCATAGTGACATTTTTAAGATATGTCTCCTGCGGCAAGGGAAACAAAAGCAAAAATAAACTTCTGGGACTACATCAAAGTAAAAATCTCCTGCACAGCAAAGGAAACAATCAACAAAAGTAAAAGGCAACCTACTGAATGGGAGAAGATATTTGCAAATGACATATCCTATAAAGAATTAGTATCCAAAATATAAATAACCTACACAACTCAACACCAAATACACAAATAATCTAATTCAAAAATGGGAAGAAGATATGAACAGACATTTCTCCAAAGAAGACATCCAAATGGCCAACAGACACATGAGAAGATGCTCCACATCATTCATCATCAGGGAACTGCAAATCAAATCCACAATGAGAGACCACCTCATACCTGTCAGAATGACTAAAATAAAAAAACACGAGAAACAACAAGTGATGACAAGAATGTGGAGAAAATGCAAGCCTCATGAGCTGTTGGTGGGAAGGCAAGCTGGTGCAGCCACTACAGAAAACAGGATGGAACTACTCTTCCATTCAAAAATTAAAAATAGAATTACCGTTTGATCCAGTAATCACATGACTGGGTATTTACCCAAAGAATATGAAAACACTAATTTGAAAAGATACATGCCCCCTGTGTTTGTGGTAGCATTATTTACAATAGACGAATTAGGGAAGCACCCCAAGTGTCCACTGATAGATGAACAGATAGAGAAGATGTAGCATGTATATGATGGAATGTTACTTAGCCACGAAAAAGATGAAATCTTGCCATTTGCAACAACACAGTTGGATCTAGAGGGTATCAGGCTAAGTGAAATAAATCATCCAGAGAAAGACAAATACCGTATGATTTCACTCGTATGTGGAATTTAAGAAACAAAATAAACAAAGAAAAAAGAGATAAAGCCAAAAACAGACTCTGCACTACAGAGAACAAACAGGATGGCTACCAGCGGCATGAAATAGGTGAGGGGGAGTGAGAGTACATTTATCACAATGAGCACTGAGTAATGTAAGGAGTTGTTGAATCACTATATTGTACACCTGCAACTAATATAACACTGTATGTTAATTATGCTGGAATTAAAATAAATAAGATTTTAAAAAATGAAATACCCTGGTGCAGGAAGGAAATTGGAGAAAGAGAGAAGAGAGAGGCCAGGGTATATCCCCCCAGGGAGAAAAAAAAAATTATGGTAGAATTGTAGTATGGGAATTAGAATTATGGTACAGTTTCAGTATAAGAATTAAAATTATGGTGGAATTATAGCACAGAGATTAGAATCATGGTAACATTACAGTACAGGGATTAGAACAATGATACAATTATAGTATGGGGATTAGAATTATGGTGGAATTATAGTGTGGGGATTAGAATTAGGGTAGAATTATAGTACAGGGATGGAAGGGCCCTGAGAGCTCCGAGTCCTCTCACATCCACCTAGATCCATGATTCTCATATTTAGGGTGCATTTAATTGCCCATAAGATCTGGGCCCCATGTTCAAACTTTCTGATCCAGGAGTGTGGAGTGGGGCTTGAGAACGTGCGTTTCCAGCAATCTACCAGATGATGACAATGCTTCCGCTCCAAGTCTCACACTCTCTGAACCACTGACCTCGATTTTGACTCAGAAGGTAAACTTCTATTTGTTTTCCCCAAAAGGATTCGATGCCAGAGCACTCACTTTGGTATCCATTGATGGCGTGGTTACTGAGAGAAAGGCAGGGATTTCAGGCACCCGCCATTCAGAGCCTTGGGGAAGGTTTTGGGTATCAGTATTTATAATGAAGTCACTGAAAAGAACATGAAATTCTCTACAGGAAAAATAATCAGAGTGATCCATAAAGTAGCATTCTGTAACAATATCAATAGCGACAATAATAATAGTAATAACATGATTATAATATAATGTCGTTTACCCTAATGTGTTACATCCAGATTGATCTGAGCAATAGAAAAGAATTACTGACATACACAAAACCTCGCAAAGTCTAGCTTCCACATATTTGGGGCCATTTGGATGACGGCAATGGCAATGAAGACGATAATATCAAAACACATTTGGACACAGCTTTCTCATTTCTAAAGCACTTTTACTGGTTTTATTTTAGCAGTAACACTGAAAAGTGAGTAGGCAAGCTTCTCCAGTTTATGGACGAGGCTCACATTCTCTTGTCCTTTAAGCCTTCACTCGGCAAACATGGACTTGAGTATCATAGGCAGGTCAGGGGGTGAGAGGGGCGGAGATAGGGTTGCAGATAAAATGCAGGACCCCCGACTGAGTTTGAATTTCAGATAAGCAAAGAATCACTCTGTGTGTAACTGTGGCCCCAATATTGCATGGGACATCCTTGTCCTAAAACAATTATTCATCGTTCATCTGAAGTTCAAATTTAACTGGGTGCCCTGTATTTTTACTTGCCAGGTCTCACAACCCCAGTGGAGAAGGAAGAGGCAGAGCCATAGAGAGACCGGCACAACCCAGTGTGGCCAGTAGTGAGTTAGAGGTAAGCGCTGGAATGGTGGGAGCCCAGGAAGGCCTAGGGCTGGTTAAATGAATGAAATCATTAGTGCAGGGCAGAAAGGCAGGCCCAGCAGGAGACCCAGCTGACACAGTAGCCCAGAGCCGTGATCCCAGGCCTTGGTTTATTCACTGCATCTCCACACCTTGGTCCAAACATCAGAGGCAGAGAAACTGATTCTATCAATAGACTGGGGTTGGTTAGGGCTCTGAAGTCTGTAGCAGCTCTATGTGGGTTTGGGATGCTTTTTTTTTTTTAAGATTTTATTTATTTATTTGACAGACAGAGATCACAAGTAGGCAGAGAGGCAGGCAGAGAGAGAGAGGAGGAAGCAGGCTCCCTGCTAAGCAGAGAGCCCGATGCAGGACTCGATCCCAGGACCCTGAGATCATGACCTGAGCTGAAGACAGAGGCTTAACCCACTGAGCCACCCAGGTGCTCAAGGTTTGGGATGCTTTAAAGTTAACAGCACGGGGGTAGCAGAACTTATGAGGCCTGTTCCGGCTTCTTTGGGCTTATCGTAGCAGCAAGTCAGAGTGCTAATCTGACTTCCTGCCTGATCTCTCCCTCTTCCTTTGGTAATAGGTCATTATAGCTGGGGACATGGCCTCTTAGGACAAAACCAACACTTCCCAGTTTCCCTGGATGTGGCCTGGCCAGTAGGGTATGGTGGACACCATCTGAAACTCTGTCGGGGCGCAGTATAGGAAACAGAAACTCCCCCAGAGTTCCAAGCCAAATGGGACTTCATAAAGGACAAGGGGCTTCCAAAGTCATGAGGTCCCAGCAATGCAGTGCCAAGGCTTCCAGGCTCTGTGAGAGCACAGCAGGGCTGGGGAGGGCACGCTGAACGTCACCTCACCCTTACTGCCAGTGAGGAGAAGGGTGTCTCGGTGCAGGTGACTTCCCAGCACCACAGATAATCTGCCCCCCACCACCCCAGAGCCTCGCAAAGGCTGTAAGGGATGGGACCTGGGCTTGGGCCAGAAAGAAACTCCTCTTTCAGTCACTGTGCCAGTGGCAGAGTCCATGTCCTGAACCAGCCCCATCAAGGGTCAAATGTGGCCTTACTGGTATCACTCCCAGAATGGGTAGTGTTCATATTCCTGGGGTGTCGAGGCAGCCCGGCTGTCAGGAGTGTGGGGAGACCTACTCCATCCACACACAAAGCAGAACTTGGGGCTGTGGCGGCTGGTGCCCTATGCAGGCCACTGAGTCTAGGGGAAGCTGGAGAGAGGGAGGAGGTGTTGGGGAAGACTTCTTGGAGGAGGCAGAGCTGGAGATGGAGAGGAAGAGAAGGTCTTTCCAGGGGAAGCCACTTTTTTCTCCCTTCCCCACGGCTGCACCAACCTGGAGACCCCCTCCAAGCTCAAGGGCAAGAGGAGAGAAGCGGAATGCCACCCCTGCCAGGAGAACTTTCACCCTGGGAAAGGGTGAACATCAGGATCAAGGTCACAGGCAGGGTGAAGGGAAAGGGGTGAGACCTTCTTCCAAAGGGAGGGACCTGTGTCTCTAAGACTCTGAAGACAAGGACAGGGATGGACACACTCAAGACACAACCTCAAGGTCACAAAGTGGCATCTGGTTCTGGCCTGCCCTATGCCACTGCAGCTTCTCCCCCAGAAAGCCTGCAGCCTGGGACACAAAGACAGTCACATGAACATGAACTCGGGCACTGAGCACCGGGGTTGGGCCAAGCAGCCATTCTCTCCTTCCCTTCCTGGGGTGTGGGCACAGGCTGCATTGGCCAGGGTCAAGGCCTATTTAGGGACCAGACCAGGACAATTCAAGGTGAAGGATGGACCGGGATGAGAAATTAAACTGGGACAGGGGCCACCCTGTGACCAGGGTTGGGCTCAGCCTGGGGCCAGGGTCACAAATTTAAGTCTATGACAAAGACCACACAGCCTTAGACCAGTGGTAGGGCTCAGTCTGGGACTGGAGTCTGGACTCAGTTTCTGATGGGGGAAAGAAAGAGTGCTGAGCTAACTAAACCCCTGTGTGTGAGCTCGATTTCATTGGTTCCCTAGATACTAAACCATAATGAAAGGTCATCAAAATATGTGTCATTTCCTCATTGTATCATATTTAGCCTTCAAAACCATTTTACTTCTGGGCCCTCTATTTACCCTTCCTCCAAACTTGTGGCATAGACTGTATCCCTCCAGGGAACGAGGGTGTACGGGCACGGGAGTCAAATGAGCTGCCTCGATTCTCACAGCAAGTTCAGAAAGAGATGGAGGCAGGCGAGAGGCCAGCTGAGCAGGTGCCCAGCCTCGGGCAGCCGGGGGGACTCTGAGTTTCCTGCAGTGTTTTGGAGACAAGCCCCAGGTCACCCTGAAACCCACGGGCAGGCGGCAGGCGGGCGGGCAGGCAGCTGGCTGGAGGAGTTGGCAGAGGGGACGTCCTGGATCAGAGCCTTGGGCCACAGCCAAGGCTGTTTAGTTGGGGTGGAGGGTGAGAGCGGCGATTTTATTCAGCCTGCTCTGCGGCGAGCCCCCGGGGCAGGTGCCAGCAATTTGCCAGTCCTGAGTGACGGAGCCGGGAAACGCTGAGCGACTGGGAAGGCAGGGTCCTCCCCCGACCCCCCACCCCCAGCTCCCTGCCACCCAGGTCCTTGTGGGCACGCTCAGCCACGGAAGGAAATACGAAGTGACGGTAAGTGACAAAATTGAAAATGTAATTAAGACAGATGGAACCACCGGTGGGGATGATAAAAGCCATTCCCCAGGCTCTGAGATTTCAAGCGAGGTCACGGGATGACCCCATCCTGGCTGCACACAGCCGGCAAAGAGGAAGTGAGGGAATGAGCTCGAGGAGAGAAGCCAAGCTCTATGGAGGACAGTGAGCGAACTGGGCTTCGGCTGCACTGAATGAGATTTGGGTCAGGTACAAGGATGAACTTCCTGGAGATGAGGGTGCTTAAAGATTGGCCTATGTGTGACATCATCTCCTTGGCCCAAGGACATATGTATGCCTCCTGGAAGGCCTTGGACACACCGACCTCTCCAAGATCTATAGGAAAAAGAATGGCTCCATCATCACATGAGAAGTCTATGCAGGGGAAGGTAGATAGCATTTGGGAAGAGGACAAAGGGTAGGGGGCTCAGGGCTTCCTGCAGGCCAGAGCTGGGAGAGCAGGAGCCAGCTAGCCTCCACAGAGGTTCATGTCACAATGCTTGAACCTGACATGGTCAAACAAGGAGCAGAGTGGGCATGGTGGCCACTCCTTGAGCCTACAGAGGAAGCAGCAGGCCACCTGGTCCTCAGCTCTCTAGATGCCTTGATTAGGAGAAGTCCAGGGACCCTATGGGGAGAGCCTGTCTTGAGCTTTCATGGAAGGTGGGATCCCTGTGATCTGTGGGGGAGATTCACACAAGAATGAGGGGCTCAGTGTCAGCATCTGGGGCAGGCTTGCTCTGTTAACTGCTGCTGGTAGAGCCCACCTTCCCCTGGAGGGGCTGAACTGGCCAACATTATTGGTCTCCATTCTCTCTACGTCCTGTGCTGGTACTCTGTGCCAGGCAACGGGGCAGGCAGAGAAGGTGGTGAGCTTCTAGATTGGTAGGAGAGAAGAGACTCATATACGCCAATTCAAGATCGTCATTGAGTTCCCACTTATTGCGCATTTATTCTGTGCTAGGCATGGATGGGCCAAGGACCCACTGTGAAATTAAGAAAGTGTATGATTTTACTGGGACTTGAAACATAGGAAGCAATCAGATATAAGTGAAATATTCAGGCATTAACTCAAGGTGATAGGTGGTTCACATCCATGGTTAGGGGAAGGAAGAATTTGTTACAGGCCAGAGTAGTCCGTGCAGGCTTCTTAGATGAGGCAGACCCTGAACCTGACCTTTATAGGCCGAGAAGGAATGGCTTGGAAGATAAGAAGAAGGGGTGCCTCCTGGGTGTGCTCAGTGGGTTGGGAGAGGAGGCCTGCACCCTGAGCTCTCTCTGTCCACCGGAAGCCTGGCTCCAAGGCGAACCTTCTATTGTCAGAGAAGATGTAATGGAGACAGGTTGATCCTGCCATCCCTGGACCATCTTTCATTCCAGGACACATCCTTGTTATTGATACTGAGCATGAAACAGGGCCGGCATCACGGAAGAGATTGGAGAGACACGGGAGCGCTCCATCATTCCAAGCACACCATCTATCCCTCCGTCACAGGCCTGGCATTTACACCGGCAGCGAGAATGCGGACATATCAGGTCAGGATTTACCGGGGTCTTAAGTCATCATTTATGCTATTCTTCTTCCCTTTTAGGGACATTCTTCCTGAAACATCTCTGTCTCCCTGACTTCCCATCCCAATGGCCCCAGACAAGTGTGTCTGTCCACCTGCAGTCTTTTCTGAGACTGTTTTCCCCTTTATCTCCCCTATCCCATGGGTCAGCCTCTCACTTTGGGGCAGCCACTGCCTGCGACCTGGGAATAAAGACAACCCCCGCCCCCAGAGTATAAACTGCTTCGATGAGGAAGAGAAAGGCCCCTTTCCTGAGTTGCTGGCTGGATCCCTTGGGGATGTGAACTTTCTGGGGGAGCCCCAGTCCCTCATCCCTGATGGTTATTTTAGGTCCCAGGTGTGTAGCTTTGAATAAGTCACTTTCCATGCTGGGGCCTTTGACCTTCTCCGTAAAACGAAGGGGCCAGACTGGATGAGCTCTATGCTTCTTCCCCACTCCAAAACAAGGTGAGCACAGTCCCGGAGGCCTCAGCTTATTTAAAGCAGAGCCTGGCAAAGGGTGGGCATTCCAGTGTCCCAGGGAGAATTTGGAACCAAGGACCAAGCCTAGGGCCATGAAGAAAATTCTCAGCAATCCTTCACACGGGGGATCCCAAAGGGACCTTTCTTTCAGGGACACAGTGCTGGGGACTCACTGCCAGTCTCCGCCCATCTTGTCCTCTGCTCATGCATTCTCCCTCTCTCTCCTCTTCCCTTCTCATCTGATTTATGTATGTCTTGAACTTTGCCATCCTACTTCCTACAACCTACTTCTTTCAACCCACATTTTGCCAGATCAGTGAGAGTCCCAAGTGTCGATCCACACCCAAGGCAAGGCTGGAATTCAAAGCCTCAATGTCTGAACTCTGATTGGTCTTATGACACTTAATGGTATCAGAGCCTGTCTCAGTAGGAGATGCCCTTGACAGCCAACCATGATGGCAGAACATTCCAGAACCTGGGCACTGACCATCAGATGTTCTTAGATATGGAGAAGCATTTTCACTCTCCTCCCCTGAGCCCACTCTTCTAAGGCTGTAGTCGGTCCAAAGCCGTGAGCCGCCAGCAGCCCTTTCAGGAGAGGCTGACCTGGGATGGGGTTGTATGAGGAAAGCATTCACGGAGGAAATTCGGGCTCCAAATGCCTGTCTTCATGAAATAGGCAGTGACAGGGCAGTGCCTTTCAAGCAGACATACACATATTTTTAATTATTTTGAATCTAAGTATCTTCACATGGTTCAAAAACGAAAAAAATGTTGGAGCTATATAGTGAGAGTTTTCTATATGTGAAAGGTTTCCTTTCATTCCCATCTAAGACCCCAGATGCCACCACCTGCTCCCTGCGACTGTTACTAATTTCTTACAAAGCCTTCCAGAGCCCCTTACGTCTATATAAGCAACACCAAATATGCATTCACGTTTCTTCCTATTGTTCACAAAAGTTAGTACTCTATTCTGTTCCTTTCCTTCTTCACCTGATGAAATAGCTTTTCCTCCTGAGGAAGTTTCCTCATTCATTTCACAGCTGCAGAGGACTCCTCTGCAGACTTTATTAGTCAAAATCCCCCTATATCCAAGCCCATTTTTGAGGTGGTTTCTGAGACAGCATACCTTCAGTAAAGGGTGTTTGAGGTAAAGATCACTAGGATCCAGGGGCGCCTGGCTGATTCAATCAGTTAGGCATCTGCCTTCAGCTCAGGTCACGATCGCAAGGTCCTGGGATCAAGCCTCGCATTGGGCTCCCTGCTCAGCAAGGAGTCTGCTTCTCCTTCTCCCTCTACCCCTCCCCTGAGCCTGGCAAAGGGTGGGCATTCTACCCCTGCTCATATACTCTCTCTCTCTCTCAAATAAATAAATAAAATCTTTTAAAATATATTGGATTTATAGCAGTGGGTCTCCATCTTCAGTTCCTCTGAGAACTGATTTGGGCTGCATGAGACCTCCCTCCCAGCCCCCACCGCACCTGCCAGGACTCCGGTCCCGTGGGGCTGATATTGGACTGCAAGACAGCTGATGCTGTAGGCAGCGCAGAGTAGTACAGAAGTCTCTCTGAGAAACTCCGGTGAACACGTAAGGAAGCAAGAACTATGTCTTACACTGAAAATATTGAGATGTTGCAATTAATCATTAAATTTAGCTCTGAGGTTCCTGGCAGCTCAGACCAAAGTGGAACCAAAAGGATATAGCGTTCTCCCTGCCAGAATAAAAGGCCAGTTTTTCAGGAGACATAAACATGTCTCTGGCATTGAATTCTAAGCGGAATTTATCACGGGAGCCATTACTTAAGGTACATTGAACTGCACACAGGCAGGATCTTCCCCAACAGCCACAGAAAATGCAGATGGCAAGGTCTTCACCATTCCTCTGCCGAAGTCGAGGCCCGGCGCCAAGCCCAGCCCAGGACAGCATTTCTGGAGGAAGTTCAGCCAACTCAGGCCGTCTGGATCCGAATGGAGGGGCTCAATGTGACTAAGGAGAGAGAATAAAAACACACACCCACTTGGCGTCTGGACCCCAGGGGACGCCATGCCCCGGATGAAGGAGGAGACCTCTCCCCTAACCCTAAGAAGCTCCTAGAACAATATGCAGGGAGGCGGTGGAGAATGGACAGCTGTTTCCCCATTTTTCTCACCTAAAGCTCTGAGTATTTCCTGAATCCAGCAGTTGGTGTCATTAAGCATACAACTCAGGGAGTGGAGTTGTGAATGGTGAATCAGCTAATATTCAGCTAATATCCCTGATGATATAGCTGGAGGGGGAGGGGCAGCAACAAGTGTGCTCCCCAGCCTGCTGTCCCTAGGATACCTTGAAAACCGCCAGCGATTTATGGGGCAGATCAAAGTGACTATGTCTGATATCCTAAACATAGTCTCTCCACCCCAATCTTTACCTACTCAGACTTAGGTAAGCCACGACTTTGTAAAGCCATTCTCTACGCTCTCCCCTTGGCTCATTCTCATTCCAAATTGGAGAGTGACTTTGGTATCATGGTCGCCATCAGGATGCCCAGGAAACTGTGGTCATTAAGGCGAGAGTTGGGTTGACCTAGATGAGGACACCACTCTGGGGTGCATTCAACTTATCAGATGAGACTTGTGATTCAGGACAGAGGCAAGAAATTATCATTCCTATGAAATAGAAGACAGTTAAACAATTATAATGGGATTCCTAGTTATATATCAATATCCACCCTCTTCCTCTTCCAAAGAGCTAGAATTATAGTTAGTCACATGGTTATTCAGCTAGGGCAAACTTTTCCACTCCCTCCCTTGCAATGAAGTGTGGTCACGGGACCAAATTCTCACCAATAGTGGATGTGGTATGTGTTTCTTTAAGCCCAGCCCACAGAACCATAGGGGGTGCTCCCCCATGCTCCCTTCCCATGAGCTCAAACTCAGACATGCCTGGGACCCAGCTTCACCCAAGCAGATAAGTACAATGCCCTGGAACAGTGGTTCTTAATCTTCAGTGTGCATCAGAATCACCTATGGGTGTCATTAGATCATGGATTGCTGCCCAACACCCACCCCCCCACCAGCAGGAATTTCTGATTCCCTAACTCTGGGGATGGGAACCAAGAGTTTGCATCTTTTAATCAAATATTTATTTATTTACTAAGAGAGAGGGCACATGTGTGCAAGCAGTGGGAGAGAAGCAAAGAAAGAATCCTAAGCAGGCTCCACCCTCAGCATGGAGCCGGCTGTGGGACTCAATCTCCCAACCCTGAGACCGTGACCTGAGCCAAAATCAAGAGTCGGACGCTTAACTGACTGAGCCACCCAGGCGCCCAAGAGTTGGCATGTTTGAAGAGCTCCCAAGTGATGCTGATGCCTGTTAGTTTGAGAAACACACTTTGAAGAGCAAAGCACCAAGGCAGGACAGGGAAAGAATCTCAATCCCTAAATGACCACGTGGAGCAGAGCCTCCATACACCTGAGATGCACATCTTGGATTGCTTTACCTGCTGTCTTTCTTAGAGCCACTAAAGTATTGGCAGGTGTCTATGTTTCAAAGCCTAGTTTTACAGAATTAGTACAGTCATCATCTAGCTCATCCTCCTTGAATATAGAAGGGGATGCTGAGGTCCAAGAGGGAAAGAACCCACCCAAGGCCACACACGAGTCAGTGGGCAAGCAGAATGAGAACCCAGGTCTCCAGCTCCCACCAGGAGATGCTCTCTTTAAATTGGTGTGTCCGGGCAGAATAATCCCATCAGCTATCCCCCCGCCCCCTGCCTCCTCCCCAAGATGTCCATGTCTTAATCACTGGAACATGGGAATATATTATGTTAATATAGCAAAGGGGAATTAAATTTGCAGATGGAATTAAGGTTGCTAATCAGTTGATCTTAAAATAGAGAGATTATCCTGGATATCCAGGCTGTCACAATGTAATCACAATGGTCTTTAAAAGTGGAGTGGGAGTCAGCTGAGTCAATATCAGACTAATATATGAGGAACACATGACCAGCATTACTAGCTTTGGAAATGGAAGAGGGGCCGTAAGCCAAGGAATGCAGGCCACCCCTAGAAGCTGGAGAAGGCAAGGAAACAGATTCTCCCCTAAAGTCTCCAGAAGGGAATACAGCCCTGCCAACACTTTCATTTTAGCCATATGAGACTTCTGACCTCCAAAGGTGTAAGAAAATAAATATGTGTTGTTTTAAGCCACCGAATTTGTGGTAATTTGTTACAGCACCCATAAGAAACGAATGTGCTTGGGAAGTGTTCCCTGTGAGAGGTTGATCTTGTACTCTGAGCCTGGAGCCCCTTAAAGGTGGATCTTTGTCTCCTCTACCCTCCACTGTCTCTGGCTGGGGACTAGGTTCCAAGGGAGAAAGAGAAGTACTCACTGTAAAGTTAAGTGGATAGGTCCATATGGGCTTCCCTGCTTTCCCAAACCAAAGAGACCAGGCTTCTGTCACTGTTTGGGACACCTTCTGACCCCTAACTCCTGTCACTAAGCCCTGACTCTGTTCAGAGATTGGACTTCATTTTAGGACCAGCCTGAGCCTTCATCCCATAAACATTTTAGAAAAAATGTTGACCCTAGGAGCAAGCTTAGAGTGTGGCAGACACAAACTAGCTCTGTTCCTGTAGTCTAGCTTGTCATGTCTTATCAAGGCCCACGGGGACTCTGGGAGTTCTTGGAAGGCTGCTGCTGTAAGAATGTGCTCCAGTGCTCAGGCAGGGTCTGGGCTGTGGTGCTGGGGAGGAGGGCAGAGTGAGGATGGGATCCAGGCTCTCTCTGGAGACCTGTCTTTAGACATGGATGTGGGGGCAGCTGGTGGACATGGGGAGAGCATTTGGCCTCTGGTGATAGAAGCACCGAGCTTGGCTAGGGGCACTGGGTGTCTGGAGGACTCTGCTGAGTGGGGGGTTGTACAATGGAAAGAGCAAAATGTCTGCCAGAGGGGCAGACTGACATGGAACTCTCACTGGCTGTCACAGGCCCCATCTGCAAGGAGCCCATCACCTCACTGCTGTGCCGATCCCACAGTGGGCTGCCTGCCTTGCCAAGGGCTCCCTCTGCTCTCCCTTGTCTCCATGCTTCCAGCTCCTCAGCCCTGCCTGAGGCCTTTCCTTGCTTCCTGCATCGCACTCATGTCTGCCCACCCTAACCTGAGCTTCCTGAGGACAAAGTTTCTTCCTGAAAACAGACACCCGTGTCCAAGCTGGAAGAACTGGAGGCAGTAGAGAGAACTGAGGACACCCCTGCAGCTGGTGTTTGCCAGCAGACTGCGGAGGGTGGGCAGGGGCAGGAACAGAATTTAGGAGCCCTGGGAGTTACACTCAGTCCTGCCAACTGTCTCCCTGTGTGAACTTTGACAAGTCCCTTTACCATCACCTGCAGAGGTTTCATTTCCTTATCTTTAAAATGAGACTATTAATCCATACATGTTAAACCACAGAGGAGGACTTATGGGAAGGGCCTTAGAAGTGTCAGGCATTCTTTTCAGCCCCCAAATTAGGCATAAGCAAAGGGGGTGGAGCCTGCATCACTGGTCAAGTTTCCCATCCCTGCTAGGCCAGAATGAGGGGGTAATTTGTCAAACCAGGGAGAGATAGATTAAACCCAAAAGCCTATCCTAAAGTAGATTTCTGGGGCTAGAAATGGGGTGGGAGGTTGGAGCCTAGGGGACAGAGAGCCTTAGGGCTGTGCTGCCTATCCACCTGATCAAACAGCTCTGGAGGCAAGAACTGCATGGAATGACCTCTCAGAGGTCCGTATTTGGAACCAGCAGGCCAGGCATTGTTCAGACAGGGAGGAACTTAGCTTGTCAATCATTTACACCATAGTATGAATTCTGTGGTTGATTTACCCCTCCCCAAGGGTTTTACCTATCAGCCTGAACTCTCCAAAATGTAAGGTTCTATCCCAGACATCACAGTGAAAACAACTGGCCATGAAACCTTCAGTTATGAAGTTACCACCCCACTGCTCTTTCAGCTTCACTCAGGTAAACTTGGGCCCCAGAAACGCAGGAATGGCCTGAACAGCTTGCCCTTCCCACCAGGGCAAGTAGTGAATAATCATGCCAGGGAAGTAGTAAGTCTCCTGTACCCGGGGTCAGGTGGGGGGGATTCAAGACTTGGACCAGTCCCCTTATCTGGAGAGGAATCAGCCTTCTGAAGCTGCATTAATGGCAGTCAGGGTTCTTCATATCCCTGACAAGCTTGGATTCCAGGATTCTGCATTCAGTACAGGCATACAGGGACTGTAAAGCCCTATGCCTTTTCTCCCAAGGTGGGTGTCCCACAGCCCTCCCTGGATCTCCTGACACCTTCGTTCAAGGTTACTCTGCAGGAGAACACTGGGGCTGTGGGCCCAGCCCTTAGACTCCACTTTCTAGATGCCCTGGAAAAGAGTCCCTGAGTGGCCCCCACCCAGGCTGCTGGTTTGCACCAGTCTTCGTCTGGCCTTGCCTGGCCATAGGCCTGAGAATGAATTCAGGGACAGAAGGATTCCCACGCCTCCTTCCATGCCCAAACTCCTCAAATTGCAAGGGGTGCATTTCCTTTCTTTGGAACCAGAAGGGACTGGCAGCTTCTCCACTGTCCTGGCATTATTTGGATGGCAATTCATGCCAGGAAAGCCTGGGTTGGAATGAAGAGGAAAGCAGAGAGGAACTAACATTTATAGAGTTCCACCCTGTGCTTAGAACTGAGAGGGCACTTTGCGAGCATTTGTTTATTCTTTCAATCATTAATTCATTCATCAATTACTTCAACAAACAGCCATTCCTGGCCCTGCCTTTGAGGAAGCCACAGAATAGCAAATGCCATAAGTTATTTCATTACCGCTCACAAAATTCCTGTGATGAAGGTATTATTCTTCCCATTTTATAGATAAGGAAATTGAAGGTCAAAGTGGTTAAGCAACTGGCCCAAGTTTACCTGATTTATATGTGGCAAAGCTGGAAAACAGAACTAGGTTTGCAATTCTGTTACTTACCCCTTAATACTGTGGGTCTCTTCTCATGCGCAAAATGGGGTGCAGCTCCCTCTTTGCAGGGTGGTTGTGAAGATTAGATATAAGACATGTTAAGTTCTGTGATGATGTGGATATTCTATATGTGGTTCATGGTGAAGTGGCTCTCGTGTTCCAAGTCCAATATTCTCCCACTTCCTCACGTGGCTATAGAGACAGGCTGCAACAGAGCTGGACCTCATGGGCACTCAGGAAGGTAGGAGCCAATTCAAGGCTTGAAAAAACCTGGGTCCTGAGGGAACCAAATATTTTTCAGTCTGGCATCAAGCAATAGCTGAGCACTGGTTGTTTATGCTTAAGATCTGAGAAAGAGACAGAAGAACCAGAAGAACCAGAAGATACAAACCCCACTGTCAGAGAACTTTCAGTATCATTGGGGAAGCAAAAATCATACACAAAACCACATAGGACGGAGGCCTGGCTATGTGTCCACAACGTAAATGAGGCCCTTAAGCAGGATCTGCCACTAGATAGAATAGATTTTTTTTAAGTTTAAAATTTTGAAATAACTATGGATTCCAAGAAGTTGAAAAAATAATACAAAAAGGTCCCAAGTACTCATCACCCAGCTTCCCCCAGTGGTATGAGGGAATGTGGGGATAACCATAGCAATTTTGAAACCAGAACCCTGGGGTGTCGGGGTGGTTCAGTCATTAAGCATCTGCCTTCAGCTTGGGTCATGATCTCAGAATCCTGGGATTGAGACCTGCATTGACTTCCTGCTCAGTGGGAAGCCTCCTTCTCCCTCTCCCACTCCCCCTGCTTGTGTTCCCTCTCTCCCTGTGTCTCTCGCTGTCAAATAAATAAATAAAATCTTAAAAAAAAACCTAGGACCTTAATATCAGCACAATACAATTAACTGGAGTACAGAGCTTCCTCAACTTTTCCCAGTTTTGCGTGCACTCACTTTTGTAAGTGTATATGTATGGTTCTGTAAGTTTATCACATGTATAATCTGTATTATCACCACTCTGATCAAGACACAGAATGGTCCCATCACCAAAAATGAGCTCCCTTGAGGGCACACCTTTAAGCTGCCCACCTTATGCTCTGCTCATAAACACTAAGCACGTGGCAGCCCCGGTGCACTGTTCACAACCAGAAAATTTGCTGGGGTGGGACGCGGAATCTGCTTATCCTGTCCTGCCCTACTCAGTGAAAGTAAGTTGGGGTCTAGGTGTTGAGGGACAGACCTCCTGGCATTGGCTGCAGCCCCCGTACACAAACCCTACATAAAGAGGCTCATCTTGCCACTTTCTTGCAGGAGAAACATTCTGCAGACTTGGTCCTCCCAAGGTGAGGCTTGGACAAGTGCTCTGAAATTCAGAACCATGGACAGATCCAGGGCGCCTGAAGTGACAGGGTTTATAAAGGCAAGAGTAAAGACTGGGTGCTACGCTGGGTCACCTCTTAATCTGGAGATAAACTAATCTTGGATGAGTAATGACTCCCTTCCCCCATGGTCGCAGAGCAGGGAAACGAGAGGACATTTCAGGAGTGCAGATCCCTGTTTGACTCCTCTCCATTATTCAAGGCTCATCCTAAGTCTCTTCTGTTCTGAGGATCTCTCTTTGACTTTCCCACCTTGCTGGCTTTCTTCTCTGAATTAATTTACCCTAAGAGCTGGCAGAACCATCCAAGACAGCCTGGGAGCACACCGTGTGCTACTCTCTGCCTGCTCCCACATATGAAGCTGTACCCCCAGCCAGAATGTGAACGCCTTGGGAAAGGACCAACTTGTCCTTTACTTGTCCTTCCGTTCTTTTTTTTCCTTCCACGCACTGTAGCTCCACACAGGATTAGGTACTCAGGGTCTTTCTGGAGGACATGTTAACCAGGGAGTGACTCTGTCCTCAACTTTGATTTCCTGGGTACGTTTTCTGTCTGTCGTTGTTGGTGCAAGAGACAGAGGCAAACTATAGGTTGTTTTCCAGAACTCCTCAGTGTAGCTTCATTCCCTTTCTCTCATAATCTGTAAGGCCCTGGCCCCTAGGTAATCCTCATCCCTGGTCTATATTATGTCTGATGTTTCTGTCTAAGTTGGCCTTCCCCAGCCACCTCTCTTACTGTTATCACTGGGAAACCCTGTCAGGGAGGTTGCGCGGTACCACCCAAATGGCCCGTACATGTTAGTCGCCCAGCTGCTAGGAGGTGGTTGTTTGATAGCTCTCATCTGTCCGCTGTCTTCGGGAATTGCCTCTATTGAAGAAAGTGTCCTTGTCCAAGGTCACGCCCACTCCCCAGGGTGGTGACCACACAGTGACTGGTCAATGACAGAGAGTAATGGTCCAGCTTCCTCACCCCAACTCAAGAAAGCTCTGAAGGATCATCCCAGCTTCCCAGGTCCTGTGGAATCAGCGGAAGTCTTCACTGAGGCTGTCCTGCAGCCCACGTTCTCCCACTACTCTCCCAACAAGCATCGGTCCTGAGACCACTCCCTAAATAAGTTTCCTGTATACTAATCATGTCAGAGTCTGCTTCCAGGTGAACCCAACCTACGATAGCACTAAACCTTGGCACCTTGGGATTAGGCTTCCTGCTGACATTTCTTCCCACCATCTGACTCCATGGAGGAGGGCCAGTCAAGAATAGAGCTACCCTCATATCAATTTCCCCCAAGTCTCCTAGAAGAGTACTCAGTCCATTCTGTATGGCAATTCTCAGCCCTTCTTCTAGAAACAGGCCTTCCTTGATCTCCTTGGCTCACCTGGTGTAATAAAATGGGCTTTGAAGGCAAGTAGATCAGGGTTGGGGCCCCAGCTCTTCCACTAACCAGATAAGTAACTTGGGCCAATTATCTGATTTCCTCCAGATACTGTTTCCATATCTAGAAGCAGAAATGATAATAAAAACACCACAGGCCTATCATGAGGATTAAGTGACATGACATAAGGGAAACTGTTCAGCACAATGCCTGGCATGTAAATATTAATCCCGTCTTCTTTTGGGTCTAGGGGTCCTTTCCAATGATTTGTCAATTCCTATTTTTAAATTAACCCAGTATCAAGCATCACAAGCACAGATGTGATAGGTATTAGTCTGTAGAAAAAGTTTTGCATCTCCCCTGAGGTGAAGCAGGGAGGTAGGGTCCTGAGCTCTCCCTGCATGCTAGTCTTGGTTCTCATGCTATTGGAAAATTCTTGACATCTAACAAAAATTCCTCATGGCATGACAAATAGCAGGTGTTTTTATTTTATCCTAAGGGGAACTGGAGCCCAACCAGACCTCCTTTGATAATGGGCTGGAGCAGAGGCTGTGTTCCCCTAAAGACACAGGACCTGCCCTTCTTCCAAAAAATAGGGGAATGGATTGAAGAGGAAGTGGTACCTTAAATTATGGCTCATTGGGCCACACAACTGGGTGCTGGCATCTGGAAGAGAGGACGTGGGCAGACAAATCAGCCCGTTAACTGTAACTCAGCCCTAAAATAACACCACTAAATATCCAACTGTCCAAACACGGTCTCTTCCTCAGATGCAATGAGCATCCGCTCCCCTCCACCGTCTCCACACTCCCTGAGCCCCCTTCCCCTCCCTACTCCCCAGGGGAGCAGGAGAGGCCCTGACCTCCCCTGGAGCTGCTGGCTCCCCTCCAAGCAGCATCCATGGGCTGGGCGGGGGATGCAGTGTGGGAGATGGAGGGGGGTATGGGGAGCCCAGGGCAGGAAGCCACACACTCGGCACACATTCCAGCTCCAGCTGGGTCTTTTCTGACAACCTTGGCCCAGCACACACCGTCCTGTGACACCCGCGCTGGGCTCAGAGAATGCTGAATTCAGCCCCAATTAAGGGGCCATCTCAGGGCAGGCTGCCGGCACCAGCAGCTGCTATTTTGGGATTTGGTGAAGACACTATCTTCTCTCTCCCCTTCTCTGTCTCCGCTCTATTTTATTTTTCTCCCCTCTCTCCCTTCTCTCTGTCCATTATCTCTAGGGTTTTCTCCCTGAGTATGCATGTCCTTTCATCTCTTGGTTTCTCTGTTTCTCTATCACCCTGTCTCTGTGACTGTATCTCATTCTAGATCTCTCCTATCAACCAATGTGACCAACACTCATTGCCACTGGACTGGGCTCAGGCTGTGCCCTGGGAAGGAAGTGATGTGCAGGGCCCTGCCCCCAGGAGCCCGGGGTCTGGTATGCTTTTCAGTGGTTCTCTCCACCCCTCCCTGCATCTTGACCAGCGCTGCTCCCCCTCCCCAGCAACTCCAGGGGTGGCTTCTGCAGCCGAAGGAGAGAATTCACACACTCCTGCCCTCCCCACCCTGGGGTCCATATGCATTTTCTATGTCCTCAGTTTCCCCTCAGGTTTCTACATTCTCAGCCTGCCATTAGAGGTTAGGGAATTTTCCCCTCTTCCCCCAGTCTCCCAATTCCAGCAGTAAAAGGACTGGAATTTCCTGGATGGGTCTGTGGCAGCAAGGGCTCCAAGATACCCAAGGGCCCAAGAGGCCCCTCGCTATGCTGTTCCTCCATCCTGGGCCCAGGGAGATCTGGGCCAGGTCCTGCAGTGTAGGACTGTTTGGTCTATCAAGAGATTCAGTACTCATAGACCAAAGCCTCTTCTACCAGAGGAAAGGCTTCCCTGGAGGGCGCACGGCCAGCATCCTGCTGGGGTTATGGTGATGCCTACCCAACCAGCCTCTCAGCCTTCCAAATCTTACACCTATTGGGCCCTGCTCACTTTCCTCCTTCCTAATCACCTGCTCACATCACCATCTCCTGCTCCAGCTCCTGCAGCCCTGGCCACCTGTCCTGTGTCCTTGGCACTGAGACTTCCCACCCTGGCACCTGCTGGTCGAATTTAACTTGGCCTGTGTTCTTTGGTACAGGGTATGGAAGAGCGATATTTAATAGAACCCACCTGTGAACTCTCTGAGGCCCTTCCCCCTGAGCATCTTCCCTTCTGAGGTTTCCCTGTGTACTAGGAATAGGGGTAATGGTAACTTCTTATGTACATTATTCCACTTTTAAATTAAAAAAATTTTTAAATTGGCACCTAGTATTGTGCTAGGTACTATTAAACATTTTCAGATGCATTATCTTATTCAATTCATAGACTAGCCTTTTGAGGCTTTGGACCCCATTCTAGAGTTGAAGTTCAACAAGGTTTCCCAATGCCAAGTTATAGGAATCCAAGTTTCCTGATTATATAGCCAGGGCTTGTTCTGAAACCTAGCTCCTGCCTGTAAATCAAAGATGGAAAGAAAAGACCTACAGAGCTTGGTTCTTCTCCCAGGGAATGCTTAAGTCCAGATCCAGGGGCCTCCCTGACTTTAGCAGCTGCATGAGAGGCAGACACAAGTCTTCAGGAAAAGGAGTCTTGGCCACTGGCCCACTGAACAGGACTCAAACTTGACAAGGACCCACACCCTTGGCAGAGCAGAGAAGCCCTTGCTCTGGCCCAGGGTGGGCACAGCTGGTGACAAGTTCTGAAAGAGAGCCCGGGGTCAAGAGAACACCTTTTGGGGGGGAATAAGGGATGTCAGCCAGAGGCTCAGGGTAGAGGGCAGCAAAGGTTCCCAGGTGACAGGTCGGACAGAGACCTCCATCTTGGAAGCTCCCCGGGGTGGGGGGGTGGACAGGCAACGTGGGGCCTCCCTGATGATCACTCGGTCCCCTAAACCTATGACGTGAGGTGGGAGGTGTCTGAAGCAGCCTTTGGAGCTGGGGAGAGAGCTCAGTTCTAGGAGAGTACTTTGATGCCTCCTTTCCTCGGTGGCTCGTTCGGATTCCTCTGCTCTCTGCTAGCAGTCCTGTCATTGTCAGGATGTGCCAGATGAAGAAGGAGACAGGGGTGTACAGGCTGGGCCAGGCTGCCTGCAAGGGAAGAGCTGTGCTGCCCTGGTATGGGGGTGGCAGGGGTAGCCTCAGGCAGGTGCTGTACAGAGTCAGGGCCCCAAAGCCTATCCCCAGCCCAAGCCCAGCCCAGGAGTCCAGAACATGGACCTCTGGCGCCCTGAGCTCCCAAGCTGGCCTAACCTCTGTTTTGCTGGCTTCGAACCACAAGACAGTCTCCCAGGGCCAAACCACAAGACAGTCTCCCAGGGCCAGACCTCTCACCCCCTTAGACTTCAGGGGATCCCCATGCCTTCAGCTCTAGCAGCCCCTGAACCCTGGGTCTAGAACATCTTCGCCCTGGAGGCCACATTTCACAGGTCATTAAGTCTTGTAGATTCAAAATCCCTTCTCCTAGTTCCACTCCCTCTGCCTGATCCAGGCCTTCCTCATTTCCTCCCTGCACCGTCACACACCATCTTCCGGCTTCTGGTCTGCCCTAGCCACTCCAGAGCCTCCTCTCCTACTCGGCTTCTCTGTATCCCTCATCCCCAGCCGTGGGGATACACCCCTGCCCGCCTCTCCAGGCTTGTCCCCACTCTCCCCAACAAGCCCCCGGGACCCAAGCACACTTAGCCACCGCCATCTCTCAAACACGTCCCCCTATTCTCACCACTAGGCCTGGGCCACCCTAGTGACTGCAGGGGACAGCCTCCCGCCCCTCCCTAAGTGCCCTGCTCTGCTCCCATGCCTCTGCTCAGCTTCTAGACACCATTCAAGCTTCACCTCCTTCAGAAAGCCTTTCCTGGCTGGCAGGCCCAGGTGCTGCCCTGGGCTCTCTTTATGTGCCCTGGGCTCTTGTGTCCTGGTCTTTGCCACGCTGGCTTGTCACCGCTGGGAGGAGCATCTTCCACAGAAAACCACGTCTCCTGGAAGCGCAGGGACCTGATTCCCCTCCCTCTCTCCCCAGCCCAGCGCAACAGGGACAAGTGAAAAAGAGGCAGCCCCTCACCACCTCCCACCATCTGGCTGTGGCAGCAACACACACACACACACGCACCCACACGTGCGTGCACACATTCAGTTATACGCACCATGCAGGCACACCAACGCACAGTCCCATATACACACACAGATGTACGCGAACAGATGCTTACGCCATACACCCCGTTCTGCACACATGCACACAGCGACAAACACACACGTAGTCACCTGAGCCCCCACGGTTGAGCTAGTCTGAGGGCCAGGCCTCCTCCTCAGAGGAGGCGGGATCTGGACCAGGTCCTGGAGGCTTGTGTGCCTGGTCTCTCCAGGGTGGTGGGTGCGGGTGCTCCGGCCAAGCCCAGGCGAAATGACTGCAGGGGGTCCCATCCATGGGTCTAAGCCCTTTACAGTTGGTATTGCCCTTTCCCACCTGGCGGGACCCTCAGCGCTGGACCCAGTCACATGACATGACTTGGCCAATGGGATGCTAGCAGACAGATTCCAAGCAGAGGGCTTAAAATGGGCTGTCCCAGGCGCCTAGTTGGCTCCGTTAGTGGAGTGTTGGACTCTTGATCTGGAGGTTGTAAGTTCCAGCCTGCGCTGGGCATCGAGGTTACTTAAAAATAAAATCTTTAAAAAAATAAAATGGGGTTTCACACTGGAGCCTGCCTTCTTGTGCTCCATCATTCCTGTGAGAACAGGCCCCAGCTGGACTGCAGGAGAATAAAAGACTTTTGGAGCAAAGTCAAGTCACCTTAGTGCGCCCAGCCCAGGCCAACCTAGGTCAGCGCATAGCCAGTCCACCTCCAAGGCTGTGAGCAAGCCTCATTGAGACCTGAAGAACCTCCCAGCAGAGCCCAAATTGGTGACCCATAGAATGGTAACTCAATGCTTAATTCAATGCTTAATTATTTCAAGTCACCAAGTTCTGAGAAGCTGGTTCACAGCATCATTGTGACAACACAGTGACTAGGGCCAAAGAGATCAGCCTCTGGAGGGGTAGGCTTATCCACAACGGTGCCCTCGGTGGGCTGGCAGGCAAATAAGGAGTCTTAACAGAGTCCACCTTCCCTCTGTGGTCACCCACCGCCCCTCCATTCCAGCCCCCTGAGGCTTTGCCAGGCTTCACACCTGTCCCGGATCTGTGCAAAACCTGCCCCCTCCTTCTGGAATGCTGGTCCCCACCTTGCCCTCTTTGGATCCTGTTCACCCTTCAAAGTCAGGTCCATACCCTGGAAACCACTGGGGGCTCACAGACACATAGCCCCCATAAACCTCTGGGAATGAGGTGAGGTAAAAGTAAGGCAAATCCTCCATTTGTCTGTCCCTCCCTCCCTGTATCCCACAGTGTTCTGCCTGTGGCTTTACTGAGATATCTTCTGAACAGTAAGTAGGTCCTGCCTGGCCACTGAGGGAGCAGAGCCATGCAATCCTAGATCTCTCAGAGCCTCAGAGCATGGCCCACTCCCACAGAAACATCTGGGGAGTGGGCAAGGCATAGAAATGAATACATTTTCTAGCTATTGATTTTGGAACAACATGACCAGATACTTTGTGTTTAAAAAAAACAACAACAACCAAAAACCTAAATTGAAATCCAAACACCTATTTTCAGTCCCCTGTCTTGCTTTGCAACATTTGGCAGGACCCTGTCCCTCTCTGAGCCTCAGTTTCCCCATCTGCATAATAAGGGATTGTGCTGACTCAGCACCCTGCTTGCTGCCAATGCTGAATCCCAGTGATGTTTACCTCTGTGTCCAGGCCTCTGGCCGCCTGCTCTGGCCTGGTTCCTCCCACTCCTCGCTGGCCTTGAGCTTCCTGTCTGCTAACAACTCTGGTCGAGCCTCTGGATGGTCATGGCTAATGAGCTGGCCTGGCTTCCTTTGACTGAGGCTTCCTCCACTTTCTGAACCTGTCAGTGGAACTGATGAGGCCTTGATGTTGGGAGTCCTGTCTCCTAAAAGATCTGCTGGGCAAGGCTGGTCCCTGCCTGCCTGATGGCGAGGCCTGTCTATAGGAAATTCTCTCTCTTTCAACTCTTCTCCCTCTCTCTGTCTCTCTCTCTCTGCCAAACACACACACACACACACACACACACACACACACACACACACACATCTCATCCAGGCTCCTCTCCCAGAGGTTTCTTCTGGGCCAGTAGGAAGGAATGCTGATTGCCTGTATTTCCCCAGCTAGAGTCAGGTGAGAAGAGACAGGAGGAATATGGTCCAGTGCAAAATTATCCAGAGAGGGGAAGACCTTTACACTCCAGCTTACCAAAAACAAGGATGACAGGTTTTGGAAGTCAGAGAGCCAGCCCAATCCATGCCTAGAGAGCAAAGCTTTCTGGGATCCAGTGTAGGAAGGGAGGCAGGAGTCTTGGAGCTAGATCATAGGCTCAGCCAATGTCACTGTTTGCTCCAACCTTACTTCTAGGCTCTTTCTTGGAGCTGGGGAAGCTCCCGAGATGCTCAGATCATGGTCTCCCTGGGACACCGGGAAAGAACATGAGATCGAAATTCAGAGAGTCTGTGGCTGGGGCTGGGCCTGCGCCTGCAGGGTAGAAAGTCCGCACTCACATCCGCCCAGCCCCACAGGGTTTCCAGGTACCATCCAGCCCAGGAGATGACAGGCCAACCCGATGGAGTCTCCGGCTTTGCTTGTCTGCCCTGCCTCCTTTCTCGTCTGTCACTCTCTCCCGCAGAGAAGGCTTGAAGTAAGCACGGAGAGGCTGTGGGTGGGTGTTCACTCACTGCTCTATTCCTGCACCATCTCACTCCCCACCTTCATGAAAGAGACAGAGATTAAGAAGCTGGAAGCTGAAACTAGAGCTTCTAGTTGGGGTGTTTGTCCTCAGTACCTCCGTGTCTTTGGGAATTCCACCTCCTCTTTCGGAACCTCTGAATGGCTGGATGTCTCTTCTGCAGGCAAGAAGTAATCAAGCCCATTCTGCCCGGTGGCTGCAGGGATGGGAGAATCCTTCTGAATCCAGGAGGTCCTCTACACACATTAGATATTGGCTTCACTGGGACCAAAGACTGGTCCCCACGTGCCTTGGGCCTCATTGTGGGGCATGCCTCTCCCTTGCAGCCTCTCTGCCACCTGTGTTCTGAGGAGCACAGCCAGGACCTGGTCTCTGCCCCTGCCCCTCTGCCCCCTGTCATGTGTCCCCATGCAGCCAGAAGTCTCAGAGGTCCTCCAGGCCAGCCCAGGACAGGGCTGTCAGCGAGCTAGGGAAAGAGGTGTTCTGGGCCTTTCCTTCGGAAGCTCTCCACCTGGGATATTACTAAGTGACAGGGCCACTCAAAGAACAGCAAGAGTCCAGGGCAGGAGAGAATATGAGCAGGAGCTGGCTTAGACCCTCTGGGAAGGAAGAGGATTTGGGGGAGGGTTTCCTGAAGGAAGGGGAGAGCTTCATGGGAACTTAAAGGATCCAGATGCTGCTGCAAGGAACACTGGCCTGGCCAACTCAGGTCACAATGCCCAGAGACAGGAGCACCAAACTCCAGGGGAGGTTCTCACTGCCCAGTCCAGATCTAAGGAGCAGAGACCCCATGCATAGAAATGCAGCAGCAAGGAAGCCAGTGGTGGCTGCGGGGAGTCTGAGCAGAGCCACAGTGGCACTGATACCCCCCAGGAGTTCCCCTTCTCATCTGGCCACAGCAACTTCTGCTCCAAAAGAAGGGGCCCAGGGCTCAAGCTTGCAAATGGCTGCCTGCTTCCACCCTCCAGCTTGCCTGGAATGAAGGCCACTTATCAGCCCTTAGAGCACAAGGCATCCAACTTCCAGTCAGGTGAAGAGGAAGTCAAGAATCCTGCTCTGTCCATAGATGATCTGAGTCTGTCAGGACAAATTACCCCTCAGAACTAAGCCCTCTACACCCACAGGCCATCTGAGACGTATAGACCCAGTGGGGGCAGAATGGGGACTGTCATAACCAATCTAGAGATGAGAAAACTGAGTCCCAGGGAGGAGAAGGATTTGACCTAAGTGTCAAGGCCCAGGACTAGAAGATGGACCTCCTGTTCCTCAGTGGAGTCAATGTAGACAAGTTAACCAGATACCCTGGGTCAGTGTAGACAACTGGATTGCCTGCAGCCAAAGAATTCACTTTGGAGTAAAATGTGCACAGTGGAGATGTAAGCTAACCCCGGCCACATGCGAGGTGTCATGCTGGACACTGAACAGGACCCATTTAAGACCTAAATCCACCCTATGAGTTAGTGATCCTCAGCTCCATGACATGGAGGGGTGAAGGAACAGAGGGTTGGGGAGTCTGCGCAGCTTTTTCAAACCACCCAGGAGGAAAGGCAGTGTTGGGATCTGAACACAGGCTTTTCTGAGGCCAAAGCTCTGCATCTTTCAGTGATCCCCCGGCACCACCAGACAACTGTCTGCATCATCAGAAATGGTTGGGCCAGGGAAGGAGCAGCCATGCACGGGGGACAGGGGTGATGGTCCTACTCCCAGTCCCCCACTTCAGTTTGGCTTTCTCATGGCCTCCCATTGTGCCAGGCCTGGCACCCCTGGGAAATAGTTTTGAGAATAACACCACCAACAACAGCAGCATTTGTTACTATTACTGCTACTGCTTCTACTATGACTTCTGGAACTTTCTATGGGAAGTACTTCACACACAGAAGCAGGTACACCTGCACTTTACCTTCATCATCTTGTTTTATCTCCAAAACAAACCCTTGAGGTAGGTCATTTTTTCATTCTCATTTTGAGATAAGGAAACTGAGTCTCAGAGAAATAAAAGTAACTCACCAGTCTGTCTTCAACAGTTTGTATTGTCTACACTACCCAGGGATTTCAGGTAGAAAGACAGACATCTTTCCAACAGTGGGAATTGCCTGGGAGTGACACAGCTGTCTCTGGAGCAGGGGAGCCCCTGTCAATGAAGCGTTTTGGGTGTGCATGTGGGGGGATGGGGAGCACACAAAAACACCATTTTAGTTACTTTTTAAAAATTAATATTCAATTTATTAAAGATACACCTTTAAAAACAGAGCTTTTCTTTAAGGGTTAAGTTCCACTTACCAATCTTATTGTTCTATTTATAAATGTAATAAAATAAGAACAAGACTTTCATTTTTCTTCAATTAAAGTTTGATTCACTCAAGTTGAAACATTAAACTCCCTTAAACAGCCAGTGCCATTTACAATTTAATTAAGTTTGTTTAAACAATTTCAACTACATTTGAACATTTCATATATTTAATTTTCTTAAGTAACTTAAATGTCTAATTGAACAAGCCTAACCTTTGCATCACATCCTTGAAAAACTGTTGTAAATTTAATAAATTAAATTTATAAATATACTGACTTCAAAATTATTCTAAATATTGGGATACTGCTAACAAAATTAGTCAAATTATCCCTTAAAGTTACTTGTCTACAGGCCTCTGGTTACTGCTAAGATGGACTAACCATACTTTACCCTCTCCCTCCCACTGACTGAAAGCAAGAACCCTGGAAAATAAATAAATGCAGGTGGATTGGAGAAAGCAATAAACACTAACGATCAACCAATATGGCTATGTGATTCCTGGGTTTCTTCCTTCCCATACCTCCCAGCTTGGACTCTAGAAAGCCTGACAGAAAAAACTTGAAGAGAACCCTTCTCTTTCTGGCCAGAAGACTGGGGACAGGGACCTGCAAGAGAAATAATCTCAATCATTTCTGTTTTCCTTTCTAGGGTGCACCACGAGGAAACCCCAATCATGAAGCCATATTCTTGCACTGTTGGTGGTGCAGGACCTAAAATTCTGAGTGCAAATCATTCTCTCTGGCTGGAGAAACTGAGAAAAGGGGCCCCTATGGAAAATGTGGGGGAGTTCTGTTGATTTTTTTTTCTCTTTTTTATCCCACTGTGGCCAAAGGAAATGTGTGACAATACGGAAAGGCTAAAACCCCAGGTTCTAGCCCACAGACCCGGAGATGGGAGCCAAGAGTGTGAGACAGTCATGGAGAGCTGGAGAACAGATTCCTTTAAATCTGTGTATGAAGTCACCCACCCTTGAGCTGTGAATGTGTATAACTGACTCAATGCAAAAGGCAGGGAAAGACTTGTGGTCTGAAACAAATAAGGTTGATTACAAAATGCCCCAAATTACAAATGAAAAACCAGTAAAATTTCAACTACTCTCAAAGGAAAACATAGATACTAGCCTCCAGATGACCAGATATTGACATTGTCATGCATAGACTTTAAAACAGCTATTATAACTATAGTCCATGAGGTAAGGAGGGATGGTTGTAAAAGGAATAGAAAGATTGAAACTGTCAGGAACAAAATGAAAACTATCAAAAAGAACCGAAGGAAAATCTTACAACTTACTTTACATAATTAAATTTTATAATATAAAAATTCAACAACTGGGACGCCTGGGTGGCTCAGTTGGTTGGACAACTGCTTTCGGCTCAGGTCATGATCTCGGAGTCCCGGGATCGAGTCCCGCATCGGGCTCCCGGCTCCACCGGGAGTCTGCTTCTCCCTCTGACCTTCTCCTCGCTCATGCTCTCTCTCACTGCCTCTCTTTCAAATAAATAAATAAAATCTTTAAAAAAAAAAAAAAAAAAAAAAATTCAACAACTGAAATTTTAAAAAAACTCACTTTGTGGACTCAGTAGCAAAATGAAGATGACAGAAGAAAGAGTCAGTGAACTTGAAAACAGATTCATAGAAATTATCTAATCTAAACAGCAGAGGTTAAAAAAGGATTAGAAAAATAATGAATAGAGTTTGAGGGATTTATGGGACATTATTAAAAAGTCTAACATTCATGTCATTGGAGTCCCAGGCAGAGAGGAGAAAGAGTTTGATGCAGGAAAAAGAAGAAGAAGAAGAAGAAGAAGAAGAAGAAGAAGAAGAAGAAGAAGAAGGAGGAGGAGGAGGAGGAGGAGGAGGAGGAGGAGGAGAAAGAGAAGAAGAAGCAATAATCATGGCTGAAAACCTTCCAAATTTGGTGAAAAGACATGAATTTATAGATTCAAGATGCTTAGCATATCCCCCCAAAAGGATAAATTCAAAGAAAACCTGACCCAAACATATCTTAAGCAAACCAATGAAAGTCAAGGATAAAGAAAAAAAATTTTTATAAAAGCCAGAGGAAAGTAATACCTTACCTACAGAGGAACAACAATTAAGATGACTACAGATTTCTCAACAGAAACCATGGAGACCAGGAGACAGTGGAACAATATCTCTAAAGTACTGAAAAGCAATAACTGTCAACCCAGAATTCTATACCCAGTGAAAATACCATTTCTAAGCACCCCTCCCCAACCGCCCCACCAAAAAAGATATTTCCAGAGAAAGGAAAACTAAGGGAATTCATTGATAGCATGCT
The DNA here is from genome assembly GCF_010015895.1 of Lontra canadensis. Classification (NCBI taxonomy): domain Eukaryota; kingdom Metazoa; phylum Chordata; class Mammalia; order Carnivora; family Mustelidae; genus Lontra; species Lontra canadensis. The sequence goes on from NW_022631022.1 coordinate 18,220,347, forward strand.
TGCTCTAAAAGAACACTGGAAGGAATTCTTTAAGAAAAAGGGAAGTGATACCAGAAAAAAAGTTGGGATTTTAGGGATAGAGAAGAGAAATAAAACTGAGAATAGTTGGGTAAATATGATAGACTGTTCCCCTTTTAAGTACTTTAAAATGGGTATGACTGGGCACCTGGGTGGCTCAGTTGTTAAACATCTGCCTTCACCTTGGATGGTGATCCCAGGGTCCTGGGATTGAGTCCCTCATGGGGCTCCCTGCTTAGCAGGAAGCCTGCTTCTCCCTGCCTGGTGTTCCCTCTGCTTGTGTTCCCTCTCTCACTATCTCTCTTTGTCATAAATAAATAAAATCTTTTAAAAAATAAAATAAATAAATAAAATGGGTATGACTACTGAAAGCAAATACAGTGACATTGTCTGATGGAGTTTTCAGTGTATACGGACATCCTGTGTACAGCACCTGCAATGTATGGGGAGGAGGGCAGCCTGCATGGCTAGAAGGGTCATATACTTCACTCGAAGTGGTAAGATATTAACTCTAAGTAGGTCATGATGACGAATTAGGTATGTGTACCACAATCCCTAAGACGACCACTTAAAAAACATACACAAAAAGATAATCAAGGAGCCAACAGAAAAATAAAAATGTAACACTAAAACAATATTCAAATAATTCAAAAGGCAGAAAAGGGGGAACCAATGAATGAAAAACAGAGGGGATAAGCCAAAAACCAAGCAATGAAACAGTACATCTCAATCCAACCTTCTCCACAAACATATCACATTAAATTGTTTGAACATACCAATTAAAAGACAGAGATCATCAGATTAGATTTATAAAAAGCAAGACCTAACTCTATGCTGTCTATAAGAAACTTACTTTAAGTATAATGACATAGATAGGTTAAAAGTAAAAGGATGAAAGAAATATATCATGGAACATTATTTTTTTTAAAAAAGCTTGAAATGGGGCACCTGGGTGGCTCAGTGGGTTAAGCCTCTGCCTTTGGCTCAGGTCATGATCTCAGGGTCCTGGGATCCAGCCCCACTTTGGGCTCTCTGCTCAGCAGGGAGTCTGCTTCCCCCTCTCTCTCTGCCTGCCTCTCTGCCTACTTGTGATTTCTTTCTTTGTCAAATAAATAAATAATTTTTTTTAACTGAAATGGCTATCTTATAATCAGGCAAAGCACACTCTTGAAGAAGAAAACTTAGGGATAAAGAGGAATACTCCAGAATGATAAAAAGATCAATTTATTTGGAAGATGTAGCTATCCAAAATGTGTATGCATCAAATAACAGGCCTTCAAAATACACAAAGCAAAAAAACATAATAGAACTAAAAGTAGATATAGACAAATCTAATCATACTTTTTTTTTGGAGACTTTAAGACTCATTGCTCAGTAACTGATGGAAAATAGAGAGAAAATCAGCAAGGATTTGGAAGATGTGAGCAGCATTACCAGCCAACTTAAACTCATTGACATTTAAAGAACACTCCGCCAACAATAGCAGAAAGTACCTCCTTTTCAAGTTGCTCGTGGATCATCCCCTATAGATCATATCCTGGGTCATACAACAAACCTCAATAAGTCATTAAAAATTGAAGACAAACAAAATGCACTCTCTGACTCTAATGGAATTAAACCAGAAATGAATAACAGAAAGACATCTGGAAAACTCTCTAATTACTGGAAATTAAGCAACACACTTCTAAACAATCCATGGGCCAAAATCTAGGAGGTGGAAGAGTTGGGGTGCTATCTTGGGAAGTCTGGTACAGGAGCCCACACTCTTAACCACTAGCCCATGTAGCCCCTCAAAGTTTCTTAGAACCTTGAATGCCACGTTAAGGAATTTAGAATTTGTGCTGTATTTAATAAATCAACATTTAAGGAGTTTCATACATAAGGCAGAACGCTTTCGTTACAGATAAATGGAGTTGGGTAGTGTTGTGGGGGGGTGGATGGGCAGGAAAAAATCTGTATTCTGTCCCACCAAAGAGGCAAAGTGAAATGAAAGAATTTGGATTTTTCCAGATGTCTGAAATGAGACATTTTAGAAGCAAGGCCCAGCCTCCCTATCTCACAGAGAATATTTTCAGTCTTCCTGGGATCTACACGTGCTGGGTGAAGGGGCAGCTCCAGAGGGAGAAACCTACTTTAGCCATCAGATGGGGAATTTTCTGAGGACATAATGCCGTTAAGAATGGGGGTTTCCCAAGACACTGGCTCGTGGCTGTGGACAAGTTACTTAACCTCTCGGTGCCTCGATTTCTCATCTGTGCAATGAGGAGAGTATCAGTTCCCACGGACCTGGCTTTGGGCTGAACTGCCTGGAGAAAAGGCTGGCCGGGAGTTTGAACATCGGCTCCTGGGAGTTGCTGTGGGACCCTAGCTGGGAGGAAAGGGGGTCTCTCTGGTTTGCATTGAGGTTTTGGAGGAAGGTTTCAGCATGATGCAGAGTGGGATTCCTGCCTTCCCAGCCTGGAGTGGGGGCAGGGCAGGGCACATAAAACATTCTCTGCAGAGCCTTTGATCAATGGCCATGACAGGGAGGGTTGAATTCTCTTTGAAGCAGCAGAAAGATCAATCCCCCTTCTTATCTCAGCCTCTCTGCGCAGGGACGTCACGTGCTCCTACCGCTGCTGCTGCAGCTGCTGCTGCTACTCCACAAGACCCGAACAGAGGGAGCGATGCCCAACCCAGACCTGCGCCCCAACCCTGGCCGCCCTGTCCACGGGAGTGGGGGGTGAGGGTGAGGAGCAGAACCCACCCCTTGCAGGCCTTCCTCTGGCCTGACCACAGAGGGAGGAGAGGGCAAAAGACGCATACGCCCCCAGAAAGTAAGAGCATCAGCGATTTTTTCATTAAACTTTCACTAGGGGCCCCTTCACCTGGACATTTCCCCTCTTTTCTTCAAAGCCTGGCTTTAAAACATCACCTTTTACTGAGATCTAAGGACACTAGGCCAGGAGGCAGGAGAACGGATTCTAGCTGTAGGTCTGTCTTTGATTTGCTGTGTGATCTTGAGCAAGTTACTACCCCTCTCTGGAGCTTAATTGCTCTGTGAAGTGGAATTGCTGTAAATGTTTTTTAGGGTTCGATTTAAAATTCTGGGATCAAGACCAGTTTATGGCCAGGGTCAGGATCAAGGTGGGTTCAGGTTATAGAACGGTCTTCCTCAGATCCTGTCTCAGAAAATCACCCCCCTAACACTGACTGGCTCCATGTTCTTGGCCCAGTGTTTTTCTGCGCAATCCCATTAGTGGAAAGAAATGCTTTGCCAGCAGAGAAGCATCCTGAGTCTGTGGGAAGGGAATGACTGTGAACCCCGCCAATACTGATGTGGCCCCACAGTGCTGTCCCTGGCACCCTGCTCAGCGTTGCCCCATGGGCGTGCGTGTGTTTTTGTCCATACGCTTCAGATCGCGTAGAAGCCAGGTCCTCCGGATGGGCTTAGGGTTGTGTGTTGGGAAGCATAGAAGTGTGAGTGTGCAATGTTGTATGATTCATGTGTGTTCGTATGCGCATTTTGCAGGGCTGCTTATGTTTCTGTGAATCTGAATACATTGAAGAGTGGATTTGGAAGCATGAGGTCTTGCATTTCAGGAGGGCTGGTGTATTCCTGAATTTGAGGGGTGTAGTGTGTAGTTCTGGAGTTTCCTGGGTGGGTGGAGATTCAGGGTTAGCTTGGGTGGACGTCTGTGCCAGACGCTGTGCTGAGCACTTTATAGACATTATTTAAACTTCACAATAATAGTGTTACCCCATTTTACAGGTAAGGAGACTGAGTCTGCAAAATTAAATCACTTGCCCTGGGTCACACCACAAGTACATTGCAAGACTAGGATCTGAACCCAGATCTGTTGAACTCTGAAACTCATGCTTCTCTCCCCTCCATCTTCCTCAATAGATTATCCCTGGGAGGGGGAGAGTGGGCTCATTTCCTGCAAAACACATACTTACCAAACAGATGTGTTTGGAATGGTCGAGACAAGCATTTCATTCCACATAAGGAGCTTTACACCTCTGGATTTAAGATCCATGACTTGCTGGTGGGGAGAGAAGAGAGGGAGAAGGCAGAGGAATACCACCCTCCACACACCAGGGAAGGCCTCCTACGGAGCTGCTGGAGAAAAATCCAGAGCTTTGAGGCGGTGAGGATGTTAGCTACAGGTCTTCGTCCGCACTGGGGTTCCTGGTTCCCAGGGCACAGGAGGGGTCCCCCAGCTGGTTCTGCAGCTTTGGGGGGAGGCTGCTTCATAGGTATCCCAGGGACGAGGATGTTGGAAGAGACCAGTGAAGTGGTGAGAGGCGCTGGCGCACACAGCTGCTGTGGCCTGCCCTGGGAGGCTCTGCTCGGTCCCTTCCCTCCCTGATGCAAGCAGCAGGGAGAATGCATTATTTTTTCATTAAAAATTCATTTTGGAACAGATAGCCTTCAGAGATGTAATTAGCCACATTATTTCTCTCCATTAGCAGTCCCTGGAGTTTGCTGGAATTTCTTGTCCTTTTTCCTCCCCATTTCACTCTTTCCATTGGCCTTTAAAAGCTACATGGTAGCACTTCTGCCTCCCTCCCCCAATCCTCAACACCCGCTCTGGATCTGGACGGAATACCGGAATGCCAAGTTCAGAATCTGAAGAAGGAGTGATGGCAGACTCCCTCCTCCCCAGTGGGTTGGGGGATCACAGTCCCCTGAGCCAGCAAGGGGTTCACTCCTGCAAGATGCCCCCTCCTGCCAGTGTGACAGAGTTCGGCTGGTGGCAAAGCTGGGTGGAGGTAGGAGGTTCCTGACTCCCCACTTACTCACTGGGTGATCCCAGGCAAGTAACTTAACCTCTCTGGGCTTCTGCTGTCCTCACAATTTGGTCCAGAAGAGCACTGATGGTTGTTAAGCACTTCCCCTGAGGTAGATAGCAAAGGCCCTGTGGTCTGGATGTCTGAGGACAACAGGGGACTTCTGGGGGCCAAATGAACAGCAGACATGACAGCCATCGCCGGGGATAGTCAGAGCTAAGGGCTAGAAGTCAGGGGTCAGGGAAATCCATGATGAGGAACCCCTATAGGGCAAGGCCCCTTCAGAGCAGCAGGGAATTCACGGGGACTCAGGCCCAGCTGCCCAGGGCAGAGTGGTTCTCTTTTGCTGATTCTGGAGGATTCTCAGCCCCGAGTTGCTCCTGTGGGTTATTTCTGGTGCATATGACAGCTGAATGGGAGGTCATAGAGGTATCATCTTCAACTGACTGGAGGGAAGTGGGGTCTCCCCAAGACCTTAATAATGACCCAATATGCAGTGAATGACCCCTTAGCACTCTGACTGGCTCAGCGGACTTCAGCATGGCTGGCTACTTCTCTGGGGGATTCCAGCTACCACGGTTCTCGGAGGACAGCCACCTGCAGCCCAGCTCCCCGCTCCCTGCTTCCCTCACATTAGTGACAGATGACGTGCAGCTGTCTTCAGCTTAGTCAGAAATACTGCACTCCATGGGGGCGAGGGCAGGAAACCTGCTGTGGGGAAGCTAAACTTATCCCGGTTCCTCACAATGAGAGGCAAAGAGAAAAATGCAGTTTGAGCATAAAAGATCATTGGCACTTTGCGATGAGATAAAATGCGTGTGATTTACACCAAGAACTAGCATGGCCGGGACGTGGACGGTCATGGGGAGATGGCCTTTGAAGGGGCTGGCAGATCGCTGTTACGGGGACACAGTCCCATCACATGGCACAGAGGGGTGGTATGTCAAGTTGACATAAGGAGCTCGAGGGAACTTAATTTCTAATAATTGCCGCAGTCCGCTGGGGTAGTAATCCTGGTCCTTAGGTTCCTGGAGAAAAGCAGAGCGGCAGAAACTGACCAGCTCACAGGATCTTTGAACTTTCACACAGGTGTTTCGAGAAGCCTCACGGAAGCAGGCAGCCCCTTGACTTGAGTCTAGTTCATAGTGACTTTAATGGACACATCCGGGCATCCCTAACAAAAATAGAGATGCTGAGGTTAGTAATAAACAGCATGGACTGCATGGCCCCGTGCTCCAGGCCCAGGCCAGCCTCTTTACACACACAGCTTCACTTACCCTTCAGTTCCGTGAGGTAGTATCACATGTCTCCCTTCCCATGACCCCCCTCAGTAAGGGTAAGAGCAAAACCACGTTTAGGGAGGAGGTCCCCTGCATGGAGGAGAGCGAGTTGCACAGCAATGCCCGCCACCAGGAACAAGTATCGCGAGATGCCAACCCACTCCGTGGCTTGCAGGTGTTGGCACCCCCAGCAAAGACACTACTCACACAGGCCCTGGAGGAAACAAGGAGATGCTCACACCAAGAGACAGATTGCGATCCACTTCAGCAGTGGGCATTAGTCCCTTATGGCCAGTGGGTCTGGTCCTCCAGCCAACACAGGGCTATGATCTGCACGCACACCTCTCCTGCTGCAGACAAAGGACCTCTCTCCCTCCCCACTGGGAAGAGATTGACCTTGACCGGGTGCCACTTAACCCACATACTTAAGCAGAACAAAGGAGCACACATTGAATCTGGAAAAGAGACAGACATTCCCGCAGGAGGTGATCAATCCAGCCCAGGCTGTGAGGACTCCCCATCTCTTGGTAAGGAAGTGTTCCAGGCCCAGTGCCCACTCCTGAGTGGCCAAGCAGAGGTGGAAAGCCAAGGTGGGACCAAGGTCACGTGGTTGGTCAGGCGGCATGATCAGGATTTGAACCTGGGTTTTTCTGGTGCCAAAGCCCATGAGCTTTCTCACTGCGTGGGCCCTGCACTTCTGAGGAGAGAGTCTTCTCCAAACACCTTCCACACCTTCCCGCCACCTTCCTGCCTTACCACCACCCCCTTCAGCCAAAGAACAACCCAGATTCTCCCAAGATGGGCTGGGAGCCTTGTTCCCTCCCAGGACTTAATGCCAATTCTAGATCTCTCCAAGCTTTGCCCTTACTCCTCTACCAAGAATAATACTCGATAAGCTGGGATTCTTGTCCCCTGAAGAACCCCCAGGCACAGAAATTTACAGCAATAAAACTGAGCTGCTGTCAAGGAGGGGGAAATGCATAAAAGAAAAGTGATGGGGGGGTATGTAAAGAATTTGGGGAATTACGTAAATAAATGGACGTGGTAAGGACCATTCAGCCCTGAAGACACGAGATTGACACATGTAAGTCCCTTGTAAATTTCAGCAGAAGGAGTAAAGGGGATCAACAACGATTCTTGCTTCAGTGTCCTGCAATTCCATTTGAATATTAAGCCTCCATGTGCTCTGACGCTTTTGTAACATGACCAAACTATACCAGCTAATTTGGGCCCCGGTTATTATCTACAATTTACAGACAAGGAGCCAGAGGTGAAAGGAAGTTCAGCAGAAGATCTATAGCTATCGTGTTCATTTTAGAAGCCACGTCAGATTTAGCACACAGTTTTTCCAACTCCCTGCCTGATCCCCGAGCTTCTTAGGGAAAAATTGCAGTTAATTCTCAGTTGTCGACATCTTTAATGTGGAGGAACAGAGGCATAGATAATCCTAAATGGTGAGTAATGCCCCATGCCATGCCTCCTGCTCTGGACATTTGCTCTGGAAGCTTCTCAAAGCTTCTCGCAGACCTCAGAATGGAGGCACCCTGCTGTGGGAGGCTGCCCCATCCTCATTTCTCCCCTTCCTGCACAAAGCCACCCACCTCCCGCTCCAAGAAGACCTAGGGGCAGCAGATTAAGGGGACGATGCTAGAATGCTTTCCTAGGCTGGCAAGGAGTCGGGGAGGGAGGAAGAGGATAAGATGTTTTGATTTAAAAGGACCCCCACAGTGCCGCAAGCTAGCAGAACAGTAACAGTAAATGAGACAATGAATTGTGTCCACTAAAGAGTTCTGTGTGGATGCTGATTCATTATGTTAATAAGGATGTGAGAGCTCGAGGTGGACTGTATTCCGCTTTCATGGCTGGGGGACCCAAGGCTCCGAAGGGGGGAACATCCAAATTTAAGGTCAGAGTCCAAATTCCACCTCCAAGCTCCTGATTCCTAATTGGTTGATCTAATTACTAGCATCTCTTAATGACTATGGATGCTTTCAAGCCAGATGGCTTTCATGGCCGGGACCTGGGTAGAGACGCAAGCAATGCTTAAGGTAGAGAACCAGTGAGGCCAGAGCCAAGAGGAGCCAACATCTCAGATTCATTCAGCAAATACTGAGAACCTGCCAAGTGCCAGGCTGCAGGGATTGGTACTGGAAGGAAAGCACAAAGGAATCAGGCATTGACCATGGCCTGAGGAACCCAGGGTAGGAAGGGAGACAAGGCCCATATAGAAATCTCTGTAATACCTTCAGAGAGGACAGTGAGATGAGATCTACAAGAATTTCGCTTATTCTTCCATTCAATTAAGTCATTTATTCAGTCCTGCGGGCACTGTCTTAAGTGCTCTGTATATAAGGAAAAATAAGACGGGTATCTAACCCCAGAAGCTAGCAATCAGATACACATACTAACACTGAATCACCTGGGAAGTTTTTCAAAATATAGGCCCCCAGGCCCCCAACCCAGACAACTGATTCTGAATCCCGGGAATCGATTCCCGAGAAACCTGAAGCTCAGATTCTAGGTGTTATCTGGGTTTGGGCAATGATCTGTGGGCTAACAAGGGGAGCGAGCCAGAGGAGGGATACCCAGAGACAGGGAGGAAGGCTTCCTGGCCCACCTTTCCTAGGAAACCTCCCCCGACCTGCCCAGCACCCTGATCTGCATGTTCTTATCCTCAACCTCCACTGTGTCCTGTGTACAGGACATGTACACAGGATGTCCTGTGATTTTTCTGGCTGACCAGTAGATTTAGTTGGTTCCTGCATGTGTGTTACCTCTGAGGCTGAGCACTCCCATGTTCCAAGGTCATTATGATGAGGGTTCCAGGGGCCTTGTGACACACACTGCCTGGCTCTGTTCAGCTATAGGAGGTCAGGGAGAGGCTAAGTTCCTCCTGGGAATGAAATTCATTCCCTAAAAGGAAGATCACTTTCCCCTGCTAATGAAGCATCATTTAGGTTTCTAAGTGAGCTCTGGTCAGAAGCTGCTTTGAAGACATCCAGCAGGGCCCATGACCACCCTTTCTCCCGAAAACAGTCTCTCTGCAAGGTGGTCGGCCTCCTTCATCCTGGTATGTGTTCAGTCCATCCTTCCCCAACTTCTGGTTTGCATGTGGCTTTCCTCAGTGGGATGGGAAGGGCTAGAACCCTGATTTGGCCTACAAGGTTGAGCAGGGTAAGTTGTACATTGATCTTACATCAGGACTAAAAAACGCAGGTCCCCTTCCTCCCTTTCACCCTTCTTTCTAAGCCAGGTACCTCTCCCCATACGTCACGGTCTAACTTTAATGACTTCTAAATTTGCAAGTTCAATCACGGAGATGATCAATTTTCCTTGGTATTTTTGCCAACAATTTTGGTATGCTGCCACCAGGTGGCAGTAACGCCTTTGTTAGCACGTGGTTTCAAGACCATTTAACAAGATACATCTTTTCATTAAAAGTCAGCCTCAGTCATAAAAGTTCTCCACGCGGTGTATTTTTCAAAATCATAAAAACTAATTATAATGACCACAACCAATCTGAAGTTTCATTAATCCTAATGATTAATACACAAGAAAGCTGAGAGGCAAAATGGGTACCTCTCTCCCTGAGTTTTAAATGTTATGGCTTTATTGCAAACTGTCACCAGGTCTTGATTTGGATTTTCTTTATATCTTTACTCATTTCTCTGAACTTACAGAGTGATAATAATAAAATAACGAACAGTCACATAGCCTTTAGTATGTACCACAACTGTTCTAGAGGCTTTATCTATAGTCATTTATTCTCACCGTAAACCTATATGAAGTAGATGATTCTATTATCTTCGTTTTATGAGAAAGCTGGGGCACAGAGACAAAACAACTTGCCTAAGGTCACGCAGCTGGTAAGTGGCAGAACTGGTATTTAGACCCAGACTGTGGAGTCCATCTTCCAAATCAGTGACTCTCAAAATGTGGTGCCCCAAACTGCCCCATTAACATCAACGGGAAACTTGTAATGCAGGCTCTTGATCCCCAGGTGTCCCGAACCAGAAATTCCCAGGGTGAGGTCCAGTGATCTGTGTTTTAACAAGGGCTCCAAGTGAGTCTGATGTGCAGCTAACCATTGTCTTAAACCATTCATTTAATCACTATGCTATACGGATGACACACCCCCATACCTAGGCTGGTAATAATCACCCTGGTAAATTTCAAGTGGCACTAATGCCTCCTCCACCCCAATTTTAATACTCCTTCCCTGCTTGGTCACCCTGCCCTCCCCTGGGTGAAATCACTGACATGATGAGCCACTCTTACTGTTGGGGGTGTATCTTGTCCCTCAAGGGAACCGGAGTAGAAGAGGTTGAGAACCATAAGCAGCCTGCGACCCTTCCTACGCCTACTAGGGACTCTGTTGCTATGAGTTTTCAGAGCAACATGGCATCAGAAGCCCTCCTGGAAAGCTTGCCTTATCCTCCAGTCGCTTTCCTATTTTACTACAAGTATTAGAGGGGGCACCTGAGTTGCTCAGTCAGTTAACCATCTGCCTTTGGCTCAGGTCATGATCCTGGGGTCCTGCGATTGAGCCCAGAGTCAGGCTCCCTGCTCAGTGGGAAGCAAGCTTCTCCCTTTCCCTCTGTGTGCTCTCTCTCTCTCTCTCTCTCTCTCTCTCAAATAAATAAATAAATCGGGGCGCCTGGGTGGCTCAGTGGGTTAAAGCTTCTGCCTTCAGCTCAGGTCATGATCTCAGGTCCTGGGATCAAACCCTGCATCGGGCTCTCTGCTCTGCAGGGAGCCTGCTCCCCCCCACCACCACGCGCTCTCTCTACCTGCCTCTCTGCCTACTTGTGACCTCTGTCTGTCAAATAAATAAATAAAATCTTTAAAAATAAATAAATCTTTTAAAAATTCTAAAAATTAAAATATTAGAGAAAATCCTTAACACAATGATTCGGAATAGAAGAGGGTAGGGTGATATATGCTTGCAGCCAAGCCTTCCCATAGCAGGAAGATGCTAGAGAAACTGAACCACTTAGGACTCCTACTTCTGGCCCGGACTATTCTGGAGGAAACATGACCATGGTGTCGCTTTTGCTGGTGGAGAGCTTTAACCTGTTAAAGCACACTGTAAAGGTGGGACACTTTCACAATTGGTCTACCTATCAGTAACTAGAAGAAAAGCTACTGCAGAGCTGAAGAAGAGTATCCAGCACCTCGGGGACTACATATCCCCCCAGGCTAAACACCCTGATTCTGGCGCCAAACATCTCTGTATTCAAATCTCAGCCCTGATATTCACTGTATGACCTCTGACATACTAAATAACCCTCTCTCCCAGCCTCAGTTCCCTGATCAGTAAAATAGTGTGATAACCAGACCTACTGGGGCACCTGCATGGCTCAGTCGGTGCGGCATCTGCTTTCTGCTCAGGTCACAATCTCAGGGCCCTGGGATTGAGCCCCACATCAGGATCCCTGCTTGGTGGGGAGTCTGCTTCTCCCTCTCCTGCTCCCACTGCTTGTGTTCCCTGTCTCTCAAATAAATAAATAAAATCTTAAAAAAAATAAATAATCACACCTACCTCGTAGGTGGCTGCAAAGATTAAATGATAAGTACAAAGTGCCTAGGACAGTGTCTGGTACATCATCAATGCTTTGTAAATCAGAGAATATAATACATTTATTTTCATAATTGATTTATTTGGGTTTCTATCATTTTTATGCTTTATGCTTTTGTGAATTCCTTGTTGCTTCCTGTATTACCTGCTTTTATTTTTAAAAGTGAATTAGAAGGAAAATGCCCTGTTCTTATAAATCTCTAATTTTTTAAGTAAAAAAAAATTTTTTTTCTTCTGACTCCATCCCTCAATCTATTAAAAAAAAATGTTTGTAGTTAAAAAATCTTCTCACAAAAACACTCTAGGCCTCGGAGTCTTCACTGGTGAGCTATATTAAATATTGAAGAAAGAAATGCTACCTATTCAATACAAACTATGTTTGAAAATTTTAAAGTGGGAACACATCCCTGCTCCTCCTATGAAGCCAGTATGACCTTGGTACCAAATCAAAGACATTACAAGAAGAGAAAATTGTAGACCAATATCTCACATGAACACTGATGCAAAGATCCGAAATAAAATTAAGCATATAGTCTCCGATAATGTATAAAAAGGATAACATATCACCAGTGGGGTTTGTCCAAGCAATACAAGGCTGATTTAACATTCAGAAGCATGCAACATAATTTACCGTATTAACAAGCTAAGAAACAAAAACTGTACGATCATTTCAACAGATGCAGAGTATTGTTTGAAAAAACCCAATAGCCATTCCTGATTAAAAACTCCCAGCAAACCAGCAGGGGAACAGAACTTCCTCAACCTGATAGCGGGCAGCTACAAAAAGCCTGCTGTGAATATTATGCTGAGTCATGAAAGTCTGAATGCTTTTCCTCTAAGACTGGAAACAGAGCAAAGATACCTGCTCTCACCATGTTTATTTACCTCTGCAATGGAAGATCTAGCCAGTTCATAAATAAATAAATAAATACATACATACATACATACATACATACATACATAAATTTTTACAATAACATCCCCCTAACCGAAAATATTTAGGGATAAATCTGACAAAATATATGAACAGCCTACATACCTACAAAATAATGCTGAGATAAATTTAAAAAGACCTAAATAGAGAAATACAGAATATGTTAGTCTTTTTGTGCCATATGTCTCTGTTGCAACCACTTAACTCTGCTATTTTAAAGATTTTTATTTATTTATTTATTTGAGAGAGAGAGAGAGAGAGAGAGGAGAAAGCACAAGCAGAGGGAGGGGCAGAGGAAGAGGGAGAAGCAGGCTCCTTCCCTGAGCAGGGAGCCCAATGTGGGGCTTGATCCCAGGACTCTGGGATTATGACTTGAGCTGAGGGCAGGTGTGCAACAGACTGAGCCACCCAGGGGCCTCTTCACTCTGCTATTTTAGCGTGAAAGCAGCCATAGACGATACATGAATGAATGCGCACAGCTGTGTGCCAATAAAACTTTATTAAAAAAAAAAAAACACAGGTTGCAAGCCAGATTTGGCCCATGGGTTGCAGTTTGCTCATTGTTAACTTCTATAATAAATCCCCATGGAAACCACAAAAGCTACTAAGACTAATAAGTGAGGTTAACAACGTGGCAGGATACGAGATCAATATATAAAAACCCATTGTAAAATGAAACAGGATGGGATCAGGAGGGAGAAAAACCATAAGAGACTCTTAATCTCACAAAACAAACTGAGGGTTGCTGGGGGGAGGGGGTTAGGGAGAGGGTGGTTGGGTTATGGACATTGGGGAGGGTATGTGCTATGGTGAGTGCTGTGAAGTGTAAAACTGGTGATTCACAGACCTGTACCCCTGGGTCTAATAATACATTATATGTTAATAAAAAAATAAAAATTTTTTAAAAATGTATTTCTATATACTAGCAACGAACAAGTTGAAAGTTTAAAAATAACACCTTTTACAATAACATCCCCCCAACCCAAAATATTTAGCGATAAATCTGACAAAATACATGAAAAATCTACATGCCTACAAAACAATGCTGAGAAATTAAAGAAGACCTAAACAGATGGAGAAATACACCATGTTCATGGGTCAGAAAGCTCAGTATTATGGTCAATTCTCCCCAAACTGACCTATAAATTCAGCACAGTCCCCATCAAAATCCCAGCTGCCTTTACTGTAGAAATTGATAAGTTGACTAAGAATTGTATGGAAATGCACCACCAAAGTTCCCTTTCATGATTAAGGACCCCAGGACGCAGCCCAGCATTGCCTACTCTCTCTTGCTTCCTGCCACGGTTCATGCTGAGTGTCGCAGTCTGAATATAGGTTGGGAGCATGTGATGGCAGGCTGAGAGTCGGAAGCCGGGCTCTGCTCAGACAAGTGTCTATGTGACTAGGGCATGACATCAGGACAGAGCCTGCTTCCCAAGGTTAGGCCAACAATGAGGGTGGAATTGGGGGGTTTTTTGTTTGTTTTGCTTTTGTTTTGTTTTTTCATATCTTCTTGGGCCCCTGTGTCCTATTTTGGTTCAGAAGATAGATCCTGGAGACATTACTAAGGGGCTCAATCCATGCCTATCAAATGTGGCGTTAGTGGAAATGATCGCCAATCTTGGCCCGTGGGTTCTGATTATTTTTTTAATTTCCAGTGCTAAAGCGACTTCTAACAGCTTCCTCTCGCGCGGTCCTCGGACCAGCAGTAGCAGCAGCAATCTCCTGGGAGCTTGTGAGAAACGCATCCTCCTGAGCCCCACCCCAGACCCTCAGAGTCAGAATCTGCTTTTTAGGAAGATTCTCAGGGGACTCCTATGCAAATTCAATTTGAGTCACACATGGGCACGTTCGGGTGTATATCCCTGTATATATCCCTGGGGAGTTGGGAGTGTGCCTATCACACAGAGCGAGTCACCTGCCAAGCTCGGTCCATCAACCCGTCCTCGTGCCTGCAATAATGGCATTTCAAGATACGCTTCTCTCCAATAAAGGCTTCCTCTAGGAAGCTTCCCCCATTCTGGCAGGCACTCTTACCTCCTGGTTACTGTCTTATGAGCACTTTCAATTACTTCCCAAGCAGTGTCCTCACCTCCCCCCATCTCTCTCTCTCTCTCACACACACACACACACACACACACACACACACACCCCTCTCTTATGTAAACCAGAAAACATTTCTCACGATGAACTCTTTGACTCTTCCAGGAAAGGCAAAAGTTAGCTCATGGGAGTGTTTAGCACTTATTTTATATCTTTCCACTATCAAAGTTGGAAAAATTATTACAGAAAAGTTTGAAAACACAGGAAAAAAGAAAAGATGATACAGGACCCTATTTCTCCAAGATAATCACTCTAGCTTTTGGTTGGTTGTTGGTTTTGTTTTTGTTGTTTTTTTTTTTTGATTTTTTTCCATAACAGAATTGCCCTAGTGATTAATGCACTATACATTAGAGTATATAAGGCATAGTTTTCATAGTACATAACAGGTCTATGGGGAGTATAGCACGTAGAGAGGATAGAGGCTAGATACTGAATGTATAATTTTGTATTCTGCTTTTTTTGGTTAATATTTTAATGTTTCCAGGTTTTCATTCCCTGTAAGCCCCATTTTTTAAATGCCTCACAATATTCCATTGAGCATATAAATTACATTTATTTAACTATTTCCTTATTGCATGTTAGAGCAAGTGCTGTTTTCCCTTTTGGTAAGTAATGCACCATGAAAATTATTGTGTATTCAGCATTTTTCTATAACTTTGCAGTAATTTCTTTAGGATAGATTTCCAGAAGTGAGTCAGAGGCAGGGAACTTGATCCATATTGCAAACTCCAGATGACAGGATGGGGAAGAAAAAATAAAACTTAAAAAAGAAAAGCCACAGGTTCCTAACAGAGAGCTAAAGTGATTGTCCTTGCCAGGCGAAGAGAAAACCACCCATTGACAAGACAGAATGGGATGGCTTCTTCGATGAGAACGGTCTATTGGCCAAGTCACGAGACCTCATTTGTGTGAACATCCTGGAGCGGGTACGGTCCCCAAGGCCTTGCCCTGGCACTGGAGGGCACAGGTGGGCAAGGGGCAGGTGTGGCATTTGGAGACACCCTCTTGGCAGGCATCTGGAGGTCTCCTGACCTCTCACCCCCCACCCCAGGGTCTGCACCCCTTCGTGAGGACAGAAGCTTGGAAGTTCCTCACGGGCTACTACTCATGGCAGAGCTCCCAGGATGAGCGGCTCACCGTGGACAGTACAAGGAGGTAGAACATTCCAGACCCTGTCAGGGGAGGGTAGGTGACAGTGCCCATTCCAGCCTGACAATTGCAGTCTTCTTCCCCCCAATGGATTTCTTATTCTAAGAGACAAAAAAGCCCCTGTGCTCCTGACCCAGGGCGTGAACATGGGAGGGGCCAGCACCTTCCCACTCAGCTCCAATCAGCCGTGCACAGATGGCCCGGAAGGGGCTTAATCCCAACAGCTCCTCGTCCCCGCCACCACCCAGTCCCTTCCTCCCCTAGGGCCTAAGCAGTCTAGTTGAGCTGAAGACTCATGCACAAAGGGCCAGTGGAGAACCATTCAGGGCAGTAGGGGAACTGAGGGCTGGCCTGGAAAGCTTGAGAGCCATGACAAGAGCCCGTGTTAGCTCTCCAAGGCTGCTGTCACAGGCACCACAAATAGGGTTTGCAACAGTGGGAATCTATTCCCTCGCTTCTGGAGTCCAGAAGCCCAAAAGCAAGGTGCCAGCAGCACCCCACTCCCTGAAGGCTCTAGGGGAGAGTCCTCCCCTGCCTCTGAGGTTTTTGGTGGCTTTGGGGACTCCTCCCATCTCTGCCTCCATGGTCACACGGACTTCTCCTCTCCCCTCTGTCTGTCTCTGTGTCTCTGCGTGTCCTTAGAAGGACACTTGTCACTGGATTTAGAGTCCACTGAGATAATCTAGATTGATCTCATCTCAAGATCCTTAACTACATCCACAAAGCCCCTTTTTTGAGTAAGTTCACATTCACAGGATTTAGTAGTTAAGGTATAGACATGGCTTTGAAGGGTCACCAGCATCCTATAGCACCTAAGCACGTCCTAATTATGGACACTAAACACTGCCTCATCCAGGCCTTCTGACTCCAAGGTGCCAGGATGACCCCCATTCTACAGAAGAGGAAACTGAGTCTTAGAGAGGGATCATGATGTCCCCAAGGCCTTACCCTCGTTGCAAACTCTCAGTTATTAATTGTGGAGCCAGAAATCAGGAACAGTTGTGAGACCCCCAGGGCCACAAGGCTTGAACCTGCTTCCATGCTGCCTTCCGGGGGCACATGAGCACAGAACAGCACAGTTAGGGCTGGCGCAGACCAAGATGAGGGAAGCCTCACAGGTAGGGGGAGAGCCTAGTGGAGAGCGCTGGTCAGACTGCCCTTGACTGGCGAGGAGAAGGCTGTCTCCTCCAGCCTCAGTTCTGTCTGCCCAGGAAGAACTATGAGACCTTATGCGAGATGTATAAAAAGATTCAGCCCCTTCTGGAAAACCTGCACCGGGACTTTATGGAGACTCGGAATTCCATCGGTGAGCAGAGTCCGGTGGGCAGGGCTGGGTCGGGCGGGGGAGCCTGAGGCCATGCCTGCCTGCTCCTCAGTCATATGCAGGGGCGGATGGTTTCCTGGTTCCTGGGAGAGGCCTTCAATTCTGGAATTCTGCTAGCTAAACCCTGGTTAGTCCACCCATCATGTCTCCTAGGGGCTCCTACATGCCTAACGTCGTGTTCCCTTGAGGGCATGCTGTTCCTGCTGCTTTGTCTTCGTCTCTCCCCTTTGGCCTTGAACAAGACTGGATTTCAATGGACGGGCCCGTGGAGTGGGGATGGGGGGGCGCATTCCTAGCAGAGGATATGGCCTAGTCAAAGATTCGGAGGTGGGGACAATGCCAGGCAGCTCAGGGCGTGGTGCTGGGCAGACCCCTGTGGGTGGATGTCATTTTCACAATCCCCTCCCCAGGGTGCCCTGGGTCCTGCCCTTTGGGGGAATAAACTCATTCATGGCCCCTCTGCTGAGGCCATCTGGTGCCACTGACCTGTCTCTTGTCCCCAACCTAGCGTATGACATTCAGAAACTCTATGACAAAGACCACCTAGGCAACGTCATTATCGACAAGAAGAGACTGGAGAAAATCTTGCTCCTGAGTTATGTCTGCAATACCCAGGCAGGTGGGCCGTGGGGCTGAGCCCCCCCGAGTCCCCCTTCTCAGTTCCTTCCTGGAACCCCTTCCCTGCCCAAGCCCAGGGCTCACCCGTCCTCACTGTCTCCCCTCCCCCACCCAGAGTACCAGCAGGGCTTCCACGAGATGGTGATGCTTTTCCAGCTGATGGCAGAACACGACCATGAGACCTTCTGGCTTTTCCAGTTCTTCCTGCAGAAAATGGTGAGGGCTGGGCCTGAGCTCAGGGCCCACCTTCCTGCCACTCCCCAGACACCCCCGGAGGTCAGGCAGGCAATGGGAGCCCCGGCTCTTTCCTCCAGCCACAAAACAGCCCTCTGGGTCCCAGAGGAGCCTGGGGAGGCAACACTCACCCCAGTGAGTTTATTGGGGGGTGGGCTGTGTGTGTTGCAGGCATTGGAGTTGAGGAGGGGGCTGGAAGGGTGCTCTGGGTCCAGTTCTCACCAAACCTTGAAAGAGTGTAACTGGCCAGTCCCAGGGATGGCTGCCTCTTCCTGGCATTCCACCCCCCCCCCAAACAGGGCTCTGCTCCCACAGAACTTCCATGGCTCCCTGTCGCCTCCAGAATAAGATCTGGTAACCTTGGCCAGGCATTCAAGGACTATCTGTGGCCTTCTCTCTCACTGCTGCTTTCACGTGACCCACAGTTCAGACCCACCAGGGGACTGGCTACTCCCCAGATGCACCCCACAGTGATCAGGTTGAGGGCTTTTGAAGTGGCTCTCTCCAGAACACCCTCCTTTGGAAAGCCTTTCCTCATGGTCTGGGAGCGGCTGTCCAGAATCAACCCTCATCCCTTTCCCCCTCCCTGGAACAATGGGCTTGATGCTCTTCCCCTGTCCCACTTAGTTCTGTCCGCATAGCCGGGCTGGCTGCATTGAGAGCCACACCTGAGACATCCCTGGATCCCCACCCCCGACACACACACGTAGGTGCATACACATACATAAAAGAGCACAACTACACACGCAGATCAAGGGGAGACAGACACGACGTGAGTGTGTGCGTGCGCACACACAGCCAGGCTCATACTGACACGAGTCCAGCCCGGAGCCAGCCACGCACAGGGCCTCCGGCACTGAGTCACTGGTGACCCCGGCCGGCCCTCAAGCCAAGAAAGATTCGGTTGCCCTTGCTCCCGCCCATCTTTCTCAGGAGCACAGCTGTGTTATCAAGATCGGAGTTGGCAAGAACCTGGATATGCTCAACTCTCTGATCAACTTCTTGGACCCGGTGTTTGCGGAGCACCTAAGTGAGTAGACCACCCCCAGCCTCCTGCAAACGGACAGCTCCGCCCACAGGGTGGGCCTGAGAAGGGCCCCGCCCCCAGTCCTGGTCGCCGGTGGGAGCCTTTGGTCCTCTCTCCCGGTCCCTGGAGGAAGGTTCATCTAGACATGGGGTGGGAACGCGGGCAGTTGAAAATTCACCCCAAACGTTCTCTGAAGACAGCTGGCAACGTGAGAGCCAGGCATTTTGGATTTCCCCGGGGCATTCTCGAGCCCTGCTGTTCGGCCTATCAGTGCGCCACCCCTGGTTTCCCCGACTGGGTCCTCCGGGCTGACACCCCGCTTCTCTCTCCACAGGAGGAAAGGGGGCGGGGGCCGTGCAGTCCCTCTTCCCCTGGTTCTGCCTCTGCTTCCAGCGGGCCTTCAAGTCTTTCGACGACGTCTGGAGGCTCTGGGAGGTGAGTCCTCCTTGGACAGAGGGGCTAGACCCCCACCCCTTAAACAGGGGGAAAGCCTGTTTCCTTGCTTCCCCTTTATTGCTGCTTTGGGATGGAGTTGAGCAGGTTGGGGTTTATGGGGCCTTGTTGGAGGAGGCGAAAACATCAGCCTGTCCATCTGTCCATCCTGTCCCACCAGGACCTTCTTCAGGGCAGCGGGGCAGAAGGAGGGGCTCTCAGCCTGTGCGGTGGAAGCCTGGCGGGCTTTCCTGCCACTCTAACCCCTGCAGGCCTCCCTCTGTTCCACGTCCCCAGCTGCCCCTTCCTCTGCCTTCCCCTTCGTTTGAGTGCTGGCTCCCTGTGAGCTCTCACTCCTGGAGAAGGAGGGGCCCTCCGAGCACAGGTCAAAGGTGTAATTCTTTGATCCCAGGCCTTCGGGCCATAGGCCCATGAACCTCCTAGGGAACAGACCCACTGCCCACTTCTGCTCTGCCCAGCCCAACACTCCGCCTGGCATTCAGCACCCCACAAGTCAACTCCCACCTGCCTTACCCCTCCCTCCTGGCCTGCTGGTTTCCATGCCCAAGTCCAAGGCCACTCCCAGGCCCCTGGGGACACCTCTGGATTGTTGACTGATCAACCTTTGCTTTGCCAAAGCTCCACTCCTTCTCCTCCTCTCTCCCCTTCCTCCTTCCCCCTCCCTTTCTCTTTCCCTCCTTCCCTCTCGCATCCTCTCCTCCTCTAGCTAATGAATTCCCTGAAGCTTTTTCTCTGAGTCCCCCAGTAGCCAGCACAATGTCTGGGATCCCCCGAGGTAGCACCTGCCTGAGTGAGCGAGGGAGTCAGCAGTGAGGCCCAGGGATGGCCAACCCCGGGTAGGTCTGTGGTCAGTGGGCACCTCACCACCCAAAGGGCCGGGAAGCCCGGGCTGAGACTCGTGGGCCGTCTGCAGGTTCTGCTGACAGGGAAACCCTGCAGAAACTTCCAGGTGCTGGTGGCCTACAGCTTGCTGCAGATGGTGCGTGAGCAGGTGCTGCAGGAGAGCCTGAGCAGCGACGGCATTCTCCTGGTGAGAGGACCCTGGGGCAGGGCCAGCCCCTCCCCCACCCCCACACCTCCCACGCCTCCCATGCCATCCCAGCCCTCCGGCCGTGGCAAGAACTGGGTTGCCCTGAGCACCGTGCTGGTCTCATGACAAGCGGGATGCAGCGGGACAGTAACTATCACAGCAGCACCCTAATTTAACATAGGAGGACACTGAAGCCTTGAAAGCTTTTCAGCCTCTAGGTTTACTGCCTCCCAGTCAACCCCCTGGGCCGTAGGGTCCTCCTTGTGGCAAAAGACCGAGAGTTTTCTGACATTGCTAAAAAGGAGTCTAGGTTAAAAAAAAAAAATCTAGGGAGACAGCCCAATTATAAAACAAGTTCTCCTTAGAAGCTCCTGAGACCCTCAGGGGAACCCCGGTACCCCTCAGAGCCCCGTATGAAAACGACACTTACCATCTCCCCACAAATACCACATTCCTGAGGTGAAAATTCCAGCATTGTGCCAGGCTGGTTGGGGAGAGATTAGGTGGCCCTGGCTACTGCCGGGAGCAGTGATCTTGTCCCCTGGAAGTGGGAGGCAGCCGCCTGTACCCAGGGAGACCTGCTTCCTCCTGGCTTCCTCTCCTGGCACAGGCCTG
Organism: Lontra canadensis; assembly: GCF_010015895.1. Lineage (NCBI taxonomy): Eukaryota > Metazoa > Chordata > Mammalia > Carnivora > Mustelidae > Lontra > Lontra canadensis. The sequence continues at coordinate 18,241,483 of NW_022631022.1, forward strand.
CAACAGCCTCATTGACCTTGACGCTGACGTGCTCATCTCTGCTGCCTGCTTGGTGTATGCTGAGCTCATCCAGAAAGATGTAAGTGGCCCTTACATCCAGAAAGATGTAAGATGTTATTTGCCTTCCTCCTCTTCCTCCTCCAAGAAGCCTTCTCTGATTTTCCGAGCCCAGCCCTGACATATGGCAGGATATTCGGCTGCAGAGACACAATTTGTGTCTCCCTCGTTCTCTGCAGCTTGGCGTGGTCTCCTTGCTGTTCGCATGTGCAACTCCCACCTCCCCAGGGAGGCTGCGCCACGCAACCACGATGCCCTCCTCCTTCATGCCCTGCGTCCATCCCAGCAGGTCGGGCACAGGGCTGGGCCCCCCAGGGTTTAGTAGGATGTCACTGGCTGGACAGACTGAGGAATGAGAGCAACAGACCAACGTCTGTCTGCCTCAACCTGCTGGCACCCTCCTCTTTCCCAGGTTCCTCAGCCACTGAAGGACTTCTTTCTCTGAGGACTCTCGCCGTGGACAGATGCCCTCGACGGATAGGACGGAGGTAGTGCTTTAGCCGTGAGGTCCGACGGGCGTTAGGGTGAGGGAGAAGCTAATACAGCTACACAGGAAACAGCCTCTGGAGTCAGAGTTTGTGGTGCGTGGTGTATCTCCCGCGGACACACAGGGGTGGAGAGGAACGTCCAACAGTGAGAGAGGCCCAGTGGATGAGCAGGGAGATAGCGAGGCCAGTGAGGGGCAGGCACACCAGGGACACTGCACCCGTTGGAAACTCTTCCACGAATGAAGGGTTCTACTGTGGTTCCACACTTGGAGGCACATGGGTCAGGATGGAAACAGCTTCGAGAGCCTCCTAGCTTCCTGCACGAGACAAACTGAACGTGTCTCATCCCTGGACCAGGTCTTGAGAAGAGGCCCTGACCACAGGGCTTTGCACACACACCACCATTTTCACCCTTACGCCCAACACCATGATCCTGAATTCAGTGGTTCATCCACGGATTCCCCTGCGGTCTGTGGAAGGACACAGCCCAGGTCTCTGGCTTGCAGGCCATTCCCCTCCTGGTTTCAAAGCCTCATAAGCACACTTTCATATCTCAGCCTAGAAAGCATCCTCAGACTAAACTCTTTTCTTTGGCCTTCGTCAGTCTCTCCAGAGAACGGCCCCTGTTCCCCAGCCCAGGCAGCCTAGTCGCTCCCTGGGGCAGAAGCTTGTGCCGCCCACACTTCCCAGACAGTGTTCCAGCCCGGAACCCCCTGCCCAGCCTGCTCATGCTCTGAGGGTGCCCTCAGGGCGGACAAAGGATTGGCCAGAAGGGGCTGAACCCACAGAGAGGCCGGGGTTGACCAGGTGCCCCATATCTGCTCTGCGAGTGTGCACATCTGCGTGCATGTGTATGTGCAAACACACACACACACCTGCTCAGTGGCTACATCTTTTCGGAGGGACTGAAGGAGCCACTGATTTTGCTGTGACCTTGGCCCCTAGGAGGAGGCATAACCATCCTTCCCACTCTTCCCCAGCTGCCCCCTTCTGCTCGCATCCCGTCACTCTCAGTGACCATCACTCAAAAGGCACTACAACCCCAATTAGTATCTGGTCTCCTTCCCCTCAAGTGACAGTCCCCAGCCACGGCTAGCTCGGAGTCCCTCGGCCGCTGTATGCGTGCTGAAGAGCCAGCGTTTCCAGGCAGGAAGTTCACGTACTGTGCTGCTTGGGTTTATGTTCCCAAGACAGCTGATTTCAATAAGGGTTCCCGTGTGGGATACGGCTCTCGAAGAACAAAACTGTGTTTTCATTTTACCAAAAACCAGAGTCAAAGACAACTTGGGGGCGCCTGGGTGACTCAGGAGGTTAAGCCTCTGCCTTTGGCTCAGGTCATGATCTCAGGGTCCTGGGATCGAGCCCCAAATCGGGCTCTCTGCTCAGCGGGGAGCCTGCTTCCCCCTCTCTCTCTGCCTGCCTCTCTGCCTACTTGTGATCTGTCTGTCAAATAAATAAATAAATAAAATTTTAAAAAAAAGAAGAAGAAGAAGAAGAAGAGCATGCAGGGGACCTATCCCACTTCCCTAATCCTGCCCCAGAAGCTTGGAGAAGGCTAAATCAGAGCCCTACTTGTGACCACGTCTGGTTTTGGAAACCAAGTCCAGGCTGCTCTGGCCACTCCTTCTGCGGGACAGCGGCTGAGCTTGGGCTCTGGAGGTACAAGGACGTGGGGTGCAGGGGTGAGCATAAGACCAAAGAGGGGTTGTTGTGCCTCTCCACCAGGCACAGAATGGCAGCAGTAAAGCGTGGGTGGCTAGAATGAGGCTGCCCTGTGAGTGTGGAAGAGGAGGGGTGGGGGTGAGTCGTACAGGAGTGGCCTCCTCCACACCCCAGCCCCTGCAGGCCCCTCTCAGAACCAGTCCCTGGCAGGGAGGTGGGGGAAGACGGAGGTGGAGAGCGGATAAGTTCCATGCCAAGGTCTAACCTGCCACAGGCAGGCTATTGGCCGCACCCCTGGGAGTGAACAGAAGCACTAAGAACCACACTGTCTCAAGAGAACCTGGGCCTAGTGAGCCTATAGCGGGGGAAAGATTAGCAACTGGAAATGAGGGAGTTGGGTCGTAGGAGGCTGGGGGCAGGGTAGGAAGGTAGAGTCACGAGCAAGCGGTAGCTTTGAATGTTGGCTGCACATGGGAATCACCAGGGAGCTTTTTAAAAATAACCCATGCCCAGGCGCCTGGGTGGCTCAGTGGGTTAAGCCACTGCCTTCAGCTCAGGTCATGATCTCAGGGTCCTGGGATCGAGTCCCGCATCGGGCTCTCTGCTCAGCAGGGAGCCTGCTTCCCTCTCTCTCTCTCTCTCTCTGCCTGTCTCTCCATCTACTTGTGATCTCTGTCAAATAAATAAATAAAATCTTTAAAAAAATAAATAAATAAAAAATAAATAAAGTAAAAATAAAAATAACCCATGCCCAAGGCCCGCTGATGAAGTCTGACTCTCTGGGGGCGGGGCCAGGCTGTGGGTATTTTTTAGAAGCTCCCCAGGAGATTCCAATGTGCAGTCAGGACTGAGAATCCTGGTGCTCAGAGCAGGTGCCAGCTGGAGGGGTACTGGAGGTTTAACGCCCTCTTTCCGCTCAGGATGGGAAGGGACTTGCCCAAGGTCACACAGCAACTGGATTATGGCCTGGAGAGGCCAGGAGTGGCTGTGCAGGGCACTATCCTACACGGATACCGTGGCCAAAGTCTGCAGGGTCTCTGCAGCCAAACCCCCCACCCACCCAGCCTCCCCCGCACCTCCAGCTGCCCCCGCCCTGCCTCCCCACCAGAGAGCCCTGCAGCTGGATGGCTCTAGAATTAGGCATTCCAACTTCTTTTCTGCACCAGCTCATAAAAGAATCTCTTTAGGGAATTAATAAGTGCCCAAGTCTGGAAGACCTGACCCTCACCTGCAGTGTTATGTAAATGGCACCTGAACACCCACAGTGCCCCACTCAGAAGCTGGGAGCAAATGACATGCAAATATATGCAATCGTTATGCAAACAAGGGCAGCCCCGGATTAATGGCCTCAATCCTTCAACCCAACAGCAGCTGTCTCTTTAGGTACAGGCGTGGCTGACAGGGAGGACTGAGTCGTCTCCTGTCAGAAGCATCCTGAGGAAGGGTCAAGAGGAGCGATTGTTCTGACATCTGGCGTGCTGATGGTCTTCGCTGAGAAATCCAGAGCAGGGGCGGGGCAAGGCTGGGGAGGAATGGGGGGAGGGGTCTGTCAAGCAGGGGGGTGTTCTTCTCAGACCAGCTTCTTGCCCAGGTCCCAGGTCCCAGGTTCAAGGTCAACCATGAGCCCTGAAGGAGAGAAGTGGTGACAGGCGCGGCAGAGGTGAACGATGCAGTGGGGAGAGGTGACGGTGGGAGGGGTGGGATGCAAATAGTAAATAGCTGAGGAGAGGGCAGAGGAGGAGGTGAGGGTGGTTAAGGTTCTGGTAATGGTGGTGATGACAGGGCTGAAAACGGGGTGGGAGAGGACGGTAGTGGCAGTGGTGGGGACAGTCATGGCGTTGGCCATATCATGTGCAACACAGGTAAAGTGGCGATGACAGAGGTAATGTTAACAGTGGTCAAGAGGGAGAGCATGGTGGTGAGGAGGGGAGGGTGGTGGAAGCCCTGAGGAGGAGGGGCCCTGTGATGCAGCAAATTCAAGGGGAGAGAGAACGGCAGTGGCCCATGATGACGGCCATGGTGCAAGTAACAGGGGCAGGGGTGGCATGGGGGGAGCGGCGCCGGTCATTGCAGTGGCCAATATGAGATGAGCACCGAAGTGACAGGGAAGGTGACTATGGGGAAGGGGAGCTGGCGAAGGCGGGCTCTCAGAACCCTTAACCTCAGGAGGGGAGGGTGTGGAAGAACCTACCGGGCAAAGGCAGGGGGACAGAGAAGGGAAGATATGGGGTCTGCTGTGCTGGGGAGACTGGACTCCTGACTGCTCTCTCCTTGACGAAGACTCAGCTACACATCCCCTGCCACTCAGGCAGGGTGACAGGTCTGAGGGCTGAGCCGTGGTTGGGGCAATCACAGCCCCCCTGGGCTTCAGTTTTCTCTTCTATGAAATGGGAGGAAGAGAGACAGACAACCAAGTGATGGGTGAGTATGTTCTCTCATCTTTTAGGGCGGTAGGGACCCTGTTTTCAGAGGCCCGTGTGGCTGATGGCAGGGTGACATGCAGGAATGAGTGGGGAAGGAGGGATGTCGGGGAAGGCGGGGCAGGAGGGGTGAGTGTGGGGGAAGAGAGCACATGCTAACTGGGGCTCTAGAGACACTGACAAATGTCTCCTCAGGAGACCAAGGAAATGCCTACCTCACAGCCCCGACCTCCGCATTCCTCTGTCACTCTCACCTCAGCTCGGTCCCTTCAGTGAAGGTTTCCAGAACTCTCCATCTGACAGCAACCTCACAGCTCTAGTTCTCTCCTAAAAGGCCACACCTTACACAGGCATAGAAGGAACTGCCTTAGTCCCTGGGCTCTAGAATCAGATTCCAGGCAGTCGTCGGGTGAGCCTGGACAATAAGCCTCTCTGAGCTATTTCCTCACTTACAAATTAGGAATAAAGATACTACTTTACGGATTACAGTACGGATGTCTGTAAGTGTCTTTGGTCCAGCAGATATCAACTCAGAGAACCCACAGCTGTTGGGAAGACACCCCAGGAGTAAGGTGCATCTTTAACCCAAAAAGCAGTAGCCACAGGAGAGAGGGGACCTCCAGGATCTGTGACTTCCCACAGCTCTTAGGTAGAGCCTCAGCAATAAGCCACTTCCTCCTCCTTCCCGTGGGACCTGCACTTGCACATTAGTCCTGCAGAGGGCGCGCCGCCTCCACGAACCAGGACACTTCCCTGACGGCAAGCTGCTCCACGAAAAGGGCAGCCCACCCAGCGTCCCTCTGCAATCTGAGTGCTCTCTGGCTAGGTGGAAGGGTTGCAGGGGACGAAGCTTGGTCCTCGTGGCCAGAGGCGCTCTGGGGGACTGGAAGGGGAGTAGAAGGAAGGGATCTGTTGTTCTTGGCTCTCAGAGGTCCTGAGCCTTCCACTCTGGCTGCGGATTTGCTGAGAACCAGCCATGAGCTTGGGACAGAGGAACCACTGGGATCCCCTTGGAAGTATCTCTTGACAGTTCCAGAGCCCTGGGAACAGGTGCAGTGAGCACCGTGCTCTCTCCTATACTCCCTTTCTTGACTGGGAATTCCCCCCACCCAAAACACACACATGGTGGTCCAGTATGATTCACTGTGAGCGATGACAGTTATCCCGATGGCCTGGGTTTACACAGGGTGGTGGGAAAGAGCGGAGTCGTGTCGGAGTGGCAACGAGGGCCACCTGGAGAGGAACTTTCAGCCTCCTCCCCGGTCCCCAGGTCTTCACCCACACAGGTCACGCTCTGGTACACCTGGGATGCTGCAGTTCCCGCTAGCAAAGACTCTGACCTGGGGTGTGCCCGCACAGGGAGCAGTGCCCCCAGCCCTGCTTTCCCACGGCAGAATCAGCACCCGGGGGCCAAGGCTTGGCCCCAGCTACCATCAGGACCCCATGTGGGGCTAGCCTGGGAGGCTGCCTCTGCTTTCTCTACCCAGTTTCTAAACACTACCTGTTTCACAGTGCAAACAATTATCCAAGGACCCCTCCTGTGTTTTCTACCCCCAAGACCAGCAGTGTCCAGTAGAAACACAATGTGAGCCACAAATGCATCTCTTAATATTTTAATAGCCGCATTTTTTAAAAGCCACATTTACTTAACCCAACATATCCATAATACTGTTGTTTCAACTATGTAATCAATACAAAGATTATTAATGAGATTCTTACCTTTTTTTTTCCTACTAAGTCTTCTTCAAGATCCAGTGTGTAGTTTACATTTTTGGCAACCACGTCTTAATTGGGATGAACTGTATTTCAAGTGCCCAGTAGCCACTCAGGGCTAGTGGCTTCCGTAGGGGACAGTGCATTCTAGTCCCTCAGCCTTGGTATCTTCCGGTCTCCAATCCCCAGTAATCTGTGTTGACCAGCTGACAAGCAGTGGCTGAGGAACCTGATGAGCTTCAATTTTTCTACTTTTGGTTCTCACAGCTTGGGGGGCCCCGGGAGCCTCCTGGAGGCCTGCTCACAACTGGAGGGGGCTGTCCGACCCTGCCCGGGGAGTCCCCCCACCCCGCATCTGGTGCGGGTCCCGCATAGGGCACACCAGGAGCGCACTTCAAACCCAGTCCCCAAGGGCACTCGAGGCACCAAGCCGAATTCCCAGAGCCCATGGTCCTGGCCCATCGCCCAGCGGATGCCAGATGTCCCTCCGGTCTGCCTGAGGGGAGGGGTTTTGTGCAGCATGTATGGGAGGTTAATATATAGATGGTGGAAAGGAAAGCATAAGGAGAGAGTTTGGGGAAGGCCACATTGTATGCAAAGGTCTGGAAGTGGGTTCTGGGGCACAGGAGATGCAGGGAGCCAAGGGGAAATGAGGGGAGAGAAGGGAGCAGCTGTTGGCTTGGTATATGGGGGATGTGAGTGTGTGTGTATGTGTGTGTGTTGGGCACTAATCGCCAGTCTAGATGAGGTGCAACCAAGGAAGTTTCTGAAGTCCGCTTTGAGGCACAGCAATCTGAAGCGGTCCGGAACCTCTCATACAGACAGGACCCTGAAGGGAGAACTCAGGAGGGAATTTACCGCCCGGGACTGGTGCCCTTTGGTGCGTGGCTCCTAGGGCCCCGCTGGGGTGGGGCCTCCTGAGCAGAGGCATGCAGAGAGAGGCAGGCAAAGGCCAGAGGTGGGCAACCCCGGAGCCCCAGTGCTCCCTCTGCTTATCTCTGGGAGGGTCTGAGCGGCACCCACAGAGGGACAGCGGTGGCTTCCAGTTCTGCCACAGTGAGTTGGGTGGGGCTTTGCTTCTTCCTTCCCTTCTCTACTCTGGATTCCTGAGTAGATCCAGAGCTGCAACACTGGCCCCCTGCAAAGCCAACCCATCCCCGCCCACTGCAAACCAACGCTGGGCTTTTGTGACAACTTGAAAAGGCTGTCCCCTCCAGGCAGACGCAGCCTCTTGGCAGATGGCACCTTTGTGCCAAGCAAAAGGTGCCCACCGCGGCTGGATTTCAACCTACACCTCCCCCTCTGTGAGGCCCAGCACACAAACCACGTGAGCCTGAACAGCTGTCCTGAGTAACTTCCAGCGTTAGGGGAAACTGAACAAAGGTGACACGCTGAACTTGAAAATCACATGCAGCGAGAGATGAGACCTTTCCCCTCTGCTTCCTTTTCCTTCCCTGGATCAGGGCCCAGAGCTATTGGGAATGGATGAGGGAGAGGCCCCGGGAGGGGGCGCCCAGGGATCAGAGCTGCAGAGTCCTACAAAGCCTGTTACATCTTGTCTCCTTGAAGCCGAGTGAAAGCTGCCCTAGGAGGGAGGCAGGACAACGTTTAAAAAAAAAAAAACTGAGGCCAAAAGAGTTTGAAGGGACTGCTCACGATGGCACTACTGGTTAGAAAATGCTGAGTGATGGAGGCAAGGCCCCAGAGCAGCGACAAGGCACCAGGCAGACCTCGGGAGCATCTTGGCCCTGAACTTGGACATTCATTTCGCCCTCCGGAGTATCCATTTGCTCATTTGTAAAATGGGAATGATAGCGAGTGCTCTTCCCAGGATTAAAGACAGCAGTGCCTGGAAGGTTCTTCGTGGTAGCTGTAGAAACTGGGAGTAAAACCCCAGTTCCTGGCTCCAGGAGAGATGCGGACATTCTGTGGAGCCCCTCGGTAGTGAAGAAGTTGAGGGCAGTAGAAAGGGGTCAACTACCAGGTCTGCAGACCAGAGGAAGAAGGCTCAGAGGAAGAACTTCCACAGCTGTGGGGTTACTGAGCAGAGCCCCCAGACCTCCTTCAGGACCCCGTGAGTGTGGCCTGCAGAGGGCTCTCTGTCCCCCCGCCCTGAGGCCACATCCCCTGCCTCCAGAAGCCCCATTCAGTGAGTGTGGGTCACATGCCAACGGCTCATGCTTCCATCTGAGGCAGCGGCGCGTGGAGTTGTCTATGACTCCCCAGCAGCTGAGCGGCTCCCTCTGCCCCCCTTTGCTCGCTTCACCATCCCACCCCCGAAAACACACCCCAAGAGCATGCACATCTAATGGCTAAGTCTGCTTCCTCTGGTGCTAGAACGAATCACCGTAAACTTCTGTTTCTGCTTAAACCCCCACACACGAACACACGTTTATTCTCTTACAGTCCTGGAGACCAGAAGCCCAAAATCAGTCTCAACCAGGCTCAAGTCAAGGTGTCAGCAGGGCAGGTTCCCTGTGGAGCTCTAAGGGAAATTCCTTGCCTTTTCTAGCTTCTGGAGGCCGCCAGCATCCTGGGCCCCCCTCCTCTTCCAGGGTCATGTCTCCTATGTCCTCCTCGGACCTCCTTGCCTCCCTCTTCCAGAGACCCTCGAGACTATACTGGGACTCACCTAACTAGTCCAGGAGACTCTCCCGATCTCAGGATTCCTAACTTAATCACATCTGCACAGTTTTGCCATATAAGGTAACACACAGGTTCTGGGGATTAGGATCTGGATATCTCTTGGGAAGGTTGCTCAGCCTTCGACACCAAAGAACGGAACTTAGGTGAGCAGCCTTCTCCCCTTAAGCTGGAAGCGCAGGGTGACAATGCTCACCTCCTTCCAACCATCCTCTGTTTGGCCTCTCCCATCTCCCCAACGAGGGCAGTCTGACTCCATTGGAGGACGGTGGGAAGGGTCTGGCTATGGAAGAACTCCCATTGGCTCTCAGGGTCGAGGCTGTGTGATAACCAGCCACCAGAAGGCTTAAGCAGGCTGGGAAGGCTTTGGAATCCAGGAGTGCCTGCTGCCTCTTTCCTCTTCCGCTGCACGTCCATCAGCTTTCAAGACTCGGCTGCCCCAGCCTCAGCAGATTGGCTGTCCCCTCTGGGGCTTCTCCCGTGCTTGCTGGTGTGTCCGCTGGTGCATGCCCCCTGCCTGCTGTGTTCATCGGTCATGGCCGTCTGCAACTTCCTAGACTATGAAGATAGGTCTTCCTCATTTCCTCACCACCCCCTTTGATGCCTGGCATGGGATCTGCTCCCCTGGAGAGCAGAGGCCTTGTCTGCTTCCACTCAATCAAAGAAATGCTTGCAGAACTGGGTCACGCCGAGCCAATCCACGGCTCCCAAGGAGAAAAATGGAAGTACAAGGTGTCAGCTCCGTGCCCTGGCTGTTCCCTGGGAGTCGGCACAGGCTGCTGCTCCCTAGGGAGCACCCGCCTATGCTTCCATCAGCCTGGGGCCTTGTGGTGCCCTCTACTGGTCCTGTCTGTTCACCTGCTTGCTCTCCCTCACTCACTCCAAGCAACTGCCAGCCTGCTCCCAGCTCACCCTCTCCCCAGCTCCCGGCACCTTCCAGCAGAGCTCCCATTGTCCATATTTTTCGGAATTGTCTATCTTCTCCTCATTGTCTCTCATTCTCTCCAGGAGTCAGTCCTCTCTGGCTTCTGCCCCTTTATGGCACTGAGACTGCCCTCCCAGTGTCACCAGCAGTCTCTGTGCCACCTAATCCCAAGGCGTCTGTCAGAAGGCACTGACCTGCTGCTTCCCTCACTGGGGACATGCCCTAAGCTCCTTGGTCTCTCTTCATAAGGGCAATCTCTGGCCCTGGACTGAACTTGGCCCCTACATGGGTCCGATGGGAATGCCGGGCACTAACACCCCAGGAGTAACCCTCGACCAACAAAGGATGAGAACTGGTGGCTCCTTCCCCCTTGATTAGACAGTTCTAAGGCATGCTCCGGAAGTCAGAGGGTCCCCACCGCGACGGGGCACCCCCCTCACCCTCCACAGCAGAAGCAGTAACATGCCCTTCACAGATTTTCCTCTCCACCTGATCTCGCTGCCCCACTCCCTCACCTGCTTCCTGGGATCATCTCCCAAACAAAGGACTTCACCCAAATCCTTACCCACAAACCTGTTTCCTGGGAAGATGAACCGAGGCACCAGATAGTGTCCCTCTCCTCCTTGGCCACCAGAAAAGACCAGGCTCCTCCATTCTGTCTTCAAGATCCTCAGTGACCCTGGCCCGTGTCTGCCCCTTCTGCAACCCCTCTCACTTTCCCCGTACTCTGGTGGCACTGACCTGCTCACCGTCACCTGCGCCACCCACCACAGCGCCGTTCCCTTCCACTCTGGCTCCTGCCATCCGCCTGGCACACCCCCCCCCCCAGCCCTTCTGCTTTACACCCTGTTAGAGGACCCCCAGCTCCTGCAGGCAGAAAGGAAACCCCTTCCCCTTGCCAGGCGGTGTTCTGAAGTCAGCTGGGATGGGCTCGGAAGCACCAAAGAACATCTCTTCCTAATTCTGCATTCCATGACACTGTGTCCATAGCCTGCAATCAGCCACGGGGAGAGTATTTACACGATGGAAGCTGGCAAAGCCTGCAAATCAAGGATTTCGTTTTCTTTGGAGAGCCAGCATTGCCTGTGTCCCTTCCTGCTCCCCACAGCCTGTGGCTCCCAGGTGTGATGAAAGCCTGTGTTTGTGTGTGGGCTCCCAGCACAGGCCCCTGCTCTGGGCTTCCCTGCCGGGGCAGGGCCAGATCAGCAGGAGGGGGAGTCAGTTCAGCTGCACAGTACCTGGATGGATGCGGACCGGAGCCGGGGACCGGGGAGCAGCCGGCTGAGGTGGGCAGCAGAGCAGGAAGGAACTGGAAGACAAGGGCCAGGGGTGTGTGTATCTGTGCATGTCTATATGTGTCGGCAGGGGGAGGGGGGTCTACATGTGTCTGTGCGTGTGTCTGTGGGAGGTCTGTCTGTGTTCCTATACATGTGTCTGCATGCGTGTCTGTGTGTGTCCCTGTGTATCTGTGTATGTCTACATGTGTGTCTGTGTCTACATGTGTGAATCTGTATCTGCCTGTTTGCAGGTGTGTCTGTGTCTGTGTGTCTGCATGTGTCTGCGTAGAAAAGAGAGACTCCAAGAAAAACAGAGACATAAGAGAAACAGGGACGGCAAGCAGGTGCCCAGGAGAGAAGAGAAAGACGTGGAGAGAGAAAGCAAACGGACAAAGCAAACACAATACACGGAGGCGGACAGAAGAGAGTGAGACGAGGCAAAAAGAGACAGAGGCAGGAATAGAGAGATAGGAGGACAGCTTGATGGAGGGAGAGGACAGAACCGGGAAAGCAGCTGAGGGCAGCAAGAGAAGAATCCAGTGACAGCAAGGGGAGCTCAAGAGGGAGCGGGAGTGGCGCAAAGCCACAGAGGAGGCCACCGCCACAGCATGGACCCCTCCTCAGGTGTCCATCAATGACTTGATTCAAAGACACAAATGTTCGATTGCCTCTTCCCTTTAGGCTCTGCATTCCTCCGTAATTCAATAATGCATTGCCCAATTACTCACATGACGAGCGATTTGAAATTAGGTAAAAAAAAATATTTAGGCAATTAAACTGTGAAGTGATCTAATTGTTTTTGAAAGAAATTCCTTCACCATGCTCCCTTGGGTTTTGATTCCCCCTTCCTAAATCAGCCAGTGGAGGGATGCGTAGAGCTACAGATCTGCTTGCGGGTTCTCCCCAATGGAATTGGGCGCACCCTTGAGGGCAGGGTCCCCAGATCCACCCCCTGCCCCTTAGCCAGCACTGTGCCCAAGTCAGCTTGTGCTGGCTCAGGGACAATCATTCACACACAGTATCCCAGTTCTGCATGCAGAGACAGTGCGTTGGTAGCCTGAGATTGGTCATAGGGGGAGTATTTACACCAGGAAAATTGGCAGCGTCTACAAACTGGTCCTTTTTTTTTTTTCCTTCAGGTGCCTTCCCTCACGCACCTCCCCCACCACCACCAATCTCTGGCTCCCAGATGTGCTGAAGCCACAGCTGGGACTCACAACCCCAGCTGTTTGCCGCCCTCAAGGGGCAGAGAGCAGAAAGCCTTTGGCAGGAACCACATGTGGCAGCACAGGGAGTAGGTGGGCACGCTGGATCCTCATGCCTCCGCTTGAGGCAGGGTGGTTTGGAGGGAAGAACGCTGGCCTGAATGACAGGCAGCCTCAGAGAATTCTACGTGTCAGTCAGGGTTACCCAGGCCGGGCAAGGGAAGTAGCCGGCTCTAGGTCAGCAGGGACACAGATGGGATGGGCCAGGCTGGTGGTCTCCTGGGCTCCAGCCTACGGGCCTCTCTGTGAGTCTGAGAGAGTCCCGGAAAGTATATATACGGCAGTTTTGTTGTTATTCATAGTTCCGCTGGCTTCTAGAGAAGCTGAGTCCTGTGGACTGGCAGCCTTGAGCTCCCCACCTTGAGGGATTAGGGGCTAGTCAGGGAAGTGGGAGAACTTCGTGGGGAGAAGAATGGAGATGGGGGCCGGGGAGAAATACCCAAAAAGCATGCCAAGTGTTGCTTGAGGGGCAGGCGGGGGCAGAACCACGGACCTCTGTGTGAGAAGAAGGCCAGAGGTCCTCTCTCTGTTCTCCAGAAGCAGAATGCTTTGGAGAGCCAAGTCCAAGCAGGGCTGGAGTGAGATCCAGCATTTCCTCTTATGAGGAAGAAGAGAGATGCCCCGGGGCACAGGGAGGGGCAACCGAGGTCGGGTAAGTGAAAGGGACACATCTAACCCCTGAAAGCTTCCAGAACACATCTGCAGTGATGAGACACTCTTCTTGGGATCTGAGCTGTGCCCCGTGCTGGTCTCCAGAGCTGGGATGGCTCATACACCAATGTCATGTACGTGCAGAAGACGATCTTGGGCCTAGAAGATTCTCTTTGACAAGCCCTGTTCTCTGTCCCACGAGCCTGGTGATAGTGTCAGGCCTTCCTGTCATAAAGAGACCTTAACTAGCCAACACACCTCCCGGCAAATCTAGAAACAGAGACCCATCTTGAAGGTGAAAAGTTGGCCAGGCAGCTGGCTGCCTCGCATTCATCCTCCCTCTTTCTCTTTCTCTCTCTCTCTGTCTCTTTCTATGTCTCTGTCTCTCTCACTCTCTCTTTCCTTCTGTCTCTCTCATTTCTGTCTTGCTGTCTCTGCCTCTCCCTCCTCCTTCCCCACCTGGGCCCTCACTCAGCTGACTAGTCCACAGCAAACAGCTAAATATAGTTCTCTATTCCTTGACTCCTAAAAACGGGCCGCAAACTGTCCATCAGCTTTCATTCCTCAGCTCAGTCATTCCAGCCATGAGCCAGCTACAGCTCCTGAAACTTGACTGGGCTGCCCTCAAGCCCATTTTTGGTAAGGTCTGCATGTGGGGAAAACATGAGTTTGAGAAATCCAGTTTCAAAGATGTGAAACCAGCACATATTTTGGAATCAGAGTGGCTAGGGTTTGAATCTTAGCTTTACCACTTCCAGCTGTGTGACCTCAGACAACTTACTAAACCTCTCTGAGCTTTCATCATCCTCAGCTGTACAGTGAGGCTAATATTGCTCTGGCTCACGGGACCATTGGGATGGTCAGCCAGGATGACAGGTGTGAGCAGATAGCCAAGACCTACCTGGCCGAGACCTGGAGGGGTGGGTTACCTCCCTTCATGCAAAGTCATTCTTTGCCTGCCCCACAGTAGGACAGAAACTGGAACTAAAATGCCTGCCCAGAAAATGGGGATTTCCTGGGATCTGTACAATCAGTGGCTAAAATCAGTATCTGTCCCTATGCCCTGACTCTGACCTTCTTTGACACAGCAGGGGCTGCCACATGTGGTTCCTGGAAGAATCCACCCCCCACCCTCACTTAATCCCCCCTCCCCAACACACACACACACACACACACACACACACACACACCCACACACCACACACCACACACCACACACCACCCCCCGCCACCCCCCCGTCAGCTAGGGGCGCAAGTGCACGGACCTGCTTAGACCGGAGGACTGGGCACGGAGCATGCGGCCCCAACCTGTTTACCCGCCTCTCGGCTCTCCCGTCTCTCGACCCTCGGTGTGTGAAGAGGCTCTGGCGCCCTCTGCCGGGGATCGCTCTACCTGCAGTCCACACGGAACCCAGTTAGAGCCTGAGTAGTAAAGCACGGGGAGGGGAGCGGGTTTAGAGACAAGGACTCCCCTCCATCTAGCATAGGAGGAGGGAAAACCAGAAGCCGGGGACCCTTCTGCCCTGAAAGCTGGCAGGACGGAGGATGGGCTACGCAGCCACTCCCCCCGACCACAGCAGGAGCTTATGGTAGAATCATCTCAGATGTGCAAAACGACCCTCTGAGAGCTCACTGTGACACAGCCAGGCTCCAGGGAGTGTCCCAGGCTGCAAGTCCACAAGACAGAACTACAGCCCGGAGCAGAAAGACTCTTCTTCCTTCTCTGCCAGTGCCAGGGTCCAGGTGCTCAATCTTGGAGGCAGGAGAGCTTGACAGAAGCTGAGCTTGACAGCCAGATAGATACAGATCAGGTGCCAGGACGGCCCCTCGCTGCCCCTGTGACCTTGGCCCCTACCCTCTCCAAGCTGCTGCATCTTCATCCCTGAAATGGGTGGAGATAATACAGTTTCTGTGAGGATGAAGTGAAATTTCGCACGGAGCACAGCCCAGGGCCTGGCACATAGTAGGCCCGCAATAACTGTGAGCTATTGTCACTGTGGTCATTTCCCTTGCCCTGGGTCCTGAGGGCTGAGGGCACAGGGTCATAAGAACCTCCACCATGGAGCCTTGTCTTTGCAGGAGGCCGTGTCAGACCATCAGATTCCCGCCAGAAACACCAGTAGCTACCACATGATGGACACCAACCCTCTTTCCCTCAGGATGGTCCTTCACTGCTTGTCTGCAGAGTGGCCCTTGCTGGGCCAGGTTGATGGTCCAGGCCTCCTCTGGGCCCACTAAGAAGCAGTCCTGTCTTGAGGCAAATCCTTGGAAGCTGTCAGTGGTCGCATTTTCTGCCCTGTGGGAAGACGAGTCTGCATGAGGGGACAATATGGCGAGTAAAACAGGAGGGTGTGCAAAGGCCCTGGGGCTCACAGACCCCCCAGTTCTTGATGTCGTTCATGCCCACCAACGGCCCAGCCCCTCCTCCCGCTCAACTCTTGGACTCTTACTTACATTCTGTGAGATGCTCTGGGAACCTTCCATTAAATTCCACTTTCTGCAGAAACTGGTGTGAACGGGGCTTCTGTCACTTGCAAGGAAAAGGGCAAGGGGCAAGGACGTGCTCCTCCAGCCCCTCAGTCCCCTGCTCATGGCTCCCATCCCATGGTTCTGTACCTCCCCTACCGTAAAATGTTCCCAAGCTAGGCTGTTCCCCTTTTGCTTTTAAAGACGGATTTTGTTCAAGTGTAGCACATTTCTTTGAGTCTCCATGTGCTGAGGTATAGAATCGCCTTTTTCTAAAATGATTTTTTTATTTATTCATTTGACAGAGATCCCAAGTAGGCAGAGAGGCAGGCAGAGAGAGAGGAAGGGAAGCAGTCTCCCTGCTGAGCAGAGAGCCCGACACCGAGCTTGATCCCAGGACCCTGAGATCATGACCTGAGCTGAAGGCAGAGGCTTTAACCCACTAAGCCACCCAGGCGCCCATAGAATTGCTTTCTAACCGCCACCCTCCTCACTACCTTTGGCTGCCACTGAAATCCCCTCGACTGATGGGTGAGGACTCTCGGTGATGGCTGCAGGGTGCAACTCCCCACCCTCTGCATCTCCGGGAACACTCCAGCTTCCAAAACCAGAACCGAGACAGGCTCCTGCTCACCGCCTTCAGACATCCCCACCTCTGCTCAGACAGAGCGCCGAGCCCCAGTGGCATAGCCCGAGCAAGGGGAATCTGGCTATACCCAGCCTCCTGCTCTCTCTTCTGGGGACCCCTGGGACTGGGTGTCCAGGAGAGGGATGTGGACGCAAATCTCCCAAGACTGTCCTCTCCTGGGTGGATCATCAGGGCTTCCATCGTTCCTCCAACTCACTCTCTGTCCAAAAGCCGGCTCCCTCTGGAGGACCCGTGAAAGCATCCTCTGAAGCCCTGCCCGAGGTCCTCCTGGGCTGGGCAGCAGCGTGTGTGCACGTACGGGCATGAGCTCAGCCAGCACACACGGCTCCCTCTACCTGCCATCTGTCTCCTGTTGCCCTTTCCCTACTCAGACAGTTCAGAGGGGGCTCCCAGAGTCCGCAGTCACCCACCTGGGCTATGACCGTGCTGGTCTGCCTTACTCAAAATTCCCTGTGGCTTCAGGGAGAAGCAGCAGCCCACCCCCAAAGAAGGGAGAGAGTAGCCTGTCATAAACCCCACTCTCCCCTCATGGCAGATGGCTCCCCCCAACCCCTGCCCCTCATGCTCTCCTTGGGAGGCGGTGGTGGTTGATGAGAGAGGGGCCAGTGCAGCCCCTCTGAGAGCCCTGCCAGAGGGAGAGGATACAGTTCCGCTATTCACAGGCAACTCTGAGTGTAGGGACAGAGGGTCCCTCGTGTTGTTTGTACTCAGGCTTGGGTCTCTGCTGCATTCTAGAACAGAAGGAAGAGTCCCACGCAACCTCCTGTTATGCTGCTGCAGGGCTCTCCTCCTGCCAGGATCCCAGCGGAACTGATCAGAAGAATATGAAGAAGGGCAAGCCTGTGTTGGCTTGGAAGCCAGGGGAGGCGTATCCCTGGGCCAGGAATGCTGTCGATCTATGGAAATGGGCAAGATCCAGACTGGAGGGAGGCACCCCCCCCCCCAGGAGCTGGATCACAATTCTACTTTCTGCAAAAGCAAAAACGTCCCTCATGAGAAGTAGATGAGATCCTGACAGCACTTGTTGACCGCCTCTGAATTTGGAGGGCCGGTGGGAAGCATGGGGCTTGCGGACAGTGTGTCATCTAGAAGATGTGTCGGTGCTGGGAATCAACAGTACTTGGGAGGAGCTCACTGCGAGGTCTTGGGGTGCCCATAGTTGCTAGGCCAAGTAGATAACTGGGGGAAGCTCCTCCCCAACCAGTGTCTCCCAGATGGCACCTCTCTCCTGTCCCAATAGGATGGGCATAATAAGTCTTGGTGTGGCTTTGTCAGTTACCTAGAGGTGGGGCATGACCTACAGCTTTCCCTGATGCACAGAGTTCCCCACTCGTTCTGCCCTCTTCCAGTGCCCTCCCCTTTCCCTCAACTAGATCCCTGAGCTTGTAAATGGCCCTTGGAAGACACTGAACGGAAAACAGCAGATATATGCACACAACACACACACATACAGATACCCCAGAGCCAGTGAGACCCACGGTCAACTCCGGCAATGAGGTGGGGGGCCATATGTCACAGACAGTCTGTGTTCATAGCCACCCGGTGACACACGTTTGCGTTAACCAGTCCTTCAGCCTAAAATGTGATCGGACAATTGAAAAACACCCAGGTGGATGGTGAGCTAAAGAGAATCTCCTTCTTTCCCTCCTGTTTTGGGGAAAAAAATAAGATTTCACAAAATACTCATTTTTTTTTTTTTTAAGGAGGAGTAAAAGCAAACAACACCCACATGCAAACACAGGCTTGCAAACCCAGTCTTCGGAAAGATTCTGTATCATGAAGGGAAAATATCATGTCTCTCGAAAGGCAGAGAAAAAGAATTCTGTTGACAAAGGTTTATCACAGAAACGTAATTGACTATCAGGCCACGTTCATTTTGTACTGGAGTCATTTAGTTAAAATGTAAACTCTCAGAAAGGAGAGTTGGAAACAAAATGGAAAGAATGAAATGAGAAAGTTGCTGGTTGAGAAGCGGGTGGGAATCAAGAGCAAACAATACCAAAAAAAAAAAAAAAAAAAAAAAAAAAAAAAAAAAAGTCTATAAAGAAACCAAAAGCAGGGGCACCTGGGTGGCTCAGAGGGTTAAGCCTCTGCCTTCGGCTCAGGTCTTGGTCTCAGGCTCATGGGATCGAGCCCCACATTGGGCTCTCTGCTCGGCAGGGAGCCTGCTTCCTCCTCTCTCTCTGCCTGCCTCTCTGCCTACTTGTGATCTCTCTCTCTCTGTGTCAAATAGATAAATAAAATCTAAAAAAAAGAAAAAGAAAAGGTTCCTTCTTATCTAAGTCAAATTAGTAAAAACAAAGGCATCTTTGGAAATACCACCCAGGATTTTGTTCATTTTAAGGGTAAAGAAATAATCCTATAAGCGCCCATGGAGAAGGAGAGGTGCAGGGAGTATTTACAATATTTCTGAAAATGTATAATTGGAAGAGAGATTCCATGGAATGTTGAGAAATGCTTCTGTTGGAGAAAAGAGCTTCTGCCATAAAACAAACTTAAGAAATGCTTAATGAAGCAAAAAAAAAAAAAAAAAAAGACAAATCCCAGACTGATGAGGCTTTCTCAGGGCTTTTAAAGTGTTAGTGCATCTTGTTAACTTAGCAAGATTTGCGAGCACAATGTTCCAAATTTATTTGACAATGAAATCCTTGAAACCCACGAACACAATGAAACCCCATGAGCCCCATTAAACCCATGCAGTCAGATGGCGCTCAATAGAATACACTTGGGAACCACTCTTCTACAGCATTTTGAGTGGTCACTGTTGTGACCTAAAATTGCAACCATCTTCCAGGTGTGTTCTTGCATGAAGACAAGAGAGAAAGACTTTCCTACACTCCAGAACTTAGGACACATCACACACAGCTCTTCTTTCCATGGTGGGGAATACTCAGCCATGCACTCTTAGCAAGCAGGAGAGAAGCAAAATAAGCAAAATCATAGGAATAAAAAAAAAAAAAATCTATATGAGGAAGTTGTATAAAAGACCTGGAAGTGAATATTTAAAAGCGGTTAGAAACATGGCTCTGGACAGATCCATCAGGGTCCCATCATGAGATGGAAACCACACCCTTCCCTGCCTCATTCCAGGCCCCAGACAACTGACCCCCAGAAATTGCATTCATCGCAGAGACTGCCTAGTCCGCCTAGCTTCTGGCTGGCTTCTGACCACAGGAGGCATGGGCAGGAGACTGGAGGGTTGGGGGGTGGGGTGGGAATTGTTTGGGATATCCTTTCCTGTTCCCTCCCTACTTTAGTGCCCTCTCTCTAGGCACTAATGTTCCCAGCTTCGGTTCCAGCTCTCTCTGTGCTTTAGACACATGGGTTCCTCCCCTGTCCCTGTGGTCCTGGGGATGGTAATGGCTCCTGTTCACGGCTAGTCTCCAGGTGCCTTGCCATCCCTTGTCTGTTCCCTTCCCCTTATTCACACATCTGTATGTCGTCCCTTCATTCAGGTGTCTCTATCTAAGCCATTTTGGGAGAATGTTTCATGCCAGGACCTTGACTCACACACACGCTTCTCACTTCTCTTTGTAGAACCAGAACAACCCTGGTATTAAAATACAGCTGGCACCAAAGAAAGATGGGATACATGAGTGAGTCATACACTAGTCTCATTTATATAGATGTAAAGTCCTAATAAAAGTTTAATCAGATGAAGTCAAAAGTAAGTCCAGCAATATATTAAAATCATACACCATGAGCAAACCTTCCTGGAATGCATGGCTGATGTTCTATCCCAGACACAGTGAGCTGATTAACCGCAGCAACAGGTTGGAGAAGAAAAAGGTCATTTCACATGCCGAATAGATGTTCGGTAAACGTCAACATCCATTTCCTGACTTTCTTTTAAAAAGCTCTAGTGAACTGGAAATTGAAGTATACTTATCTCACATGATTAAAAAAATACTAAACTTTCAAGCCCACAGGCAACACCAGAAGAGTGGAAGTCAAGAAACATTCTCATTAAATACGGAGACAAGGAAGATTTCTACTGTTTTGTTATTCAACTTTGTTCTAAAGATCTTAGTTAATGCAGTTAGACTCCCCCCCCCAAAAAGAGGGAACAGATTATAATATATTTGTAAATACAACAGTCTTCTTTGAAAAACTCGGAAAATACAAAATTATCAGAATAGAAGATTTTAGTGAAGCAGCCAGTTACAGAACAACTACGGAAAAATTAATGTCCTTTCTACTGCCTACTAACCTGTTAGAAAACACAATACACACACCACCACCAAATAAAAGATGCTAAATTAGTTATCCATCGCTGTGTGACAGATTACCCCAAAGCTTAGCAGTTTAAAACATTATCATCTCAGTTTCTGTGGGTCAGGAGTCTGGGTGTGGCTCAGCTGAGTTCTCTGACTCAGGGTCTCCCACGAGGCTACAGTCAAGTTCTTAGCCAAGGCTGTGGTCTCATCTGAAGGTTTACTCAGGGAAGCTCACCCACATGGTTGATGGTAGGATTCTGTTCCTCATGGGCTGTGGGGCCGAGGGCCTCAGTTCCTTGCTACTATTTGGCCGGAAGTCACCCTCAGTTCCTTGCCACGTGGGCTTCCCATAAGGTGGCTCACAAATATGGCAGCTGGTGTTATCAGAGCAGACAAGTGAGAGGGCCGGAGAGAGTTCTAGCAAGACAAAAGTCACAGTTTCTTATAACATAATCACAGAAGTAACATCCCATCACTTTTTGCCATTTCTACTCTTTAGAAGCGGGTCACTAGGGTCAGCCCACAGACGAGGGGAGGGGATCATACAAATGAGAATTTCCATGGATCACCGTGAGCCATTTCAGAAGCCACCCACCATGGACACAATTTCTGCATTTCATGAAAAGAAGCATGAAACAGACTCATCTATAAAACAAAATTTCACTGAAGAATAACAAGAATAGAGGGGGGAGGAGTCAAGATGGCGGAGAAGTAGCAGCTGAGACTACTTC
>NW_022631022.1:18267646-18376481 GCF_010015895.1 Lontra canadensis
TCCCCTTCCCCCCCCCCCTCACGATTTGGGATCTCTTCTGATTTGGCTAAAGCATATTTTCCTGGGGTTGTTGCCACCCTTTTAGTATTTTAATTACTCCTTCATATACTCTTATCTGGACAAAATGACAAGGCGGAAAAATTCACCACAAAAAAAAGAACAAGAGGCAGTACCAAAGGCTAAGGACCTAATCAATACAGACATTGGTAATATGTCAGATTTAGAGTTCAGAATGACGATTCTCAAGGTTCTAGCTGGGCTCGAAAAAGGCATGGAAGATATTAGAGAAACCCTCTCGGGAGATATAAAAGCCCTTTCTGGAGAAATAAAAGAACTAAAATCTAATCAAGTTGAAATAAAAAAAGCTATTAATGAGGTGCAATAAAAAATGGAGGCTCTCACTGCTAGGATAAATGAGGCAGAAGAAAGAATTAGCGATATAGAAGACCAAATGACAGAGAATAAGGAAGCTGAACAAAAGAGGGACAAACAACTACTGGACCACGAGGGCAGAATTCGAGAGATAAGTGACACCATAAGACGAAACAACATTAGAATAATAGGGATTCCAGAAGAAGAAGAAAGAGAGAGGGGAGCAGAAGGTATATTGGAGAGAATTATTGGAGAGAATTTCCCCAATATGGCAAAGGGAACAAGCATCAAAATTCAGGAGGTTCAGAGAACCCCCCTCAAAATCAATAAGAATAGGTCCACACCCCGTCACCTAATAGTCAAATTTACAAGTCTTAGTGACAAAGAGAAAATCCTGAAAGCAGCCCGGGAGAAGAAGTCTGTAACATACAATGGTAAAAATATTAGATTGGCAGCAGACTTATCCACAGAGACCTGGCAGGCCAGAAAGAGCTGGCATGATATATTCAGAGTACTAAACGAGAAAAACATGCAGCCAAGAATACTATATCCAGCTAGGCTATCATTGAAAATAGAAGGAGAGATTAAAAGCTTCCAGGACAAACAAAAACTGAAAGAATTTGCAAACACCAAGCCAGGTCTACAGGAAATATTGAAAGGGGTCCTCTAAGCAAAGAGAGAACCTAAAAGTAGTAGATCAGAAAGGAACAGAAACAATATACAATAGCAGTCACCTTACAGGCAATACAATGGCACTAAATTCATATCTCTCAATAGTTACCCTGAATGTCAATGGGCTAAATGCCCCAATCAAAAGACACAGGGTATCAGAATGGATAAAAAAACAAAACCCATCTATATGTTGCCTACAAGAAACTCATTTTAAACCCGAAGACACTTTCAGATTTAAAGTGAGGGGGTGGAAAAGAATTTACCATGCTAATGGACATCAGAAGAAAGCAGGAGTGGCAATCCTTATATCAGATCACTTAGATTTTAAACCAAAGACTATAATAAGAGATGAAGATGGACACTATATCATACTCAAAGGATCTGTCCAACAAGAAGATCTAACAATTGTAAATATCTATGCCCCTAACGTGGGAGCAGCCAACTATATAAACCAATTAATAACAAAATCAAAGAAACACATCGACAATCATACAATAATCGTAGGGGACTTTAACACTCCCCTCACTGAAATGGACAGATCATCCAAGCAAAAGATCAACAAGGAAATAAAGGCCTTAAATGACACACTGGACCAGATGGACATCACAGATATATTCAGAACATTTCATCCCAAAGCAACAGAATACACATTCTTCTCTAGTGCACATGGAACATTCTCCAGAATAGATCACATCCTTGGTTCTAAATCAGGTCTTAACTGTTATCAAAAAATTGGGATCATTCCCTGCATATTTTCAGACCACAATGCTCTGAAGCTAGAACTCAATCGCAAGAGGAAATTTGGAAAGAACCCAAATATATGGCGACTAAACAGCATCCTTCTAAAGAATGAATGGGTCAACCAGGAAATTAAAGAAGAATTGAAAAAATTCATGGAAACAAATGATAATGAAAATACAACAGTTCAAAATCTGTGGGACACAACAAAGGCAGTCCTGAGAGGAAAATATATAGCGGTACAAGCCTTTCTCAAGAAACAAGAAAGGTCTCAGGTACACAACCTAACCCTACACCTAAAGGAGCTGGAGAAAGAACAAGAAAGAAACCCTAAACCCAGCAGGAGAAGAGAAATCATAAAGATCAGAGCAGAAATCAATGAAATAGAAACCAAAAAAACAATAGAACAAATCAACGAAACTAGGAGCTGGTTCTTTGAAAGAATTAATAAGATTGATAAGCCCCTGGCCAGACTTATCAAAAAGAAAAGAGAAAGGACCCAAATAAATAAAATCATGAATGAAAGAGGAGAGATCACAACGAACACCAAAGAAATACAGACAATTATAAGAACATACTATGAGCAACTCTATGCCAACAAATTTGACAATCTGGAAGAAATGGATGCATTCCTAGAGACATATAAACTACCACAACTGAACCAGGAAGAAATAGAAAGCCTGAACAGGCCCATAACCAGTAAGGAGATTGAAACAGTCATCAAAAATCTCCAAACAAACAAAAGCCCAGGGCCAGATGGCTTCCCGGGGGAATTCTACCAAACATTTAAAGAAGAACTAATTCCTATTCTCCTGAGACTGTTCCAAAAAATAGAAATGGAAGGAAAACTTCCAAACTCATTTTATGAGGCCAGCCTCACCTTGATCCCCAAACCAGACAAGGATCCCATCAAAAAAGAGAACTACAGACCAATATCCTTGATGAACACAGATGCAAAAATTCTCACCAAAATACTAGCCAATAGGATTCAACAGTACATTAAAAGGATTATTCACCACGACCAAGTGGGATTTATTCCAGGGCTGCAAGGTTGGTTCAACATCCGCAAATCAATCAATGTGATACAACACATTAATAAAAGAAAAAACAGGAACCATATGATACTCTCCATAGATGCTGAAAAAGCATTTGACAAAGTACAGCATCCCTTCCTGATCAAAACTCTTCAAAGTGTAGGGATAGAGGGCACATACCTCAATATTATCAAAGCCATCTATGAAAAACCCATCGCAAATATCATTCTCAATGGAGAAAAACTGAAAGCTTTTCAGCTACGGTCAGGAACACAGCAGGGATGTCCGTTATCACCATTGCTATTCAACATAGTACTAGAAGTCCTAGCCTCAGCAATCAGACAACAAAAAGAAATTAAAGGCATCCAAATCGGCAAAGAAGAAGTCAAACTATCACTCTTCGCAGATGATATGATACTATATGTGGAAAACCCAAAAGACTCCACTCCAAAACTGCTAGAACTTGTACAGGAATTCAGTAACGTGTCAGGATATAAAATCAATGCACAGAAATCAGTCACATTTCTCTACACCAACAACAAGACAGAAGAAAGAGAAATTAAGAAGTCCATCCCATTTACAATTGCACCCAAAACTATAAGATACCTAGGAATAAACCTAACCAAAGAGGCTAAGAATCTATACTCAGAAAACTATCAAGTACTCATGAAAGAAATTGAGGAAGACA
Organism: Lontra canadensis; assembly: GCF_010015895.1. Taxonomy (NCBI): domain Eukaryota; kingdom Metazoa; phylum Chordata; class Mammalia; order Carnivora; family Mustelidae; genus Lontra; species Lontra canadensis. The sequence continues at coordinate 18,271,151 of NW_022631022.1, forward strand.
CAAAGAAATGGAAAAATGTTCCATGCTCCTGGATTGGAAGAATAAATATTGTGAAAATGTCTATGCTACCTAAAGCAATCTACACATTTAATGCAATTCCTACCAAGTACCATCCATTTTTTTCAAAGAAATGGAACAAATAATCCTAAAATTTATATGGAACCAGAAAAGACCGTGAATAGCCAAAGGAATATTGAAAAAGAAAGCCAGAGTTGGTGGCATCACAATTCCGGACTTCAAGCTCTATTACAAAGCTGTCATCATCAAGACAGCATGGTACTGGCACAAAAACAGACACATAGATCAATGGAACAGAATAGAGAGCCCAGAAATAGACCCTCAACTCTATGGTCAACTAATCTTCGACAAAGCAGGAAAAAATGTCCAATGGAAAAAAGACAGCCTCTTCAATAAATGGTGTTGGGAAAATTGGACAGTCACATGCAGAAAAATGAAATTGGATCATTTCCTAACACCACACACGAAAATAGACTCAAAATGGATGAAGGACCTCAATGTGAGAAAGGAATCCATCAACATCCTTGAGGAGAACACAGGCAGCAACCTCTTTGACCTCAACCGCAGCAACATCTTCCTAGGAACATCGCCAAAGGCAAGGGAAGCAAGGGCAAAAATGAACTATTGGGACTTCATCAAGATCAAAAGCTTTTGCACAGCAAAGGAAACAGTTCACAAAACCAAAAGACAACTGACAGAATGGGAGAAGATATTTGCAAACGACATATCAGATAAAGGGCTAGTGTCCAAAATCTATAAAGAACTTAGCAAACTCAACACCCAAAGAACACATAATCCAATCAAGAAATGGGCAGAAGACATGAACAGACATTTCTGCAAAGAAGACATCCAGATGGCCAACAGACACATGAAAAAGTGCTCCACATCACTCGGCATCAGGGAAATACAAATCAAAACCACAATGAGATACCACCTCACACCAGTCAGTATGGCTAAAATTAACAAGTCCGGAAATGACAGAGGCTGGCGAGGATGCGGAGAAAGGGGAACTCTCCTACACTGTTGGTGGGAATGCAAGCTGGTGCAACCACTCTGGAAAACAGCATGGAGGTTCCTCAAAATGTTGAAAATAGAACTACCCTATGACCCAGCAATTGCACTGCTGGGTATTTACCCTAAAGATACAAACGTAGTGATCCGAAGGGGCACGTGCACCCGAATGTTTATAGCAGCAATGTCTACAATAGCCAAATTATGGAAAGAACCTAGATGTCCATCAACAGACAAATGGATAAAGAAGATGTGGTATATATATACAATGGAATACTATGCAGCCATCAAAAGAAATGAAATCTTGCCATTTGCGACAACGTGGATGGAACTAGAGGATATCATGCTTAGCGAAATAAGTCAATCAGAGAAAGACAACTATCATATGATCTCCCTGATATGAGGGAGAGGAGATGCAACATGGGGGGTTAATGTGGTAGGAGAAGAGTAAATGAAACAAGTTGGGATTGGGAGGGAGACAAACCATAAGTGACTCTTAATCTCACAAAACAAACTGAGGGTTGCTGGGCAGAGGGGGGTTGGGGGGGAGGTTATGGACATTGGGTAGGGTATGTGCTATGGTGAGTGCTGTGAAGTTTGTAAACGTGGAGATTCACAGACCTGTACCCCTGGGGGGGAAAAAAATATATATATATATATGTTTATAAAAAATAAAATTATAAAAATTTAAAAAAAAAAAAAAAAAAAGAATAACAAGAATAGAGACCTTCATAGTAGAAAGATACACTATGTTTCTGGATGGAAACACTCAATGGTGTAAAGTTGTTTGTCACTAAATTAATCTAAAAGTTTAATCGTATTCCAGTTCCCAGAAGTATTGTTTTGATTTTGTTTACTTTGGCAATAACAAGTAAATCTAGAGTTCATATAAATAACGACAGCAAAACACAATTTAAAAATGATAAAGGGAACTGTCACGATTATTAAAATGGGTAGTATCAGTGTAAGAATGATCTGACAGGCCAATGGAATGGAAAGCCCAAACACATCAAATATATTCAGTATATGATTAATGGCCTTTTAGATGACTAGAAAGTGAGTGATTCACTTATGATCCACATTGGGATAGTTGTTTAATTTGTTTTAAAGTTATGTTCTTACTTCTTACCACACATGAAGATAAAGAGGTTAAGGAATTAAAACATGAAATTATGGTGGCACCTGGCGGTGGGGTGGGGCACAGTCAGTCTTGATTTTCGGCTCAGGTTGTGATCTCAGGGCTGAGATTGAGCCCTAGCGAGAATGAGAATGACGTTCAGCGGGGAGCCTAACAACATTCTCTGGCTCCTTCTGCCCCTCCCCACTATGCGTACACACTGTCTCTAAAATAAATAATCTTTTTTTTAAAAAGTGAAATCATAAAACCATGAAAGAAACTTTAATTGAAAATATATATATGCTTGGTGAAGGCAAAAGTCACACGACAAAGTCTGAGATCGTAAGGGGAAACAAATAATTTGACAGCAGAAAAAACAAAGCCCTTTGGCACATCAGTATAAGAAATATTAATATGAACAACAAACTTCAAAAATTCATTGTGCAAGATGTGACAGAGTTCTGTATGGAAAAGTGCTAAATATATCACATCTTATAAGTCCAGACTACACAGATGAATGTGATGATAGAAAATAGTTGAAGAATGGGGCGCCTGTGTGGCTCAGTGGGTTAAGCCTCTGCCTTTGGCTCGGGTCATGATCTCAGGGTTCTGGGTTCGAGCCCCGCATTGGGCTCTCTGCTTGGCGGAGAGCCTGCTTCCTCCTCTCTCTCTCTCTCTCTCTCTGCCTGCCTCTCTGCCTACTTGTGATCTCTCTCTCTGTCAAATAAATAAATAAAATAAAATAAAATAAAATAAAATAAAATAAAATAAAAAAACAATAGTCGAAGACTATGACCAGGAAATTCACCGTTTATTCATTTAGTCAATAAATATTTTGCTGAGTGCCTCCTACCTGCCAGACACAGTTCTAAGTACTAGAGACACTGCAGTGACCAAGACAAAAGTGCCTAGCCTTATAGAGCTTACATTCTAGGGGGAGACAGGCAGCAAACAAAGGAGTAAATTGTGCAGTATTTTAGAAGTACTATGGGTAAAAGAAAAAGAAGAATAAGTAAGGAGATCAGGAGTGAGGGACTGGGGCCTCATTGAGCAAAGCCTTGAACAAGTTCAGAGTGCTGTGGGGGGTGGGGTGGGGTGGGGTGCTGGAGGGACAGAGTGGGGCAGGTATGGTGGAGCAGGGAGAGTGAGGGTCCAAACAGTGAGGACCCCAGAGGCCACAAAGAGGATTTTGGCCTTTATTCCTGGTGAAATGGGGAACCACTGCTGGGTTTTAAGCAGAAGAGAGAAATTTTGACTCATGTCTTCAAAGGACCATTCGGCTACTGTCCTAGAAACAGACTTGTGTACAAACATAGAAGCATAAGGAAGGTCAACAAATACAAGAGAAAAGGTTCACTCACCCAGGTAATCAAAGAAAGACAACTGAAAAAAAAAATATACACTGTGTTTGTAACCCTACCCAATGTTGAATGCTCTTTTAAGGAGACAGTACACAGTAGTGATAAGAGCCAGGGCATTCTGGGCAGGTAAATGGAGACCATATTTCTGGGAGCAGCTGAGTAACTTGTGTCAAAATCTTAGAAATAAGGATGCCTGGGTGGCTCAGTCAGTTAAGCTTTCAGCTCAGGTCATGATCCTGGGATACTGGGATCGAGTCCCACATCTGGCTCCTTGCTCAGCAGAGAGCCTGCTTCTCCTTCTGCTTGCCACTCCGCCTGCTCTCTCGCTCTCTCTCTCTGACAAATAAAATAAAATAACCTTAGAAATATTCAAACCCTTTCTCCAGAAATCCAACTTCTAATTCACCTAAGGCACTAATAATGCCTGCTGTTTTCTAAGTGTTTGTACGCATGAGACCGTGTACTAAACACACCTTATATGTCACCTCATTTGAATCCTTATCGTTCTTCCCATTTTACAGAAAGAAAAAAGGCAGAGTGAGTCCTACAGTGCACAAAGGAGGGCTGGCACCAAACGGGGGCGCTCTGAGGCCGGTACATGGCAGGGCAGACACAAAGTTTCCTGTGCGAGGGTGCTGATTACACCATCATTGGGAAGAGCTAAGAAAATGAAATGAAACCAACCAAGGGAGGTTATTATGATTTATCCACATAATTCAGTCATTAAAAATGTGTTGAAGAAAAATTGTTTTAGATGCGGCCGAGTGCTGACACAGGCAGAACTTTCAGGAGCTTCCTGCTTCCTGCTAGCGGTGGCCAGCTGCTGGGATGTTCCATTTCTCGGTCTAGGTGGTAATTCCATGGGTGTACACGTCGCATACTTTTCTATGTATATATGATAGTAAAAAATGTTACAGCTGTTTTTGAAAGTTTAAGTTGCCAGACGCTTCTTTCTGGGAAACACAAAAATGTCTGTGGAGCAGGTCTTCTAGGGTCCCCGCAGTCCCTCCTGGTTATGTAGGCTTAAGGCTGGTAACTACCACCTGCTCCATGAGGAACAAAGAAAGGAGGTGGCCTGCCTCCTGGGCAGAGAGAAATTAAGGCAACCCCTACCATTGCACCTGCCATCTTCCCAGTGAGTCAGGATGTTCCCCAGTTAGAGCTGAGTTCATCCTGCCCGAGTGAAATGGAAGGTCTGACAATAATGACCTCAGGGTCCAGGCTCAGCCCTGAAGGGGGTGAGGGCTTAACAGGGGAGGGGTGGGTGCTAGAGCTAGCCTCCCTCCCCCAGGGTCCTACCCAAAGGGAATGAAAGCTTGACTACCTCTTCTTCTAGGCAAACAGGAGCTCCAGTGAGCAATGAGAATACTTGAAAAGGGAAGCAGGTTTTGACTGTTACTCTGCCATGGGAAAATGGTCACCAAATATTACGTAAACAAAGCAGGTTATAAGACAATGTAGGCAGTACGATCTCGATTTTTAAAAGGGACAGAGAAGGGGGAAGCCTAAGAAAGTAGTTTTCTCTGCGTTACAGAGTAAGTCAAATTTTTATTAGTCTACATTTTAAATTTCCTGTAATTGACGTGTTTCCTTTGTAATCTGCAATTAAAAAGCTATAGGAGACATAAGGGAGAGATTGCTGGTATCTTGTCTCCACTCCGTTTTCATACCCTGTGCCCCCCACTTCCAGGACCCAGGTGGGTAAAACTGAATTCCTGGAGGACTCCTGGGGTTGGGGGTCAGGGGTCACATACACTCAACTACAGAGAGTACTATCAGTGAAGAACCTTAATTCTGTCCAGTCCTGCGACATACAGTAGCTTAATCCATCCCATGACCAGCATTTCCTATTAGCCAGAACCACCTGCAAAACACCCTCTTATTAGAAGCCCAAGTGTGAGACTCAAGCTCTTGGGGGACCGGCCAGGTGCACCTTCTGTCACCCACCCTGCCCGCCCAGGGGCTGGCATTCAGCTGGCGTGCAGGGGGCCTGCTGACGGAATGCACAGACAAATGGACTAGTTGGGAGAAACACTGGCAGCGGAGAGGGCGTGAGTGGGTAAGCCACGTGAAAGCACAAACAGATGGAAGAGACTTCGAGCTGCAGAGATGGAGGGACATGGGGATGAGTGAGTGAATGGCGGGGTGGGGGGGGACTGTTGAAAAAAAGAAACAAAAGCTAGAGAAACCCAGTGAGACCCAAATGAGAGTTAAAGATAAAGAAGCAGGAAAAGAAGAGAAAGGACACAGGCTTCCCTTAGCCTTGCCAGGGCATTATTAGTCAGCATCATTGGGTTCCTTCCTCAGTTTCTCTCCTCCGGGTTTACAGGGCTGTAGCTCAAGGGACTGGCACCCCTCTGGGTCTTGCCAGCTTTCTCCTTTGAACAGGGGGCTCTGCTCCTTCCTTCTTCCCACTGCACGCTGGCTGAGGTCCACCTGCCCCCCAACCTGGACAGAAGGGGCTCTCCACCCAGCAGGCCCCAGCCAACCCCTCCACTGAGGAAGGCCTTGGGAGGAGATCCCCTCTCTTCCTTCTGGTACTGAGGATCAGCTTGGCCTCTACCAGTTCTGGGCCCTGGGTTGGAGGGGTTGGGTGTGGGAACAGGGAAGGTTTCCATTCAGCAGGCCCCAGCCACGCCTGCCTCTTGAGTGGGGGAGAAAGTCAGGAAAGGGAGAAACTGGCCAGGCTGGTGGCCGAGGGGGACCGAGGGGGCTTCCTGCTTCCGTGGAGTCATGGAAACTTGCCTCAGTGCCCAGACTGTTATTTCAGCTCTGGTATTTCCAATTCCCCAGGGAACCGGGAGGGGGTTGTGCAGAAAGCTGGGAGGAAAAGCAGAGTGGGAGGCAGCCAGAGCCACCGAATCCCTCTGGGTCCTAGAGAAGGGTGGGTTCCTTCCCTCCCCTCCCCCCACCCCATCTGTCCCTTGAAAAGGTCCTGACCTCACCTCCCCCACTTCCGGACTTCTCCAGAGTTCCAGCCCTAGAGAGAGCTGCTCCAAACCAAAGGGCCGAAGTCCCCTCCATGGGCCCCTCCCTTGGCTTTCTTGGCTCTGGGGACCAAAGCCCCCCTGCTTTCCCAACCATTGCTCCAGATGTTGCTGCCTGGGAGGGAACAGCACAGGCCTCAGCTGGCAGTGGTCACTCGGTGGTCCTCTCCCTGCAGAGTCCACAAATTCTGTGCCAGTTCACCAGCCCTCCTCATTCCTCACTCCCCTCAGCCCCGGAAACAGTGCTGGGGTAGTACATAGTTCAAGGCTGGTTGGGCTGCAGCTTCCATTCCAGATTCAACACAGATCCTGTCAATGCCCTTTCTTGAGCTGTCCACCCAGGTGCCAGGGCCCGGGGCTCAGCAGCCAGTGATCACGGGGAGGAGGGGGAGACCCAGGACAGGAGCTCTCGGAGCCTGCCTCATCCCTACCACCCCACCCCACCCCCCATCAAAGAAACATTCAGACCCCCCCAGTGGGCCTCCTGGTCCTTCCCTCTGCAAAGCAGTGAGGCGTCCCACATTCAGTTCCTCCTCTGCTCCCCAGACCCTCTGCTGGTTGGGCCTGATGCTTCCTCACTCCTGCATGGATTTTCCAGAACCTGGATCTCCATCCCAGGGTCACAGGACACTAATTGCTCTATGAGAGCGCCAGCAACAAAGTCCAGATTCAAGCACACAGTAGGTCTTAATGAAGTCACATGCCATCAGCAAACTTTCAGCCCTGGATCGCTGGCCCTCCCGAGGTCCCCTGAGCCTGGTTCCTAGTGCCAGAGCAACAAACCTCAACCACAGGGCTAGATCTTTAAAATGTGGCTGTGAATCCCAGCCTGTAAGGACAAGGCCTAGAGAGGAGCCCCCACGCTACCCCCTTACATCCAGACAACTCGGGCCCAGCCCAGCCTGGTGACTCAAGGGCCTCACTTGAGCCAAGCTCGGCACTCTTTGCGGCCTGCCCAGGTCTCTGTGAGCCGCCACTCTGAAGGTTTCATTTGGGAGGATGCCAGGACACCTCCAGCTACTGAGGCAAGGCCCGGCACGGTGTCTGGAGAGGGGGAGTTGGGCAGGCTCCCCTCGGCTCACAGAGCTGCAGGCAAGCAGGGAGAAGGAGCTTGAGGGAGGAAGTGAAGAGGTGGAAAGGGGTGGCACCAGGCCCCCCCTCCACAAAGCTTCCCCTGGACTAGGAAGGATGCTGGAGACAGATCCAAACAGGAAAGGGACAGAGAAAACGGAGAGGGAGGTGGGGAGAGGGAACACCCATGGGAGAGGAGCCCCTCCTCCTGCCACTGGTGCAAGAGGAGGAAAGATAGTGGCCGTGTGTGCCGGGCTCTGTGCCAGGCACTTTTCATAATCTTCCCACTTCATCCTCCCAAATTTACCGCAAGAAACATATTATCACCCCCAACACAGATGTAGACTGAAGCCCTGAGAGAGGAACGGGCTTCCCCAGGGAATGGCCAAGGGCCAAGTCAGGTCCCTGGCCGGGTCATCCCGGGGACCCCAGCTCTCTGGTCTCAGCAGGGACGGCTGGCAGGGCCACGGCCCTGGCCCAGGGAACTGATGCAGAGGCCCAAGCTCTGTCCAGAGCAGAGTTTATTCAAACAGAGCCTAACAGGAAACTTGGCTCCTCTGACTCACTCCGATTCGACCTTATTAAGAAAAAAAGAAAGCGGAGCAGGAGCCAGCGCTGGCTAGGGTTTCACGCCAAGTGCTGGCTCTGAGGCAGGGTCTAGCTGAGAACGACAGCCTGTGCCCCGATCTCCCGCAGCCCCAAAGCCCTGAGGCAGCCCCTGCCCTGGCCCTGGCTCTCCAAGAGCAGTCCTTGCCTTCTCCAGTCTCAGCCCCTGGGACTCCCCTACCTCATGGCCATCCTCTGTCCTCTCCCCATCCATCCTCCTCCCTTCCCCTCCCAACTTGGGGGTACCCTGAGGCCTGTTTCCACTTCTTCTCCTCCTCTCCTGGCGCTGCTGCCCATCTGGCTGGCGGGAGGGCCCTACAGGACCCCAGGGATTCCAAGCAGCTGGGGCCAGCACTGCAGGGGGCAGGCCGGAGGCAGGGAAGACTTAACTCTCCAGGTCCCGGCCCCCTCCATGAGCCCAGCTCTGCATCTAGCTTGGTGGGGGGGTATGGGAGGGGCAGCAAACCCATCACTCCTTGCAGGAGTCCTGCCTGGAGCCTGAAATCTAACCTCACATGGGGCAGCTGAGGGGCTCCTTTTGAATGGTTGCCCGCTGGTTCATGAGGGTAGACAATCACCTGAATCAAGCCTCATCCTGAGGCCCAGTGAAATGGGCAAACAAATGCTAGCTGGCAAGGGTGAGGGCTGGGGCTCCAGGGTCTCCGAGGAATGTCCACTCTGGGGGCTTCTCCCAGGTGGGCTCCAGGAGTTTCCAAAGTAGAGGGGAATCTGCAGGGGCAAGTTAAGGGCAAGTTCTTCCTACTTGGGGTATAAGCACAGGAGGGAAATTTCTGCCCTCCAGCTCAGGAGCAAGGTGGGACAAGGCAGCCCAGGGGAGTCATTCAGAGGGTGACTTCTTGGATACCAAGATGTCCAAACTTCTGGCATCCCTCCTATCTCTGCCGTGGTCAGAGAGGACTGAGAAACTCCCAAAGCACTCTTGGGGACCATCTGGTCTAATCCTCCTTGATCAGAGTAAAGAAGGGGCTTCCCCAACATCACCCAGCGAATTAATCCCAGCATCAGGACTAGGCCTAGCTCTCCTGAGTCCCCCTTCCTGCTGTTCTATGCTGTGCCATATCAAAGACAGCCCCGGGGTCGCATTTTAACCATGGGCATACTCAGGACATTGATTCAAGAGACATAGAGCAGAAACCTCCCTGATGCGATGCATAAGAGGCTGACCTCTCCCATGATTTCACAATTTCTAGTCAGCACAAGGGCATACGCCCATTCTACAGATTGAGAGAGTAAGCACAAGAGATGTGCCAAGACAGGAAAAAGCTGAAGCTCCAGCCCCTTTGTACTCAGGCCTAAGCAACTGAGCTGCCCCTGGGGTCCAATATTGGGTTCAGCATCTCCTCAGGGAGGCCCACCAACAAGGAGGGTGGCCCTTAGCACTGACTTTGGGGAAGGGGAGTTCAGGGGGTCCTGGGAAGAGGCTGGGGGTTCATTCATTCAAGCCCAGAGAAGCAGGTAAGGTGAGACCAGGGATGCTGGGTCCAAAGTGGAAAGGGCCCTAGGGATGCTGACACCCCAGCCACATTCTGCCTGCACCCGCAGAGGTCCCCTTCTAGTCCCTGCTTCATTCCCTTCCTCAGAGGCAGGTCTGCAGCTTGGCTGGAAGCTCCAGAGACTGAGGGAGCACAGCAGCTGTGGGACAAGCAGCATAGCTAAAACCCGGCGGGCCGTAGGGCCCCGCGGAGGAGGCCCCAGCAGGCGGACCAGGCTGCCCGAAACCTCCCAACGCTCCCAGCCTGTTGCTTATTCATTCAGAGTGGGAAAGCGCCTGCCCAGCGGCCAGCCAGTACCGGGCTGGCCATGTAAGTCTCCCAGGCAGTCCTGCCTGTCCGGTGCCCTGCAGAGAGCGTCGTGCTGCCCTGGGCACCGCCCCTGCCCTGCCCTGACCCCTTGGCCTCGAAATGCTGTCATCGGAGGAGCCGTCCCGCTCGGGACAAGGCCAGGATGGACAAAGCTAGAGCCCAGGCAGGCAAGGAGCCGTCCTGTCCTCGAGGCCGTGGGAAGAGAAGCACGCACAGGAGTACACTCCTGAGAGCCTCTCGGTCCACCAGGCCACTGCAGAAGGGCCACGATGGCTCTAGCCCGAGCTGGCTGGCAGCTGGGGGCCCTGGTGTGGGGCGCCTGCCTCTGCGTGCTGGTGCACGGTCAGGAGGCGCGGCCGGGACAGGGCTCGGACGCGGGGCGCTGGCGGCAGCTGATTCAGTGGGAGAACAACGGGCAGGTGTACAGCCTGCTCAACTCTGGCTCAGAGTACGTGCCGGCCGGGCCACAGCGCACAGACAGTAGCTCCCGGGTGCTTCTGGCCGGCGCTCCCCAGGCCCCGCAGCGGCGCAGCCATGGAGGCCTCCGGCGTCGGCAGGCCCCGTCGCTGCCCCTGCCCGGGCGCGTCGGCTCGGACACCGTGCGCGGCCAGGCGCGCCACCCGTTCGGCTTCGGCCAGGTGCCCGACAACTGGCGCGAGGTGGCCGTCGGGGACAGCACGGGCATGGCCCGGGTCCGCACCTCCGTCTCCCAGCAACGACACGGGGGCTCCGCCTCCTCGGTCTCGGCCTCGGCCTTCGCCACCACCTACCGCCAGCCGCCCTCCTTCCCGCAGCAGTTCTCCTACCCGCAGGCGCCCTTCGTCAGCCAGTACGAGACCTACGACCCCGCGTCGCGGACCTACGACCAGGGCTATGTGTACTACCGCGGCGGCGGCGGCGGCGGCGCCGGGGCAGCGGCCGTGGCTTCGGCCGGGGTCATCTACCCCTTCCAGCCGCGGGCGCGCTACGAGGAGTACGGCGGCGGCGAGGAGCAGCCTGAGTACCCGCCGCAGGCCTTCTACCCCGCGCCGGAGAGGCCCTACGCTCCGCCGCAGCCGCCGCCGCAGCCCGCCGACGGCCTGGACCGCCGCTACTCGCACAGCCTCTACCACGAGGGCACCGCCGGCTTCGAGCAGGCCTACCCGGAGCCGGGCCCCGAAGCGCCGCCCGCTACAGGCGGCGGAGGCGGTGGCGGTGCCTACGCCGGCGACCCCCGCCTCGGCTGGTACCCGCCCTACGCCAACGTGCCGCCCGAGGCCTACGTCCCGCCGCGGGCCGTGGAGCCGCAGCCCCCCTTCCGCGTGCTGGAGCCGCCCTACCTCCCGGTGCGCAGCTCCGACGCGCCCCCGCCAGGAGGGGAGCGCAGCGGCGCGCAGCAGGGCCGCCTCAGCGTGGGCAGCGTGTACCGGCCCAACCAGAACGGCCGCGGTGAGTACCGTCCCGTGCCCCGCCGGCCGCCCTGCGGTCACGGCCACGGCCACAGCCGCGCGGTCCGTGGGCCTCCCCTGAGCTAAGTGGCCCCCCCACCTCGACAGTCACCGTGCGTCCCACTTCCTGACCTCCCCAGGTCCACGCATCATTAGCTGCAGGATTTGGCCAGGCAGGCTTGGGCTCTGACCCTGACTGGAGGGGTCGGGGGTGGAGGGACTGGCTGGACTTGAGGTTGAGGCACCTTCCAGACCTGGTGTGGGTCCTCTGGAGACAAAGGGAAGGAGTGCTTCTCCCTGCCCCTCCATCATTTCAGTAGGGCCTGACTTCCAGCTCTGGAGATGCCCCTATGCCAGCTGCACAGGGGGAAGCAGGGAGTATCAGCATCAGAAACCTGGGTCTTCAGGTTCAGAAAGGCCTTAAGGATGCCCCTGGAGGTGTGGCAAGGTCCCAGTCACTAGCATCTGTGAGCTTGGCCTGGATGAGCAGGTTAGGGAGGCCGCTCTGGCTCAAGGCAGGAGTCCAGACTAGATGACAGGAGTTCCCGCAGGGGACACTGCCAGGGCCAGATGGGAGAGGTAGTGAGGCATCCGCCAGGGGTGAAAAATTTAAGGGGATGTCAAAAAGCTCAGGAATCAAGAAAAGTGATATTTTAATGCCTTTTAGGTCAAAAACGAATGCAGACGTCTAAAAAACCTGTGATGAGCAAAAGATCCAGCTTTTACATAGAATTAGTAACGGTGCCATACAAAGCCATACTGGAGCCTGAGGCAAACTGATTCTGTCTTTATGTGAGATTCTGATATTTGGTTCATCGCAGATTTTTCTGGTACTGATCTTGATTTTTAAAAGTGTTGCCGCAAATACTACTTCTCGTGGTTACTGAGTTTTTTGTGCCCAGGCTAGTAGCTCCCTCATTTCACTCACTGCAGTGCCGGTCCTGGAGGAGAGCCCCGGGAGAGAGCTGTAGACAAGCCTCCCTCTGGCATTTTCTGGGGGAAGGGAGGATGTGAAGATATGACCTGGTCTTGGGAAAGCCCAAACCATCTGTACATAAGAACACAGCGAAGGGGAAACTCTCCATCTTCAGACAGAGAACTCCACACACAGGGGGGCTATTGTGGTAAGGGCCCACTAGGGGCCTGGCCAAGGCTAGATGGCTATTGGCCCATCCTCTGCTGTCCTAGAGTTCCCCTTTCTGCCTCTGTATCTGCAAGCCCAAAGTCAGCTTCAGCGAAGGTTTTCCATTCATTCCCTTCAGGCTGCAGTCAGTGCCCCAGTTCTCTGCCCGACTCCACGGTTGCCAGGCCAGGCTCACCAGGTGAGGGCTGAACCCGGCAGGGCCCAGGGGCACAGGGGCACAGCCCCAACCTTTGCTTCTCTACCTTGGTTAGCTCAGGGACTGCTGGCTTGTCTCCAGCCACACCGACCTAGGTGAGAGGCCGCTGCGCAGGGGCCAGAGGGGAAGAGGGGCAGCGTGGTTCTGTCTCTGTGGGGCTGCTGGAGCCCAAGGCTAGGGGAGAGGAGTGTCCCCACTGGTAGCACCCACTGCCTCACATCCAGGGCATAGCACTCAAGTTGGGTGCCAAATCCCACTTGCAGAACCTGCAGGGGCCTCGGGGCAGGAGCCTGAGGGGGGAGCCCTTGTGGGATGTGATGAAGGTTGTGTCCTCCTGCCCCCGATGGCCCCACCCGCATCTGGTCCTCACTGAGACTTTGTGCATCCTGGCAGCGGGGTGCTCTAAGTTGGGCATCTCCGCTCCTAGAGCTCCTTGGAGGAGAGGGCATCCCACCTTACAGGGTACTAAGCTTTCGCAGTGGCTTTCTTGGGCTCTGTGACCTCAGAGTAGGGCTCAGCTGGAAGTGGCCCACTTCTGGGCATGGGAGAAATTGGAGGTTTCCAGTGCTACAGCACCACCGACAGAGCTAAGCCTGGGCCTCAGCCTCTGTGTGCCAAACCAGTGGGGCTTTCTAGGGACCCTCTTTGGCCTGACAGTTCTTAAAGTTCAAAGGCGACCAGCCAGGGCTAAGGCCATGTCTGGAGTGAGGGCACTTGGTGCTTATCAGAGTCTCCGGTCTTGACCCTGAGCTGCATAGTTGGTTTGGGGTTAAAAGTGTGCTGGTAAGCATCACATTCTGCCCCTGCTGGGGTCAGGGGAGGCATAGCAAAGGGGACACATGAGTGCTGTGACTGGGCAGGCATTGGAGGCATGAGCTAGGGGAGCCCAGACGAAGGGCTTCCCTGGTCAGGGGCTGGGGGCTCATGTAGGACTTCCCGGAGGAGGAGGTACCTGTGCATTGCTGCAGGTGATGGTCATCGGCACCCTCCAGGTGCTCCTTCCCCTAGTCATGAGGGCGGGGGCATGGTGTATGGGGTGGGATGGAGTGTGGGGGCACAGGCTACTTTGGGGCTCACAGAGAGACCAAGGAAGGAGCAGTACCTTCTCTCTCATCATTGATTCCCCCTTCCCACCCTGCTAGGCCCAGACCATGGAAAATCCCAGTTAAGAGAAGGCCAAGCCTTGTGCTTGAGATCAGACCCCCAGGCCTGGTGTGGGAGTCCAGGGCAGATTCTCTGGGACTGACCTCATTCCTCCTGGCCACACACCCAGGGGTCTGAGGCTGGGTGCTGGCAGCCTGTGTGTGTGTGGGCGTGGATGTGTCTTCACAACACCAAACACATGTGCGCTCCGCCCACATCCCTCCACATCTGGGCGGTTTCCAAGCGTCTGTCCAGAGCCCGGGTTTATTCCTCTGGCGCCTGCACCCTCTTCCCTCCCACCCAGTGCTGTGGCTGCCCGGGGCCTCCTGCAATCCCATTGTCTCCAACTCTGAAACTTGTAACTGGAGAGACCAGGAAACAGGCCCAGAGAGGGTCACATACTTTGCCTGGCTCTCAGCAAATCCGTGCAGACGCCTGGAGGGTGGCCGGCGGCTTCCCAAGCCTAGCTGTGTCCCCTGCACTGTGCCTCTCCCTCCACTGTGGCCAGGCCCTCTCTTCCTGGCCTCCTATCCCTGCCCCTCCCCACCCCCCCTCCCCTCACGGCCTCAGCTTTTCTGAGCTGGTGGTCTTTGGACCAACTAAGGTGACTCCTGGTCCCTGAAGACCCCAGTTCTTTCCCCAGGCCTCCCCCTCCCACTCCTGGCCTGTTTCACTGGTCCTGGAAACCCCGTGAAAGCAATATGGAGCAGGCTCCCTGGCCATTCTGCTGGGCCTCGCGGATGGACGGCAGTGCCAGCCTTGCCTGGCATGGCCCTCCAGCCCTGTCCCCACACGACCAATCAAAGCCCAGGAGGAAGCCCTGGCTGCCTCCTCCCTGCTTCCCTGCTCCCAGCCTCTCCCTGGCCAAACCCTCTACAGAGCTGACCACATTATTCTCCTGCTCAAGAAAGTTCTGGGGCTCCTGAAGGCCTTCAGGACAAAATAAATGCCTTAGCCTACTGCTCCAAAAGCAGAGGCACCTCCTTCCTTTCTTTCTCATACCCCCGCAGCCTCATGGGAACCAGACTGCTCCCCCGGCCTGGAGGTTGCACCTCCCCATACACCCAGAGGTGTTCCTAGCATCCTCCCCTCTCCATCTAGTCTCCTGCACTCAAGAAGCCAGACAAGACTCCTTCATCCCCGACAGTAGCCCTGGCTCCCTGCCCCCCCTCCCTACACCTGGGCCAGCTCCCAACCCCCGCCTCCCCTTCTCCAGGTCACCTCCCTACCTCCTCAGGCTTGGAGAAGATGCAGAGAAAGGTAGAAGATGGCCTCTATCCCCGAAGCATCCAGAGTTCGAGCCCCAGGTCAGGGATGATAATATCAAGCAGGCCATCTTGGAGCACCCGCTGAGCCAGGTGGCTAAACTGTGCCGTGTCACTCACGGCCTCCTGGAGAGGGGGTACAGTGCTCCTCTGGCACCCAGGGCAGCCTCCCCGCCCGCATGGCTGAGCCAGAGCTCAGGCTCAGCCTGTCATCTCTGCACCGCACCAGATGACCCCAGGAGGACCCACATGCCACCTGCGAGCCAGGTGGGGCAGGCCGAGCCCCTCGGCCTCCTCCAGCGGCTCTCTGGGCCTCAGTTTCCCCAGCTGCAACCAGGGGAGGGAGACTGACACTGGCATTTGTGGGCACTTTGCACATCGCCGCCCTTAGTTCCCGCAGCTACCCCACGAGCCAGGTACCAGTCTTTGTCCCATCTCATAGATGAGGTGACAGGCTCATTCGCTGCTGTTCACACAGCCTCTTAGTCGTGAAACCAGGTTGTGGGTCCCGCATGAACCCCCATCCCGAGTTCCTAACCTCCAGACCTAATTTTGTTTAATTTGATGTATTCTTGCTTCTGCTGCACACCTGGTTTATTCACTCCTAAGCTGTTTGACTGTCCAGTTTGTGCCGGGCCCTGGCTGGGACGGGCTGAGTCGGGCCAGCAGACCTGTGAGGCTTAGGAAGCAGAGTCCCTTCCCGGTGTGGTGTTTGCGAAGACTTGCTGTTCTCACTCTAGACTCCAGAACACTTTTGTCACAAGCGCTTATATCGTGCTTTCTCAGTGTCTTCTACCCTTCCTGGAGCTTTACGGTTCAAGTCCATTAATCCTCAAGGTAACCCTAGGTATTATTCATCAGCCGCATTTTGCAGACGAGCAAACTGAGGTTCTCAGAGGTTAAGTGGCTTGTCCAGGGTCACATCACTGGTGACGAGCAGAGCCAGGATCTCAGCTCAGCCTCCCTTCTTCCTTCCCTGAGGTCGTCCTGGGTGCTCCTTCAGAAAGAAATAGAGCCTTCAGGCCGAGGAAGCTGTTGAGAGGGGTAGGACAGGCTGTGGACACGGAGGGACCTGGGTCCTCTTCCTGCTCCCCTGTTTGGCCAAAGTCATTAGTGTCAGAACAAACAAGTTGTGTCCCGAGCAGTCTCCTCTCAGGCAGACTTCCTGTCTCCTCTGTTATCATCGGGTTGCAAGGCCACATCCTCTCTCCCCAGGTCCCAAGCTGGACCATCCCCGCAAACAGAGAGGGCTCCTATTTTAAGTAACAATCACCAAAGCTGATATTTCTTGAACACTGACTGTGCACCAGACACAATGCTAAGCATTGGATTTTCATTTTCTCATTTAGTGCTGCCAGCAGCCCGGGGCGGCAGGTAGATAGGGTTATTGCTCCCCTCCCCCCGCCTGCCCCCCTCCGCCACCACGGACCAGGAGCCCGAGGCCACAGAAGTTCATAAGTCATCCAAGGTCTCCATGGATCAGAGCCAGACTCGGAGCCAGGCCATCTCTCTCTCCTGCTGGACGGCTGAAGCCTCTCTCTTCTTGCCCCTCAGGGAAAGTCTGTCTCCTTGTTTGTCTCAGTTCTAAAACCCCAGAAAGCCAAAATTTGGACTTTTGCCTTAAGCTCGCAGGCCCCACAGGCCTTTGGGGTGGTGCAGAGCAGGGTGGGAATCATTAGGGCCTTAGGGAGAACCTGCCTCCTCCCTCTTCTCCTAACCCCAGGGGTCCCCATCTCAGTGTCCTCTCAGCTCTGAAGGTGCACACACACCCACTCACACTCATACCACCAGTAGTCCCAGCCTGAGTTCACTCCACTCCTGTCCAAGCCAAGAACACATGGAAAACTCCCCAGGGCAATACCGGAATGGCAGGAGAGGAAGGGTGGGGGGAGGAGGCGGGTGGTCCGCCCTGGCAGCCCACACCTGCTTCCAATTCCCATGTCGGGCATTCCTGCAGAGTAGCCATCGGCTCAGAAGCGGGAAGGAGAGTCTGGGTCTGGTCCCCTCCCCTGCTCTGACCTACCAGCCTCCTCACCAGAGGTAGCTGGACCCAGAGGGCCTTTCTGTATGGATTCAGAATTACGGGGCCACCGTTGGGCCTGGGTCCCTCTCTCCCTTGCTGATGAGCACTCAGGAACTGGTTATTTTCCTGTCACCTGGAAATGGGCTGGTGTCCGAACGCCAGAGCAGGAAGCGTCTCAGGTGGGGAATGTAAGGTCCCAGACGCCTTTGCCATCGAAGCCTCAGGAGACAACCCACCTCTCCTCCTGCTTGTAGACCAACAGCAGCCATGGGTTTTCCAATCCCAAATTTAATCTTTTTTTTTTTAAGATTTTTTAATTTATTTGACAGAGATCACAAGTAGGCAGAGAGGCAGGCAAAGAGGGTGGGGGGAAGCAGACCCCTTGCTGAGCAGAGAGCCCATTTCGGGGCTTGATCCCAGGACCCTGGGATCATGACCTGAGCCAAAGGCAGAGGCTTTAATCCACTGAGCCATCCAGACGCCCCTAATCCTCTTTCAAAAGAAAGAACTTTTGGAATCAGTGCCAACCTTTGCTTGGTAATAAAGCCTGCTCATGCAGACAGATGCCACAAGGCCCTGCAGGTGTTTGTGCCTGTGGTCGCCAGGGCCCACAGGGGCCAGCCCCAGGCTGTGCACAGAGAAGTCGGTGGTGTGCCAGAGCCAGGCCTGTCATTACGAAGGCCTCAGCACAGTGGCCAGAAACCAGGCCACAGGACATCCCCACCCACCACCCTCTCACGGATCTCTCCTGCTCCCACCTGCTATGCGCAGACACCTGGGCCCACAGCTGGGTAGCAGGCAAAGGGCAGTCCCTCCCCTGAATGGAGATTCATCCACTCAGGAACTATTACTGAGTGTCTTACTGTGTGCTGGGCACAGGCCAGAGCCGAATCTTCCTTAACGAAAAGAAAGACACAAAACCCTTGCCTTTGTGGACATATTTTCCTGCATAAACATAATACATAGGGAAATAATAGAATGTGCTAAGGACTGTGGGAAAGTAGAGATAGCTAAGATCTAGCTTGGGGGGGTGGGTGGGGAGCAGGTTGCAAAGATGGTTAAGGTACTCCTCCTGAAGGTGACATTTGAGCAGAGACGAAGGAGGTGAATGAGTGAGGCACGCAACGATCAGGAATAGCATTCCAGGAAGGGGAAACAGCCAGTGCAAAGGTCCGGAGGCAGGAATTCCCTGGGGGTTTCAAGTGTGTTCCCATCTGTTTGGATCGGAGCAGGACGGGAGTCAGGGGTGTGATAAGAGGCAGACCAGAGAGGCCATGGGACCGTGGAGTTCCCTGGGAGGACTTAGGCTTTTATGCTCCCTGCACTAGGGAGCACTGCAGGCTTTGAGCTGGGCAGTGACATTTAAACAGGGCCCCTCACCGCTGGGCTGGGATGGGTAGTGGGGAGGCTGGTGGAGAGATGCTGGCAGGGGTGATGGCACGAGGCAGGCTAACGATTGAGGTTGTGGGAAGTCAGGTTCAGGATCTAGTCTGGAGATGGAGCTGTTGGGATTTCCCTATGGGCTGGACGTGGGGTGTAAGAGAAAGAGGCCAGGCATGAACACAAAGGTTTGAAGCCTGTGCAGCTGGAAGGATGAAGTTGCCATGAGCTGAGAGGGAAAGGCAGTGGGTTGAGCAGGTTTTATAAGAAAGATGGAAGTTTGAGTCAATGTGAAGGGCCTGAGGGGCAGGGAGAGACCCGGGGAACAGAAGCATCCACAAAGGCTCCTGGAGGTAGGGCTAGGGGGACCCCTGCAGACCTGCAGGGGAGCAGAAAGCAGCGGGGAGAGTGTGAGGGAGTGAGGTGTGCAAGGAGGCAGCTGACTGGCTTGGTCAGTGCAGAAGACAGCTGACCTCCCCAGAGGTTAATGTCAGCCTGCTCCCAGCTCAGCCCCAGCCCACGTCCGGGGCGGTCGCTGAGATGAACAAACCCTCACAGATCCCCTTCTCAGAGTTGGGCCCTCAAAGGAGGGGTGAGGTGGTCACGGCCCCGGGACTGTCTCCACCCACTGAGGGAGACAGATGTGTGCTGGCGGAGGGGGTAGTCAGCACTGACAAGGTAGGGTCTGGGGCCTAAAGACTGTGAACCCCTGCAAGGTCATGTGTGTGTGTGTGTGTGTGCGTGCATGTGCACGCGTGTGCCCTCGTGTGTGCAGAATTCCAAAATATGGCATCAGGGGCTGGGGCAGGAGAGGTCTGGTGTGCGAGGGAGCTGCCTCCTGACCCTTCAGGCTATGAGATCTGGAAGGCTCTGTTAGGGCCAGACCACGGAAGGCCTTAGCTGCCGCCCTGAGAAGTCAGAGCCCAATTCTGTAGGCGATGGGGAGCCCTTGCGAGTTCTGAGCCTGGCGTTAGGGCTGTCACAGCTCCTTTGCCTGGGCTGGGACTGCCCCTTCCCGGCAGGACGCAGCGAATCCCGCAGCCACCTTACCCACCCCATCATCACACAGGTGTGGCCCCTCCGGGCCAGCCCAGACAGTCTCATGTCTGGATTACGAGATGACGAGTTCACAGGGCTTGGAGCTGCCAGCTCCCAGCCTGTAGGCCCTGTCATCTCCTCTTTATGCAAGGCCGAGCTCTGTGAGCTTGCCCCCTTTCCCTACCTCAGGGCTCCTCCAGAGTCCGGCTGCTGAGCCAAAACATCCCGCCCCACACAGCTCTCACCGCCTGCCCGCTGACTGGTTCCTGCTGGACCTTGTTTATCCTCCAGCCCCCGAGACTCAAGAGATTAGGGCCGTCTTGCATTCCTTGCTCCTTCCTCTGTGGCTTGGGAGCCGGAGGCCTGGAGAGGAAAGCGTTCAAAGGGGCCAAGGTTTATGGAACCCACAAAAAGGGTGAAGCCAAGAGGGAAACAGGTGAGGTGTGGGCAAGCGGCAGGAACGCAACCACAGGCCCTCCGCACTGGGCGGCCTCCAGGAGCTGCCGGGCGGGAGGGACCAGAGTTCTTCTGAAGCAGGAAGGATTTAGGTCAGACAGTGGGAGAATTTCCTGGCTGCTGAAGAATCGTCTGCAGAGGTTGTAAGAGGTCTGGGCTCCTGCCCGAGGCTGGGTAAGAGACTGAAGAGCTCCTGAAAAGTATTTTCATCTCCAGGTGTTTTGGGAGCCACCGAACTCCTCCTCACGGCTCCTTGGCAGGTTAGCGTCGTCCCTCTCCGTCGTCCAGATGGGGAAACCGGGCCTAAGGTTTATCCACCCAGGGGCTGAATGAGAGGGCAAACTTGCCTTCTGGTGTCTTCCCCGGAGAAGGCCACAGCTGGGTCCTGCCAGGGAAGAGGGAGATAGGCCTCAGGTTCCCGCAGGCTGACCCAGGGGCCAGCCTGGGGTGGGGAGCGTGGCAGGCTGGTCCTGAGGGCCTAGTGAAAGGGCCTGCATCACCCTCAGAGGAAGCGCCAGGGTTGGAGCAGGAATGCGGAATGCAGAAGGTCCTTATCCTGGGCTCTGGGTCTTCCCTGCCCAGGAGGGTCTGATGGGGGCGAGGGTGCCTCCAGGGCTGCCTGCAGAATGGCCTTGGGACCCCGATTCACTTACACCCAGCCTTTACCCACAGAGAAGCCTGGCTTCAGCCATCCCCGGGGCCTCTACTGCTCTCTGCCTCTGTGTGCGTCCAGCCCTGGTCTGGACTCTACAGCCCGAGTCCCTGTGTGTCCAACCCCCACGATCAGCACTTTGCTTCTGGGGAACAGTGCCCACAGGGGCCTTGGCCAGAGCCCTTCCAGGCTTTGCATGGGATAGAGGACAAGCAGAGCTGGATGAATGGAGGCAGTGGGGGCTGGAGAGGGGGCAGGCCGGCCCTGGGTCCCACAGAAACTCTGTGGCAGAGGAGGGTAAGCCACCAGGCTCCTGTCTCCCTCTTGGGAGGGGATGGCGGGATGCTGATGGTGACCAGGGACCCCTTAGGTAGCCTCAGCAAACCATACACCGAGACTGTCCATGGTTGGTCCCACCTTGGGACCCAACCCTGGAAGACTGGCCATAGAGGTCCACAGAGGGCACTCCCTAGGAGCCCTATTTAGCCATGACAAATCATGAGCTAGGTAGACCCTAGTTTATATGTTGATGGAAAAATCACAAAGTGGAATGAGATTCTTTTTTTTTTTAAATATTTTATTTATTTATTTGACAGACAGAGATCACAGATAGGCAGAGGCAGGCAGAGAGAGAGAGGGGGAAGCAGGCTCCCCACTGAGCAGAGAGCCCGATGTGGGGCTCGATCCCAGGACCCTGGGATCATGACCTGAGCCAAAGGCAGAGGCTTTAACCCACTGAGCCACCCAGGCGCCCCAATGGAATGAGATTCTAAGACAATCTCATTTGTATGTTTCAAGAATGCATGCCTGCCTCCAATACACTGCAGGTTGTATACAGAAACACAAATGTCCTAGGACATGTCAGAGGGGTCGGGTGACAATGAAAAGCAAAAAAAAAAAAAGTTAGTTCAAGAGAGGGGCCTTGCCCAGACCAGTGATAATGGTTAGTTTGCTCTGACGTTAGAACTGTAATTAATTCAGTGTCTGCATTTAGAGAAATGGGGGTCTCTGGGAGGTGTTCTCATTGGAACCCACTTTCTAGAGGCTCCAGTGCCAGGTCCCAGGGCTGGGTGATTCCATATATTCTGGATAAAAGATCCCAGCCTCTCCTCAAAATGACATGCCCATGACTGAGTGTTCTTCTTACCCTCTCCCGGGGATCTTCCGCACACCTCTTGGGATGGGGGATGGGCACATGGTTCCACTGTAGTGACACTTCAGGCAACATGGGTCATCATGCCCGGAAGGCCCGGTTGGACCTCCCAAGCCAGAAACAGCAAGCCAGTCCCCTCTCCCTACATCCACAAGCCTCTGCTTACACCTTCTCTCCCCTGCTTCTAACAACACAGGGGTGCCCCCTCAGTCCTCCCAGGGGCTGAGAGCCCAAGCCTGGGGGCCCACTGCTCCTATAAGCTGATGCAGTGCCTCATAGGAGAGCATCATTGTTCCAGCTGAGGGAGGGGCCTGCGGTGCCCAGGGACCTCTGGGGGGGGTCCCCTCCTCTGACAGGAGAGGCTGCCTGAACTCCCAAGGCTACTCTCTTTTCCAGCAGCTTCCCCTAGTGTGACAGAGGTGGAGCGTGGCCAGGGGGAGCCCGTTAGGGGAAACACGGGACCCCTGTGCTGGTCAGAGATACAGAACAAAGAACAAAGAAAAGAAAAGAATGGTAAGAGTGGTTCCACTTAAGTTCTAGAAAAGGCATAACTATCTACGGTGATTCAAAAAAGAGGAGTAGCGGTTACTTGGGGTGGTGGAGGAGGAAAGGGGGAAGGAACAGCAGGGAACTTTCGGGGATGACGGAAACAGTACCGAGCTTGATGGTGGGCATGGTCCCAAGTGGGCACCATTGGTCAAAACTTACCAAAACTGTATACCTTAAGTCTGCATTTCTGTGTCTAGATGACACTTCCAGAAAGTTCATTTTTATAAAAAGAATGATAGGTGGAGTGCTAGGAGTAGGTGGGGAGCTTCTCCTAGGGCTGCCCCCTACTCGCTGTGCAACCATGGGCAAATTCATTGCCTTCTCTGATCCTTGGTCCCTCCAGCACCTCTGTGTGCCCTGGTGCCTTGCAGGGGACAGGGTACAGAGCACACCCAGTCTTTGGAACAGTAAAGCCACTTAGGATGAAAGAAACTTGCCTGAGAGAGGCCAATATGATGGGCAGGCACTCAGCCCCAAAGCATGGTGCATTGCCTGCTAACAGTGTGAGTGGGACCTGGTCCCTGCCCTCAGAGAGTGCAGAGTCTGGAGGGAAGTAAACCCAGGTAAATACAATGAAATCCAACTATAGATCAAGACAGATCTAGTGGTGAGACAGACATTATGTGTGGTCTGGAATATCACAGCCAGTCAGGGAGGACTTCCTGGAGCAGGAGGCACCTGTGAATCTGAGATTCTTCAACAGTAAGAAGAAGATGGTATCTAGGGCCAGGGCCAGAGCTCAGGTTGTGAGGACCAGCTCTGAGGTGTCTGTCCATGGTCTTCCTTCCAAATTCCCACACGTAGACAATACAGAGGCCCCTCCCCCATGGCTTTGGAGCTTACAAAACCAAACCAAACCAGTTACAGTAAAAAGGATTCATGATGTCAAAGCAATTCCTTAAGAAGTGTTTCAAGTACAGAGTTTTTAATACATACTCTGGGGACAAACAATGAGTTCGAGGCTCAGAGTTACTGATAGGATCCAACCGCGATGTGTTCAGGCTCAGTATAGGACCAGGGTCGGGGCTCAGCCATAAGCCAGAAGGGGCACCAGCCCTTGCTGGGCCTCAGTACCTCTGGCCTCTTACTCAGCTGGCTCTTGGAACCTCACTGGACTGCCCAGCCAGCTCATGGAATGGCCTAGAGGGGAAGGGTCGCGCCAGAAAAGCTTTGAGGAGCCATCTGCACAATGTTTAT
The DNA here is from genome assembly GCF_010015895.1 of Lontra canadensis. Taxonomy (NCBI): domain Eukaryota; kingdom Metazoa; phylum Chordata; class Mammalia; order Carnivora; family Mustelidae; genus Lontra; species Lontra canadensis. Next base: position 18,294,768 of record NW_022631022.1, read on the forward strand.
TGAAACCGGGCCTGGGGTGGGGGAGGCAGGCCATCTGGTGCCAAATACTGGGTCTCTTGAGGCTTCCGGCCCAGCTAACCCACCCCCACACGTTGCTGAGGGAAAGGCACTTTGATGATGGGGAAGGGGACCGCTCCTGTCTTCCTCACCTCCCCGCACCAGAGGCTTCCGGGTACCAGAGGGTGAGAATCGGCTTGGCAGAGAGGTGAGCCCTTGCTCTGAGGGCCCAAGGGTCCCCCGGGAAATGACTGCAGGCATTCCTGGAGCTTGAGTAATGGGACCTCGGCTGGCCGAGACGGCCCCCCTTAGCCAGGAGCCACCTCATCCACACCCACCCTGTGCTCCAAGCTTCCTCTTCATTCCGAGTAGGTGAGATCACGCTGGCTGCGGGGCCGGCCTCCCGCATGGGGCCCAGGCCCGGGGTGAGTGGGCTGGGGGCTCAGAGCCCAGGGGATGGGCGTGGGACCCGAAAGCCGACAAGAGGGTTTTGGCAGCAAGAGAGGCCGGAATGCTTTGGCAGGACTCGAGTCCCTGCACCTTACTTGCCCCTCTGAGAGCAGAGGGCTTGAAAGAAACTGAAGAGCGACCTGTAGCCTCATGTCCTCCCTTAACTACCAGAATCCTGGGAGCCTGAGGGCGAGGGGACGGAGAAGCCCCAGGCTCACTCACCCTGAAGTCCATGGCCAAGCTGGGCGAGAACCAGGGGCTCGGGGTCCCCCTGCCCACCTTCCAGCCCACCCCGGGGCCCCACCAGCTCCTGTGCTCCCAGCAGCCACATCAGATCGTTCCTTCTCTATTCCGATGCAGACCGGGTCTGGACACCTGAGTTTGGTTTCTGCTAATTCAAATAATCCACCCGCTCCCTGGGATCACCTCAGGCACGGAGGTGGGGGAGGTGCGGAGGGACAGGCCCCTGGCTCTCACCTGTCCCGGGGAGCAAGTGATCACAGGGGCCGAGCAGACCCCAGACTTCCCCTGGGCCCTGCAAAGGAGGCAGCCAGGCCCCTCGGGTTGCAGACAGAGGAGGGTGCGGTCAGGTCTGGGGGCCGATGGCAAGAAGAAAGGAATCCTGAGGTCAGGCTAGGTGCCCAGGCCGAGAATCGTGCCCCGTCAGCAGCTTACTCTGGGGAAGTGTTTTCCCATTCGCCCTCCCCTTCCTCCCCACCCCACTTGTGCCAACCACCATTCACCTGGCTCTGCCCGTGAGCTCTCTGGGAGCCACTTGGGGCCAGAGCCCAGGGCTCTCCTGGTGGTTTGGGAAGAATGCAGAAGGCATCTGGAGGCTGGTGTCCAGAGGCCTGGGGAACGAGGACATGGAGGGAGTGCCTCTGTCAGGACATTGCTTGGTTCACTCAGCCCTGCCTCTAGGCCCCTGTTCCTGCGGCTCTCCCGCCAAGTATATTCTCTGGCTCACCAGACTCCCGCCTGCCTCCCAGGCTTCGCTCCTATCCCAGGTCTTCCAGGGATCTCAGAAGTTCCCACAGCATGGGGCTCCAGAAGTGAGCCCCAGTTCCTTGACCTCCCCGGCCCACACCTGAGCCCAGGGGGAACTGTTCCAGTCAATGCCCCTAGCTCCGGTTAGGTAGCTTCTTGGAGGAGGGGACAGCCTATACAGAGGAAGGAGCATGGCAAAGGGCAGTTGCGGCTGAAGGGGTCTCTGGGCGTTAGCTGCAGCCAGCCTGACACCCCTCGACGCCAACTCTTTCCCCCTCCTCCGTCTCTCCCACTCCACCTCCAGGTCTCCCCGACTTGGTCCCGGACCCCAACTACGTACAAGCCTCCACTTATGTGCAGAGAGCCCATCTCTACTCCCTGCGCTGTGCTGCGGAGGAGAAGTGTCTGGCCAGGTAAGGGGCCGAGGCTGAAGTGTGGAACATGGGGACGGTCTCTGGGGAGTCACCCGAGCCCGTGCTCGTGCCAGTCAGGCTGCCCACAAGCTAAATGACCCTGGCCGAGCCCCTCAGCCTCTCGGGACCCTGACCTCTTCATCTGGGAGTCTCACCTACCCCCAGGGAGCCAAGAGGGGAAGGGGACAAGCGAGCATTTCCACAGAGGTCATGAGACAGGCAACTTTACCATGGCCTTGAATGTTCACACCAGCCCTGAAGGTATGTGTTTTTCCAGTCAGGCAGCTGAAGAGCAAAGAGAGGACTAGAACCTTCCCACTCCCCCATGAGAAGGTGGTCCCATAAGGATGCAGGGAAGCCCAGTGGGGGAAACGAGACTTCAGGATAGAGGGTGGGAGTGAGGAGCCATCCCCACAGAGGACAGGTGTGGCTCTCCAGCCCGGGCAGAGGGCACACGTGACAGAGGCCTCAGTGGGGAAAGAGGGCAAGGAGACCAGTTTGCAAGACTATGGAAGGGGAGCCCCGCCAGCTCTCCCTAATTCCTGGGTGACCCTATAGCCTGCCAAGCTTGCTTCCCAATGTATGAACCGCGAACATTCTGTTCAAATACCTGCGCTGCGGGGCCATCTCCCTGTGCTGAAAGAATTCGCTAAAGATGACGTCGTCCTGCCTCGTCTGTTGACGTCCCTCTATGCTGGAGAGTACCTATTTTTCTTTGTTACTTGCTGCCCTTTTTTTTTGTTTTTGCATTTGAATGCTTTATTGACTTTTACTCTTCAGTGTGCGGGAAGGCTGTCAGATTCTCAGCATTTTCCCGCTTACAGAACTGCCGCCCCTCCGGGTAGCTCACCCGCAAGGCGTCATCTGTCCGTCATGAGATAAGGTGCTTGTACCAGAATGTGACTTCACTCACTGCTTCCTTGGCCCAGAACGTCTTGCCCTTGATCACGGGTAACCAAAACCAGGGAAAACGAGACCACGGATAAGGGGGTCCACTATACCACTCTGTTGGCCTGCGCACTCAGGTCTGGTCTCGTCAGTTGTCCCCAGGAAGAGGGCATCGTGATCCCACTCCCGCTGCAATCCCTCCGTCAGGGAGCACCTCACAGCCTCCGTGGCAGCCCACGTGGCTGAGTTTTGAGGAGTTTTGAGTCAAAGACAAATTACGGTTCCATGTTCACGGAGCATCCTGCGGTCCCAGGCTCGAGCTCCCAGATAGGCTAGGGAGCGGGGCGCGGGGCACAGACCTAGCAACCCAGCAGAACTGAGGCTGAGCTGGCAGGGCTCTCTGCGATCATCGACAGTATGGGCCGCAGAGCGCAGCCAGCGCACAGGCTGCGGCCGAACAGAGACAAGGAAAGGGACTCACTCCAAGTCTCACCGCGAGTCTGTGGCCAAGCTGGGCCTCGAACCTAGGCCCTGATGGGTTCCCACGGCGTGCTGAGCTGAACAGAAGGGCAGGATTGAACTGAACAGAGGGAAGGAGGATGTTTTGTTCCAACCCAGACACAGACGGATTCCAAGCCTCCCCCAGACAAGGCCAAGGGCCTTATGTCCTGGCAGACAGGAGACGTCCTCTCGGAGAGCGAGCTAATCCCTGCAACTGGCTGCCTCCTGCCTCTGGCTTCAGGACCCAGACCTTCAGGAGTGCCAGGAAGTGCCCCTGAGGCCAGCCAGGACAGCTGTCAGCAGGCCTCCGGGGAGGGGAGGAGCCTTGGTCAGCCCCTGCACACATGTGTGTCTGTGTCTGTCTTGGGCTGTCTGTCTCACTCCCCTTGCTGCTGCCCCTCTTTCCTCTCTCTCTCCCTTCCTTTTCTTACAAAGTCCCTCTCAGTCCTGGCAGCTTCGCAGTCAGGGAAAGGTGGCCTAGTCACACTAACAGAGCCCAGGGGGCCTGTGGTATCAGGCTGGGCCACAGGAGGTGCTGCTGGAGCTCACAGGCAGTCAAGATGGCTGTGAGTGAGGCAATCAAGGCAGACTTCCTGAAGGAGGGAACCTGAGTTAGGCCTAAGAGGCTGGGTGAGTTCTGGGTCAAACACGGGCAACAGTATTGCTTAGCGAGAGAGAAGTCTGCTCGAGAAACAGTGTTTGAAGCTGAAACCCCAGGATGTGTGGGGGAGCAGCAGGGCAGACAGGATTGGGAAAGTGAAACAGCTTTGACACTGAAGAGCCCGCACCTGAGAGATGACATACTTGGGTCAACAGTCAGGGCTCTGTCCCCTTATCGGAATCTCCTGGATAGGGCCACTTTCAAAAAGCCCTCCAAAGATTTCTATAAGCCTCTCTCCCTGCCCCACACCCCCCCCCCAGGCTGTCCCCAGCAGAGTGTCACCTGCAGGTGCGATTGATTGTCTTGGTTAGGCCCATGCCACTTGAGAAAGACTTCCCTGGGAGCTGCCGGCCATAGGCTGGAAGCCAGAAAGAAGCAAACAGCCTCTCCCCTGCGCTCAGGAGAGATGGGGAGAGGCCTGAGCCTCCGCCACAGGACAGGGAGTCCGTGGAAAGGAACTTCAGGGATGGGTGGGCCCATTCTGGGCGTTGGTGTCCCCAGATCCAGCCCCACTCTGGTCTCCCCACCCGTCCCTGCAGCACAGCCTACACCCCGGAGGCCACCGACTACGATGTGCGGGTGCTGCTACGCTTCCCCCAGCGGGTGAAGAACCAAGGCGCAGCGGACTTCCTCCCCAACCGGCCGAGGCACACGTGGGAATGGCACAGCTGCCATCAGTAAGTCGACCCCTCCTGTGGGGCGGGGCCTTGGTGCCTAAGCTCCTCACCCCACTTCGTGCTCTGGGCGGAGCCTATGATGGTGCGAGGGCCTGCCATGGATCCACACCACCACCACTCCCCCACCAACACCACCACCCCCCCGCCCCCGGGCAAGAGTTCCTTAGCTAAAGCTCCCCAGAGGAGGATGGGTGTTAAGGGGTAATGTCTAGAATACAGGGAATGGTCCAAGGGAGGCTAGCCTGGGGGAAGCCCAGCAAGGAAGTGAGGGCTCCAGAGGAGGTGCTCTCCCTGGGTGATCTGGCTGGGAGCAGCCCCAGAGACATTGCCCTGGGAGACACAGGGGACCAAGGAGCCCCAGGAGCCCAGATGATCAGGAGTCTGGGTCACAGCAGGCTCTCCAGGCCCGTTTCAGAAAGCGCAGGGGTGACTAGGCCCCCTTGTCTCTCCTCCCGTGCTCTATCCCCAGACACTACCACAGCATGGATGAGTTCAGCCACTATGACCTGCTAGATGCAGCCACAGGCAAGAAGGTGGCGGAGGGCCACAAGGCCAGCTTCTGCCTGGAGGACAGCACCTGTGACTTCGGCAACCTCAAGCGCTACGCGTGCACGTCTCACACACAGGTCCGGGCTGGGCGAGAGGGCCAAGGCTGGGACCCAGGGGTCCGGGGACAAAGCCCTGCCCAGGGGAGCAGGGGCGAGGGGGGTGGGGGAGCAGAGAGCAATGCCCAGCTGGGCCCGTGCCAAGGCTCCTGGCCACTCCACTCCATGGCAGCAAGGATCTTCTCACCAGTCATCGGGTCACCACGGGGTCCCTTCCTGCATCGCTCCCAGGCGAGTCCGCCTGTGGAAAGAAAGGAACATTCCAACGAAGTCTAGATGGCATGGTGTTCCCTTGCCTGTTTGTCCACCCAAATGCACCTTTCTGTTAGTCTGTCCAGGTATCCACAGAACATCTGTCTATCCTGCCCGTCTGTCTCTTCATCTGTCCCCCTCCTTCTGTCCCTCCCAGCTGGCTGTTATGCCTCCCTATCTTCTGTCTGGTCCATCCACCCGGTGGGCTCTAGAAGGGAGGAAGGAGGGGCCCTGAGCAGGGCCCAGCACCCCAGCCTTGACTCCTGTCCTTCTTCCCAGGGTCTGAGCCCCGGCTGCTATGACACTTACAATGCGGACATCGACTGCCAGTGGATTGACATAACGGATGTGCAGCCTGGGAACTACATCCTCAAGGTGGGCCTCCTGGTCCAGGGCGCTCCCTCCTGCCTGCTCCTCCTGCTCCATGTCCCTGCCCCGGGGATGTGCTCTGGCCTCTACGGCATTCCCTCCTCCCCAGCTGTGGAGCAGAGGCGGCAGCCTGGACATCACGTGGAGGTCTCCTCTTCCCGTTGGAGGGTATTGGCCTCAAGCAGGCAGAGCCTCCCTTTCCATAAGAAAATGAACCTTCGGCCTAGGTGTGGCGATGCTAGAGGGGGTAGTGACACTGTCTTCCCTAGGGGACAGAGGACTTGGAAAGCTACACGGTGCACCCCCGTCTGCAGACAGGGGAGGCTCTGTGCCATCTGCGAGAGGACATCGCCATGCTCGAAAGAGACTTCCTGCTCCCCACAGGGATATCTACAAAGCCAAAGGCTCCTGGGACCAAGAGTCCCTTCTGAACCCCTTCTCCAATGTCTGCTTGCTCCAATGCCACTTCCCGTGGGGCAGGGTGGGGACAAGGAGAAAAGCACGTCAAGGACACATAGCCTAGTGTGGTACGTCCATGCAGGCTGCTCCAGGACCAGGGCGTCATGGCCTCCTCCTTCGTTCAGGTGCGAAGCAAGGGCGGGGAACCTTCCTGTGGGCCCCCGGACCCGCCGCTCCACACACTAAAGCACTACACAGAGCAGTGAGCAGTGAAGACGGGTTTGGGAGGCACGCTGACCCGCGTGAACACGGCCTGCTGGGAAAGCTACATTGGGAACACAGCAACCCGGAAGCCTCTGGTCATGCCCTGAACCCGGCGGCTCCCAGTGGGCTCAGCAGCCCCTCTGCTCAGCCTCAGACCAGGGCCAGGGTTGGCGGGGCTATTCTCCTTCCCGTGTTCAGCCACTCACCACATGTGTACACAGGTCCTCTGAGTTCCAGGCACTCGGGATTCAAACCACATCCGTAGCCCACACTTCCTGCCCTGGGGTTGGGGGGAGAGTAAAGGGTTTAAAAGTAACATGTTCTTAGATATTCTGCAACTCTAAGTCTGGGTGTAGCTGCCCCTGGTGCAGCCCCCCCCCTTTAATCCAACATTCTGAAGGCTTCCTTGTGTCCCAACAGCTCTTCTCCAGACAAAAAGCATAGGTTACACCTGGGCCATGAACCCCGTGTCAGACATCCCAGCTCCAGGCTGGGAAATGGCACCTGACAGGGGACAGCCTTTTCCTGTGTCATCTTGACGGACATGTGTGGTCAAAGGGTGTCGGACTCGGACTCGGGAGACCAGGCTCAGGATCCCTGCTCAGCCCCCCCCATTCACTGCTGTGTTCCCTGGGGCAGAGATTCAAACTCTCTGACCCTAAGTGCCCCACGCAGGGCCCACCTGGCCTGGGCTCTGGGTCTGGGGCAGCCTCCCATCTTCCAATAGGAGTGACCTGGTGCTGTTTTCTTCAACCACGCACTGTCCCTTCTTTCCTCTCTCTGCATCTCTCCACTTCTCTGCACCAGCGGATCTCTGTCTCCATAGCACTCAGTCTCAAGTCGTCGTTCTTGGTCCTCCCATCTCCTTCCCTCTGGCCCCTCCCCATCTGTCTGTCTGTCTGCATCTCTACCACCTTCCCTGGTGAACAGGTGAAGGGCGGCCCTCTGACCGGATCCCTTTTCCCTTGGTGTCCTTTCTTCCTCAGGTCCATGTGAACCCCAAGTACATTGTTCTGGAGTCAGACTTCACCAACAATGTGGTGAGATGCAACATTCACTACACAGGTCGCTATGTTTCTACAACAAACTGCAAAATCGTCCAGTAAGTGCTCACCCGTCATCCTCTCCACGCGGTCCCTGTCCTCACGGGGGAACAGGTGGGGCCACTTGAACCACTCAGGCCTTGTTGGTGCCAACCACAGCCGAGTGCTCCTGGTGGGGCTCTGGGCCCAGATGGTGTGGCTCCCTAAGCTTTCTCAGCCGGGGAGGAGTGGGGGACCGGCAGGGGGCAGTGTAACTGGGGGAAAGTCTGTAGTCCTGCTTCTGAGCTGTCTTCATTTTGTGACATTGGGCAGGTCGCCTCATCTCTCTGAACTCCTTTTCTCAACTACAAAAGAGACCCTTCCCATTCAGGCTTGGGAGATTAAAATATTGAAAGGCCTGCTGTGTAGTGTTGGAGAACACTTCCGAGGGTGCCCAGAGAATGGCAGCTGTGTCTCTGTCAAGTGCATTCAATGAAACAGCCCCAGATTAGAACTGATTCTGGTTGGGACGAGCTTTCCCCAGTGGCTGGGCCCGGGTGTACTGGAAACTGCAGGACTCTGGCCCAGGCCTTGTGCACATGGCTCCGGGGCAGGACCTTGGTTGCCACTGCTCCAGGCTACCCATCTTTAGCCTCTTCTGATTCCCCAGGTGGAGTACTTTGCAGAGGGACCTTCTGCTTACAGACTCACCAAGAAACCCCCCGCTCCACTCCATGAGAATTTAAAATGTTTGATCAGCTCAAATCAACACTTTGCCATTAAAACAAAACTAAAACAAAACAGGCGAAGTTCTAGAACTTCAGTCCATCAGCTGGGGGAAAAATGGCAGAGATTTCAAGGCCCAGAGAGACAAAAGCATATGCTTATTAATGATTGACAAGTATGAAGTTTAGCCTGTGACCAAGCTCAGGGCTCAGTGTGTGTCCAGGGTCAGGGCTTAGTGTGTGACCAGGATTAAGACTCTGGGTGACCAGGATTAAGACTCTGTGTGTCCAGAGTCAGGGTTCAATGTGTGACCAGGGTCAGGGCTCAGTGTGTGTCCAGGATTAGGGCTCAGTGTAAGACCAGGATTAGGGTTCACTGTATGACCAGGATTAAGTCTCACTTTGTGTATCAGAGTCAGGACCTGTTTAGAGACAGCCCTTTTGCCCTTTAGCTGCAACCACTAAGCTAACTGTTCACACACACACCACCACCACCACCACCACCAGCCCATGTATATTAAAAATGACAATAGCAGCCTTTAGTTCAGTATAGAAATTGGATTCCTCATAAACTGAATTTGATCAGACTGTCCAGGTCACAGAGTATATTTAAAACAATTGATTCCTGCCCCATCCCCAGCATGGTGGCTCTTTTGTAGGCCTGGGTTTCTGACCCCCTCCCTCCCCAGGGCCTGTCTCATTCAGCCGTTCCCAATTCAGGGGTCACCTAAACGGTAGAGGGTTTCTGGGAAGCAATTCCATGGAAGGAGAAGGAGGAAGAAAGGAAGGGGCACACAAGAGGAAAAGAGGGCCAAGGGGTGTGCAGGGAGGCAGGGAGCCTACGTCCCTCTTGTCCTGCCTGCCGCCGGGAAGGGTGGAATAAAACAGTATCGCTATCCCCAGCCATGCCATGAGCTAGGCTCCTCAACAAGGCAGACAGAGAAGCAGCCCCGTGGCCCCTCTGGCTCCTCCCGGGGGCCTATGGGCCAGGGAAGGCGGAGGCCCTCCTTTCCAAGCCCTTTACATAAGTGCTTGGAAAGGCTCAAGTCTCATTAGAGCGTCTGTGGTACCCTGACCGCAGGCGGGAGGCCGGGCCAGGGCACAGGAAGCTGGACGCAGTGTTCCCAGAAAGGCCACGGGACTGACGCCTGTGGCTTGCGATCGTGTTTCTGAAGAGGAGGAAGGAGCCTTTTTTAAAAAAGTACTTTGTTAGAAAAAAAACAAGAAAGCGTTCCCAGACAGTAGCAGCTCTCCTAATGGCCTAGAGAACACTGTGGAACTCGGGGCATGGGGAGGGGGTGGTGCCGAGATGGCCCCTGCATGGGTGGGGGAGGCCGGGACACCCCTCTTCTGGAGGTTGGGGCTGGCTGAGGGTTCCACCCACACCGCCCTCCCTCCCACCTGGGATCCAGGCCGTGGAAGGGGCGCCATCCGCGGGGGACGCAGTGGCAGGCCTTGCTGACACTCAAGGGAGGAGCCCTGTCCCTTAGCCTACCACTGACTGCTCGTTTTCTTTCCTTAGATCCTGATCTCACAGAGGATGGACAGACGGTCAATCTCCCTACTCCCCAAAGCCGGCCAGGCTCCCCCAGGAAGCCTCCTGCCAGGACCGACCCGGCCCGAGGGGCCCAGCCCCCCCACCCCCACCCCCACCCCACAGGCAGGGGCAGCTGGAAGCCACAGGCATCCCTCCCTGCCGGCCTCAGGGAGCAAACGCAGACCGAAACCACAGGGATTCCGGATGCCAGGCCCAATTTTGTACTTAACTCTTCTCTACAACGGTATTTTGTCAGTTGTTGGTTTTATTTTTTATATTTTGGCCATATCACGGAGCAAGATTGCCCAGACCTGGGCTGAATAAAACAAGGGTTTTCTACTCTGTGGTTCAGCACTGTGGCCTGCCAGGCTGGGCTGGCCAGAGCGAGGTTGGGCTCAGGGGACGTCTTCCGGCTTCCTCCTTCCCCTAGCAGAATGTGGGAAGGACAGCCACCACCTGTCAGGACCACAGCTTGACCAGTGTGGAAACCCGGTGGGTTTATCCCAAGGCCAAGGCTGCTGTGTGGCCAGGGGCCCACAGCCCTGCGGGAAGGACCCTGGGTGGGAGCGGTAGCTCTAGCCCACTTACCCCTACTCAGGGTCCCCTACCCCCTCCTTCCCTCCTCCTACAGCTTCACACTCCCACCCCCTCCCTTTCTCACACCGTCCCTCACTCTACCAGCCACCGAAGGCCTTAGTTACATATTGAGTTCCTACTGAATGCCCGGCCTGTGCTGGGGCTGCACCTTCGTCTTGCTGTGAGGGAGCTCCCAGGGACGGGAAGAATGTGTTCACCACCCCTAGTGAGACCATGGGAAATGGGAGAGACTTCCGAAGGCAGGTGGCATCTCCCAGGAAGGGAAGGGACTAGAATGTACTTGGCTGAACGGGGTGGAAGTGGGAGATGGAAGGAGGCCCCATGGCTGGGCAGCCCTCCCTCTCCTGCCCTGGGCCGGGTATCCCCGAGATCCTGGACAGCAGGTCGGTGCAGGAAGAAGCAGAAGGAGGGCCCCTCTCACCCTCCCCTTGGGGTATCTCTGCACCCATCCGCCCCTGCCAGCCTCCTTCCTTCTTAGGGGACCAACACTAGTGAGAACGGGCAAGGTACTTGGCGAGAACCAGGGCCCTAGGGGCCAAGGCCAGTTCTCCTCATTCACTGGCTGTGTGACTTTGGGTCAGGCATGCTTTGGGTCTCGGTTTCCCGATCCATAAGATGGGAATGCCCTTGTGCCTGGCTCACATGCTGACACAGAGAGCTGGTGAGCCACTGTGACAGGGACAGGGACAGGGGGAGCCACATGGGGGTGGGCCCAGCCCTCCACCTCCCTTCGGCTCCCACATGCTTCATGCCTTGGGGCCCCCTGGCAGCAAAGGGGTGGAAAGGCAGGGCTGTTTGGAGCCAAGCAGTTCTTCCAGAAGGGTCCTGGGGCCGCCCCCCAGCCCAGGCCACAGGCTGCAGTGAAGCCAGTCTGTAGCCTCGCACCTCTCTTCACTGAGTCGTGCTGGGCTTCTTTTCCTGGCAAGGGCAGGCACTGAGACACTGCCTCTCTCTGTAAGGCGCTGGAGAAGGACGGCCTAGAGGATTGAGGAGTGTGGGTGGGAATCTGTCATCCAGGTCCCCCCGTTGTGCTGTGGCCTTGCCCATATGCACCCCGGAGATGCTGCCTCGATTCTAGCCCCAGTCCTCTCCTTTCTGGGTGCCCCCAGAGTTAGCAAGGGAGGTCTCAGACAAGAAGGAGCCTAGGAGGTCGAGTCAAAAGTCCCCAGTTCCCAGGTTGGACAACTGAAACCCAGAATGGGAGCCTGTCTGAGGCCCCAGGTGAGTTTCAATCAGACCCCATGCTGGAACCCATGCTCTCAGTCCTGGGCCTGGGCTGAATGCCAGGTGTGTGCTGGTGTGTTCAAGGGGGCATATCTGTGCCCTCAGCTCTAGGAAGCCTCCTAGGAGGCACAGTGTTGGGGTGGGGTGGGGGGGTGTAGAGAGAGCAACACCACAGCAGGGAGAATGGGGGAAGAGTGGGACCATCTTCCCTGCCTGAACCGAGAAAGGTGATTCGCTGGAATCCTTCCCATCCCAAGAAAACAGTATAGTGTTGGACTGGTCAGCGAGGTCCTCAGTGCCAAACAGAGAGTCCCTCTTGGTCCTGTGTGCCCCCCTGAGCTGAGCACTCAGCCCCACACAGGACCTTCCGGGGGAAGAAGAGAGGCCTGGTGGGCAAGCCATCACTCAGCACCTCCTTCCAGGGCCCACAGATCCAGAGGGGTTCCACCAGCATATCTGGGCACCCATGTGGCATCTAGGTCACAAAGGGCCTCCTGGACACCTGCCCAGTACCACCCGCCGCCCACCCCGAGCTTGCTCAGGCCCACGGCAGAGAGGCTCACCATCTCTCTCTCAGAACACGCTGTAAGAAACATCTCAGGGCACAGCGGCCCTCCTGTCAGCCTCCTCACAGGTCTGGGCCACAGGATATGTGAAGTACTAACAGTTTGGGGAAGGCATGGCTGGAAGCAGGAAGGACAGAGAGAGCAGACACCCTGCAAGCGACAGGGGACCTGGCTGTGGACCTAACGCTCCTGGCTACTGGGCCTCAGTCTCCCCACCTGTGCCCTGAGGAGCCGGGCACTTTGGGCTGCCATACTGCTCCTTGTCTTCCAGAGAATTGAGCAGAGGAGAGGAGAGGCGGTGACACGCCTGGGACAGGTCAGGGGACCACTGCTGGACTCCAAGCAGGGCTCCAGGGGCAACACAGCCGCCTGAGGAGGGCCTGGGGCATCATGAGGCTTGTGGGAGGCCACAGACAGAGGCTTGAAGTGAGGGCATCAGATGCCAAAACAGGCTGCGGCTAGAACCTTCATAAAGGTTTCCAGCGGGCCTTGGACTAGCGGGCCGGGGGTGCAGGGGCTTCTGATGAAAGGACCGCTCAGACCCAGATCCCTCCACTCTCCTGGCCACAGCCTCAGTCCTCTCCCCTCTCCGCCACCTAGTTCCACGCCGACCCCCTCTCCAGAGCAGCAGTGCCTACTGGGTAGGGTCGGAGAGAAAACATTACCCCTCCTAGCTCCCCCCACTTGACAAAAACCCCACTTCTTTGGAGAAGCTACTTAGGTCTGGGTCATGGAAGCATCTGGTAACTATAGTGTGAGCAGGCCTAGCTGGCCCACATCCTTCCTGACTTTTAGGCAAGGAGCTTTGTAATCTGTAGGACTGACCCAAAGAGAGCACTCCCTGCTTGGCCAGGGTGGGGCAAGGGGCCTGTGAGATATTTACAGATTTCATGAAAACAAAGCCCCTGAAGTTTGACCCTAAAGAGATGGGGAACACGGGGCCCAGCCCCTATCCCTCTGCATCGGAGGTCCTGCCGTCTGATCCCGCAGTCCTCACCCCGACCCACGGGCCCACCTCACCCCTGATGATACCCCGAAGGCCAGCCTCCCGACGGAGGTTCCTATGGGCCCTGAGGATTTCAGACTGAGTGAGGTTGATGACACCTGCCCTCCAGCCTGGGGGTGGGGGTCGAGGGATCTGCTTCCCAGCTCCTCCAGGCCTCTCTTTCCCCTCCCTGCTCAAGACAAGAGGCCAAAGCCCAAAGGGACAGGGGGTGGGAGGTTGGGGGAACCAGGTGGTGGGTATTAGAGAGGGCACGGATTGCATGGAGCACTGGGTGTGATGCAAAAACAATGAATACTGTTACACTGAAAAGAAATAAAAAATTAAGGAAAAAAAAAAAAAAGAGGCCAAAGCCCCCCACAGGCTGTCCACCCACAGCCTCTGAGCCCTGTGGCCACTCACAGGGCTGGGTCCTCCCTATGTCTACATGCGGGTGCATCCTACAACCACAGCAGGAAAGGGCCACATGCCTGCCCACAAGCCCCCCAGCCGTCCCCCAGACTGAGTCATGAAGAGGGTGCCCAGGGACAGGGTTGGCAGCAGCCAGCCAGGGAGAATGAGTGACACCGCCCACACCCCAGGACTCTAACTGGAGCCTGTGGGGGACACACATCACCTTGGACATTGGAGCAGAACTTTCTGAGATTCAGAAGGTCCCGAGAAGCTTTCAGAGAGAAACTCAAAACACAGAAGGCAGGGGAGCAGGTATCTATTTGGGTTTCCACATTTCCTGACTATGTGAAATCACGTCTTCTTTTTTTTTAATTCTTCAAAATCAAACTGAACCTGCTTTGCGCCACTGGCTCCTACTTGGTTTACCCCGAACAACAGAGCAGGACCCTGTGTCTTCAGTCCACTCCAGGCACGCTGGCCCACTAGCTGAACTCTGTGGGGTGGCACAAGGACTCCACACAGCAGTGTCCCTGGAGGCTCACTACAGCCTCAGGGTGCTGCCCAGAGCCAGACACCGTCCGTGCTACGAACAGAGGCACAGTCCCATCTCTCCAGTCCAGGGCAGTGCTCTCCCAGCCTCCTCCTTCTGCCTGCTTCCACCATGCCCTCCCCAATCCCTCCCTCCTTTCCTCTTCCTCTTTGGGGCAACCTTCCATCAACCCCACATTGTGCATTGCTTCATAAAGCCACTGCAGATCTGGTCCTTGGGGTGGGGAAGCACAAGTACCTTCTGGGGGGATGGGAGGGGAAGACCCTGCATGAGAACACACCAGGAATGATGCTAACGAAAGGTAATTTCTGGAACACAGCCATGTGCCAGGCTCCCCACTAAGTGCTATTCAAATATTCACCTTTGATCCTCACAATGACCCTCTGAAGGCAGCGCTATTATTATTCGCATTTTGCAGATGGGGAAGCTGAGGCAAAGAGAAGCCATGTGGCTTGCCCCGCTTCCCCCAGCTGGTAAGTAGGAGAGCCACATTTCTAGAGGTGGGCATCTGGAAAGAGACAGAATGCTATATGCCTGTGCTTTGAAGCACAGCCAGACCACTGTTCAAACCTTCATATCCTTCCTCTGCGGCTCTCTGGAATCATGATTCCTGGAAACAGCAGTTCAAAAAGTGGTTGGGAGAGGAGAGGCAAAATTCCTCTTAGAAGCAGTATAATTCATACTTAAATTGTTCTTTCCGGGCAGGGGAAGGTAGGAACAAATTAAAACAGACAAGCCATCAATGAGTCTAGTCAAGAAAAATGACACAAAATATGAGATTAAAAAGGGAATAGTAACACATGGAGGTTATTTTGGAAATTTAAGAGAGTAGTATGTACAACTCTATGCTTATAAGTTAGAGTGTTTCAACATTAAATCAGAGCATTCTAGGAACACATTTGTAAATTGCCAAAATTTACTCAATGAGCAAAAGACCAATAACCACAAAATAAATTTTTAAAGTTATCATCTCTAGGGGTGACTGGGTGGTTCAATCGGTTAAGCGTCTGCTTTCGGCTCAGGTCAGATCCCAGGGTCCTGGGATGGAGCCCCGCCTTGGCCTCCCTGCTCAGCGGGGAGACTGCTTCTCCCTCTCTCTCTGCCCTCTCCCTATTTGTGGTCTCTCTCTCTCTCTCAAATAAATAAATAAAATCTTTTTTTAAAAAAGTTATCATCCCTTAAAAAGACACTACAGGTAGAGTGTATTAGGATGAGTTATTTCAAACTGGGGGAGCAGGTCATTTCTATGCTAATCTCTCCCAGAGCATATAGGAGAAATGTAGATTATGCTTCTGAATGGATTTTATGAAGCTAACAGAATCCTGACACCCAAGTGTCAGGATTTGACAGAGAAAACCATATCACCCCACCTGCCTGCATGATGATAACCACAGACCAATTTTACTCTTGGCAGTGGATATAAAACCTGGATAAAAGACCAGCAAACGGAACCTTGTTTTATTGTGTTCTCTAACGCAGTCAGTGTTGCCCACAATTATCCAACACCCAGCATGCGTCATGCTTTCCCATACCCCTGATCTGTGCTGGGGGGCTAAACTGGACCCCTATCTCGATCCGAACGAGAGGAACGCGACACTCCCTTCCAGTCTTAAGCGCCCCACTCAGGATGCAGAGACAGCATGCCAAGCTTGCAAAGATGCAAAAAGGCTACAACTGGAGTCATTGCTACTGGCTGGAAACTTGCGGTCAGCCAGAATACCCCGCGAGGTTGACAATTTGTCATTTCTTTGTCTTTTTGAGAGGTTCTTAAGTCTTTGCTTGTTTGCTTTTAAATAGGTTACATCCTCCGCCCTCTCCCTGCTGGGCTTGCTAACATCTGATTAAATAATCAAGTCCTGAAGGAATTCCCTCTTTTCGATACCAATATGTGTACCGCCAAAAACTCGGGGGCGGTGCCTGCGATGACCTGGGCAACCAAATCCTGAGCCTGAGGGACTTGATCCAGCTGGAGGTGCACCCGGGCCAGACAAGAGTTGGGGGTCTGGGCCTCCATCTGGGGTCCCAGCTGGCTGGGAGCTTCTCAGCCAGAAAACAGACTTCACTGTCTCTGGACACCACCAGAGGGGGCACGACTCTGTTTCCAGAATACTTGACATCAAGGGTCACCTCGCTTCCGATTCTCAGCAACTGTCTCTTTCACTTTTAAACTAATTCAGATATATTAAAGAATAATTTGTACGCAGTGAAATTCACCCAGTTAGATAAGTTTTGACGA
This sequence comes from Lontra canadensis, assembly GCF_010015895.1. Lineage (NCBI taxonomy): Eukaryota > Metazoa > Chordata > Mammalia > Carnivora > Mustelidae > Lontra > Lontra canadensis. The sequence continues at coordinate 18,311,084 of NW_022631022.1, forward strand.
GTATGTGCACTTGTTAAAAAAAAAAAAAAAAACACCTGCAAAACCAACATGTAAAATATTTCCTTGAAAGTTCTCTCATGCTTCTGTGTGGCCAATTTTCTACTCCCACCTCCAGCCCCTGGCCACCACAGATCTCCTTTCTGCCCCTACAGTTAGCCTTTTCTAGAACGTTATATAAATGGAATCATACTGTGCATGGCCTTTCGTGTCTGTTGTCTTTGACAATGGAACACTTTTGAAATTAATCCCTTTCCTCGCATGCATCAATAGCTTGTCCCTTTCTCTTGCGGAGTAATACCCCATCCCAGGGACCATAGATTTTTTTTCCCCCCTTACCAGAAGATGAATATTAGGGTCATTTCCAGTTTGGCAACATTATGAAGAAAACTGCTGTCATCATTCACAAACAGATCTTTGAGTGGACATATGTCTTCATTTTTCTTGGGTAAACATCGAGGAATGAGATTACTGGGTCATATGATAAGAGCATGCTTAACTGTACAAGAACCTGCCAAACTATTGTCTGAAGTGGATTGCTCCATAAAGTGTCTGTTGCCAGGACTTTTGACTGCCTTTTTTTTTTTTTTAAGTCATTCTCATAGGTATGTAGTGGTATATCATTATGGGGTTTTTTTTTCATTTTTTTCATTATGTTTTTAATTTGTCATACCCTAATGACAAATAGTGGTAAGAATATGTTTATGTATGTATTTCCATCATATCTCATCTTTGATGAAGTCTCTCTTTAAAGCTTTTGCCCATGTATAAATGGCCTGCCTGTCTTATTATTGAGTCAGAAGTCTTCTTCATCTATTTTCAACATAGATTCTTTATAAGTTATGTGTTTCTGTATCCAAGTATTTTCTCCCAGTCTGGAGTTTGTGTTTTCATTCTTTTGCTAGTACCTTTGGAAAAGCAGAAGTTTTTAATTTTGGTGAAAGCCAATATAATCATGTTTTTCTTTTATGGACTGTACTGTTTGTTCCAGCGAAGAAATCTCTACCTACACAAGGTCACCAAGATACTCTCCTTTATTCTCTAATATAAACGTGTAATGTTGTCATTTCCCTCTAAGCACTGCTTTAAATTTTATCCCACAAATTTTTCTAGGTTGTGTTGTTTTATTTAATGACAGTATTTTGAATTAGTCTCATGGTTTCTTCTTTGAATTATGAGTTACTTAAAAGCCTATTGTTTGATTTTCAAATATCCAGGAATTTTCCCAATATCTCTCAGTCATTGATTTATAGTTTAATGAAAGAACATCCTTGTGTGATTTTAATTATTTTTAAGTGGTTTGAGATTTGTTTTATGGCTCAGAATATGATCAATGTTGGGGCGGTTCCACATGCTTCGAGAAGAATGTGTATTCCACTGTTGTTGGGTGGAGTGTCCCATAAATGTCAGTCGGGTTTAGTCAGTTAACAGTGTTTTTCGAGTTATACATCCAGACTGAGATTGTCTACTCACTCGTTCTTTGAAGTACTGGGAGACAAGTGAATGCGTCTATGTCTCCTTTCAGTTCTATCAGTTGTACTTATCCCTGGGGGGGGCTGTTCTCCCCCCGGAGGTTGGTTTTCCTCTTGATGAACTTGACTCTGTCCCGAAGTCTCCTTCGTGTTTGTCTAGGCACTTGATCTTTCTTTGGATTGGTGTTTGCGTGGCGTGTCTATTTTTCATTCTTTTAGTTTTAACCTACAGAGGTCTTTATATTTAAAGTGGGTTTCTTGTAGGCAGCCTGGGGTTCACGGCGGGGGCGGGGGGGATTGGGAGGGGGGTCCCGCTGTTGCTGTTCCAGCCTCAGCCTTCAGAGGTCCCTGACTGCCTGCGCGACCTTAGTCCTCCCTCTGTGTGCTCTTGCTCTCCCCCTAGTGGTAGACTGCTGTTACTGTTTCTCCGTTCCCCGGGGCCCAGCCTCGCAGAACTTGTGCACCTTGCGACTCAGAAGGTGCGCCCTGGCAGTGCTCCTGACCCTCGCCTTGTGTCTTTTAGTGGGTTTTTGACAAAACCCGACCTTGGTGGTAGTTCTGCACCTCCCACAAGGGGAAGAGGCGGTGTCTGACGTTTATTCTTCCCCCAAAGCGGAGGAGTTTCTGCCCCTTCTCCAGCAGCCCTGCGACCAAAGTTGGCTGCGCCCCACCCTCCCCCGCCCCACCGAAGGGGGTTGAGAGAACCTCCTTGAGAAACAGGTGAGGCCACAGGGACTGCCCTCCAGCAGCAGCTAATGACCTCCTGCTCATGTATGTGTGTGGGGGGAGGGGTCTCCCCTCTCCTGCTCCTCCTGCTCTGCCTCCAGTCTTCCTCCTGGGAAAGGGGGACAACTCCCTCTGGCCCCGCTACATGAGCTCCCAAAGCAAACTGTCCTGTCTTTCCTAAGAGGCACGTGGCACTCTCGGGAATTCAGTTCTCTTGGTTGCTCACAACAACCTCAGCCTGGTGAGTTTTAAAACTTGCAGTTTGTAGATTATCTGGCTTTTTCTTTTTAGAATGGGAGTGACATTCTCGTGCGCCTTTCTGCATCACGAGAGAAAGCGGAATTCCCCTCTTTCACTTTTGATACAAGCAGATAATCAAAGGGCTTTCCACATACCAGCTGCCCTCTGACGGACTCCCTGGTGCCCATCTCGTGTGGTGTCTCACGAGTTTTCTCATTTCGCCAGATGTCGTGCTGTTGTTTGCTGTCAATTGCGTAGCTGCTCTCTAGCCGACATAAGCCAACACCATGTCCCAGCACTGCTCTAAGTGTATCTGTTCCTTCTAAACCTTCCCCAACTCCTGTCTTTTCTCTCACACCCACATCTAATCTGTTGGATGCCCCTGTGGCTCTGTCTTCAGAATAAAACCACTTCCTTTCCAAATTAAAAATGAACTTACCAAGGACCCAGCAACTGCATTTAACCCAGAGGAATAAAGACTTGTTTTCACGGAGGGACTTGTCTGCAAGAAACTTGTTCCTAAGTAGCTTTGTTTGTAAAACCCCAGCCTGGAACCCACCCAGATGTCCCTCAAAAGATGAGTGGCTCAACATAGGACAGCACATCTGTACCGTGGAGCACGACTCAGCAACAAAGGGGAATGAGTCAGTGATGCAAGCAACGACTTGGATGAACCTTCAGGCAATGATGCGGCGTGGAAGAGCCGGTCTCAGAACCCATATGGCACGGTCCCATATTTGTAACCATTGTGGGGACCTTAATCACAGAGCTACAGATTGGTGGCTGCTGGAGGTTATGAACAGGAGGGGAGGGATGTGGCTAAAAAGGGGTGACACAAGAGGTCTCGTGGCCATGGTACACTGAAGCATCTTGATTGTTGTGATGGTGACTCCGGGCTCACATGTGACAAAAACTGTGTAGGGCTATACACATCCATATAACCAGTGACATCTGAGTAAACTAGAGGATGCCAACGCCAATTCCTTGATGTTGCTGCTGGGTTATGGTTTTGGGAGATGGGGAGGGGAGCTGGGGGAGAGATGCACGGGACTTCTTTGTGTGTTTCTTTGCACCATCCTGTGAATCTAGAACTATTTCAAAATAAAAAAATTTTAAATGCATATATCCAGAATCCAATTCCCCCTTCCAGTCACCTGCCCTGTTACGACGTAGGTCCAAACCGATGTAGGTCATCTCTTACATGGATTATCGCAACAGTCTCTTCTCAAAAAAAGAGCAGCTTCTAAAATGGAAGGAGAAATAAATGAAGACCAGCCAGGTGAGAAAAGCAAAACTTATTTATTGAATGCTTATTTTGGAAGGGAGTTCAGCCCTGGTCTCTTGTGTTTTGGAAGAGACTCAGAAGCAGGCAGAGGTGTCAGAAGGCTTTATGGCCCAAAATGGGGAGGCATCATGTGTGCCCCGAAGGGAAGCTGTTGGCACAGGGGTGCCACTAGAGGTGGGCTGACTAGAAGTGAGATATCCCATATGATAGGTTGGCTTTTTCCTGGTTGATTCTAAGTTGGGACGAGGGACCAAAAGTGGGGAACCTGTCGGTTACTGACCCTTTGGGGGGCCAATTGTCACAGAGACTGTTGTTTGGCTTCCTGGATCGTCACTAGAGATAGGGGTGTGGCTTCCCACAAACCTGACGCACAGTGGGCTGGCGTCCTGCTCTGATGATTGTAGAAAAGGGGGTGGTTTCCTGTGCAGGTCGCTGCAGGTGCGTGTCAGAGTTCTATTTTTATATGTAGCCTGGCCATTGTTGTCTCATATATTCAGTCTCCCATATTCCTCTGCTAGAATTCTCCAGCGGGTCCCCATTGCACGGAGTCCTCACAATGGTCTCTAAGGCCCTACTTGACCTGGCCGCATTTTCCCCTTCTAGCCTCCTTCTCTCCTGTACTCTCCACTCCAGCCCCACTGATCACCTCTCCCAAGGCACCTTTGGTCTTCTCCCATCTGTATGACATTCTTATGTTGTGCCAGGCCCTCTCCCAAGGCACTTTTGGTCTTCTCACATCTGTATGACATTCTTATTTTTCATGCTCATTGTTTATATCCCAGCTAGAGTGGAAATTTCACGAGGATGAAAGTTTGGGTTGGTATCTTGACTTCTATCCCAGCACCTAGAACATTGCCTTGCCCAGCCCAGAGCGAGTGCCTAGTATAATTAAAAAACAAAACAAAACAAAACAAAAAACGAGTGAACTCATACGTGAGTATGTGTGCAGATATATTTAATAACATCTACTACTTTTTACCAGGCGCTTGGAGTTTACTGAGCACTGTGCAAAGTGCATTAATATATTGTCCCACTTTTATTCTTTATAGCTTTCCTATGGAGGTGATGTCATCAGAGTCACTTCCTGTCCAAGTAAGGTAGTCCTGGGAAAGCAGTACTGAGTCCCCAAGCTCCTCAGAGACCTACGTGAAAGTTTAAAGTCCAAGAAGAGGTCTGGTTCCAAAATGCAAAAACTATACAATAACCCAAATTAATAAATTTTTAATGAAATGTCTACAAAATGTCATCAGTTGTTAATTTATGTCATTAATTCTGTGTCAACTTCTTTAATTATTAAATGTTGTGTTCATAAGAATTTCATTACATTTGGAAATAATTTGTGGATTAGATTTTTAAAAATATTTTATTTATTTATTTGACAGAGATTACAACTAGGCAGAGAGAGAGAGGAGGAAGCAGGCTCCCTGCTGAGCAGAGAGCCCAATGCGGGGCTCCATCCCAGGACCCTGGGACCATGACCTGAGCTGAAGGCAGAGGTTTTAACCCACTGAGCCACCCAGACACCCCGTGGATTAGATTTTCTTAAAAACTCTGTGAGCACTTCAAGAATGCGAACGAATACTGGAGAGCACTGAGAACTCGCGGATAATTATACTGTGAACAAATTACTCTTAGCCAAATAATTTCCAAGGCAGACTTACAAAAATCACTTCATATTATTTTACAGTGATGTGTTATATTTAATGCAGCAATTCTGGGATTTTAATAATTGATTTGGGGAGGAACTTCCAAAAGTAACAGTACTTCATCCTAGGGACGTCTTAAAATGGCCTTTGATACAATTAGCCCCATTTTATGGATTTAACTCTGTGCTCTGCAGTTTCCTAGTCAGGCTAGTCAACCTCCCCAGTTTCTCCTGGCCAAGTCCTCCTGCCTTCCTATTTCCAACCCCCCCTTTACCCACTATCACCAACAAGCTCACCCTGGGCCTGAGCACACACAGGCTGGTGAGTGGGTGTGTGGGTGTCCGTGTGCGTGCGCAGTCAAGCAAGGTACACATTGCCCCGGCACTTGTCCCCTCTTGGCTTGCTCACCACTTAGGTTGTTCCATTGTCTTATAAGGATCCCTGGATGGCTTCTGGAATGGGGGCAGCAGCAACCCCCCATATCGCCACCAGGTGGTGCCACAAGCTCAAGCTTGAGGTTCTGTGGGCGGCCTTCAAGGAGCCAGAGCTAGGAGGCCCCCCGGGGCCACTCCCTAGGCTTCTTCTCCGGGGTGATTCTGGCCCCTCCGGGGTGAGCCACATGACCTGTTTTCACCACTGTGGTTTGACTCCTGCTCCCTCTCTGTCCCAGTCTCCCAGCTGTGTTTGTCTCTTGGGGTTCCTGTCTCCCTCTCTCTGCCCCTCCCCCACCTTGTGTTTTCTCTCTCTCTCTCTCTCCTTTTCTCAAATAAATAATATTTAAAAAACAAAAACAAACAAACAAACAAACAAACAAACAAAAACAGCTGCTGGTGACTATTACATGGCAGACACTTTGCCAGGCTCTAGGAGAATCAGTGAAAGGTCAGTGAAGGCAAGTCAGAGTCCCAGTGTAGGAGCAGAAGCTCCCAGCAGAGAAGGGCTGTGGTAGGTGAGCCCTTTTATCCACTGCCTCCTCCTCCTCTCCTCCCTTCCCCCCTTCCCTCCCTTCCCCTCTCTTCGTTCCAAAAGCCACTCACCAGAAAGAGCCAGAAGTGTTCTCCTCTCAGTTCCTATCCCTTCCATACACAAATCTCCCAAAGGCCACCTCCTCATTACTCTCTTTTCAAGGTTTTGGGGGCTCCACCAGAGGCTAAGCCAGGGCCTTGAGTGAGTGACCCAATGACTGAGATCTTCCCACCAACCACTTGCTACCCATGTGTTGGGGCCCTGGGTGCGTTGGACTATAGTATGGTTTTTCACCTTCGCCCAGGTATTTACTCCATCCTTATTTTCTCTATCTTTCTCTGGGGTAAGGGATCACTCCGTTTGTCCACAATTAAACCCTCCATCAGGCTCAGGTCCCATTATCTCCTCTCCTCCCCCCCCCGCCCTCCACCCCTACCTCTTTCTCTCTTCCTACTGGATCTTAACTCTCATGTCCCTCAAGTGCCCACTTTCATGCCAGCCAAAGCAATTAGACAAGAGAAAGCATCTTAAAACCTTGATAGGAGGAGATGAAGTTTCACATTTGCAGACAACTGTGTACTGAAGGTGAAATTCTCTGAAGAGAAATACAGTAAGTTAGTGAAGGGCGAAATTCCCACAGAGCTATAAATTGCATCATCATCGATATTATAATGGAAGGAAAGATCTTATTTATAGTAGTGTCAGAAAAGATAAGGTACTTCGGAATAAATAAGAAATGTTTAAAAACAATATGAAAAACATTATAAAACTTTAAAAAAAATATTTTATTTATTTGACAGATAGAGATCACAAGTAGGCAGAGAGGCAGGAAGCAGGCTCCCTGCTGAGCAGAGAGCCCGATGTGGGGCTTGATGTGGGGCTTGATCCCGGGTCCCTGGGATCATGACCCCAGTGAAGGCAGAGGCTTTAACCCACTGAGCCACCCAGGCGCCCCTATTATAAAACTTCTGAAGAACACAAAAGACTTAAAAACAGGCCACGGTCATGGATCTGTAGACTGAATATCACGATTGTGATTTTTCATGCATTTCTTCACACAATAATGGGATGCCAATAAAGATAATGACAAAAGACACATGCCCAGTCAGCATATAAAGAGGCCTGACACCATCAATCACACCCATTACAACGGCTGACATGAAAAAGACTGACTGGGGCTCAGTGGGTTAAGCCTCTGCCTTGGGCTTAGGTCATGATCTCAGGGTCCTGGGATCAAGCCTTGCATGGGGTTCTCTGCTCAGAGGGAGGCCTGCTTCTCCCTCTCCCACTCCCCCTGCTTGTGTTCCCTCTCTTGCTGTCTCTGTCTCTGTCAAATAAGTAAATAAAATCTTTAAAAAAAAAATAATACTAATCCACAGCAATGGAAGAGCCGATCGTTGGTGCCCTAGGGCTCGGGGAGGGGGCAGGGACTGGGGAAAGAACTGGAGTGAGTTGATAGAAATGTTCTGCATCTTGATTGTGTTGGCTGATGGTTACATGGTGTTCACATTTGTCAAAACATATCAAGCACTACATTTAGAACAGGTGCATCTCATTGTAGCATACTTTACAAAAAAAAAAGTAAATGCTGGAGGAAGACAGCAAAAACCCTGTGCTTTTGAAAATCCAAGTTAAAGAGTGACGAACAACTGGACCATTATAATAAAAACCCTCCACTGAGATGCAGTTTTTCACTTATGAGATTATCAAAAAATCCAAAAGTTTAATAACACCCTGTGCTGGCATGGCTGTGAGGAAACGCACACTGAATCACTAATCACGGGAGTGTAAATTGGAATAAGCCCTTAAAGAGGGCATTTGGACAATACTTGTTTAATTACAGATGCTTGAACCTATTTCCCTTCTGGAATTTTATCCTACATTAAAGGTCATTACTGCAGTGTTGTTTAAAATAGCAAAATCCCCAAAATAACCTAAATGTCCATCAATGCAGACAGGTTAAATTATGATGCATCCAAACAATGGAACCCTATGTAACTACAAAACTCAGTGGGGAAAGTCTGTGTGTGCTATTATGGAAAGATCCTCAAGGTTGTAATGTTAAGTGAATAAAGCAACATTATATTTGCAATGTATTTGCATTTTTAAAAAATCCAGAGAATATATATTTGGATTTTCTTGTATATATATGCATGGAAAAAAAAAAAAAAACTTCTGGAAGAATAACCAACAACCTAACATCAGCAGATACCTGTTTGGAAGAAGGTGTGGGAAATATGTGGATGAAGTCAGGAGTATGAGGGACGATTTTCACGGTATGCCTTTTTAATCTAAAAAAATTAGAATGACGTGACTGTACCAGCTATTCAAAATTTACTTATTTTTTTAAATACTATCAAAATAATACATTACACATGTCAATGTGAGCATTTTACTTATCGTTATCCACAAGGTTACCTTGTGGTAACCACACTAAGCAAGTCTATTTCAGTGCAGGTACAAGGTAGAGCGTTACTGTTTCTATCCCCTGCTCCCCAAATCCACGCACAGCCCCTCCCCCCCCACTCCCACCATACTTCAGGTTCCAGTTCCTGAAATCAGAGGAGCTCAGCTGCCTCTTCCGGGTGTGTCCTCGCAGGGGCTGTCCCCTCTGTGGCATGCTTTGTCCCATCTCTTTGCTTCTCTCCTCACCCTGCCCTGTGGCTGCAAGGGCATCACCTCCTCTGAGAAGCCTCCTCTGACACCCTCTCCCTCCCTCCTCACACACTACCCCCCCACCAAGTGTCCCTTGCCTTCCCCAGCAGACTGCAAGGCCTGCTCTGTCCTCAAAGCCCAGGGGCCCTTGAACCTGTGGGCTCCCTTTCCTGAAGCACCGGCCCCACCAAGGAATGAGAGCCCCTCAACACAGGGAAGGAGCGGCAGGCCTTACACCCCTCCTATGTAGACATCCGGGAGATTCAGTTTCCTGTAAATGTTAAGTTGACCCTCCCACACCCACAAAGACAATCTGAGTTTCAGTTTCTCCTAAGCGTTCATGAGGAAGACGTGGGGCTTTCCCATAAACTCCCGGTACACTGGGTGCAGCTGCCGTGGGGGGGGAGGGACTGATGAGCAGCTCATGCATGAAGCTCACAGTCCAGCAGGGAGGGCAGGTACCGATGCAAGGAATGGTGATACACATAGCGGGGAATGGACGTGACAGCCCCAACACGGAGGGGGGCCCCATGGAGGGCGGAGGACCATGCCCCACTAGGCCTGGAGGGTGGGGGGAGGGTGGCTGGTGGGGGCGGGAAGGACTGCAGGGAAGGCAGTCTACAGCTGAGGGCAGAGCAGGGGCAGCTGGCTGGCCTCTGAACCTCCATGGGGAGAGTCTGGGAGCTGAAACCTGAACCCCAAGGCCACCTAGTCCACGCTAAGAGGATTTCCCAAAGGAGGGAAAATGCAGGCACTCGCAGAAACAAAGGGGAAAACTAAACTGTGCCAGGGGAGCTAGAGAGGCCCCGAGGGGAACAAACCCGGGACTGTTTCACAAAGGGGAGGTCCCGATTTCTCAGAGTTTCTTTTTTCACAAGCCTTTCCGGGAAGTGAGATTCATTTCTTAGGGCTGACGACGTAAAAGGCCCCTTCCCTGGGGTCCCTGGGGTTTGGGCTGGAGCACAGCAGCAGAAAGCTGGGCCAGGCTCGCAGGGCTAAAGACCTGGCCTGACCTCTAGGCCCACTTCCTTCTGTTTCCTTCCCTTCTGCTGGTGGAGAAACAGGGACCCCGGGGGGTGGGGGTGGAGAGGCCAGGGAGCTGACAGCAGCTCTGACTCCTCTCCTGAATGTGATCAGACTCACCCCCCCACCCTGCCCCTCGGGAGGGTGTTTGCAGGACCAGCCCTGACACACCCATATCCCCTCTTTCCTAGCCAACATCTACCCCAAAGAGGAACAGAAGAGCCCATACCTGCCCCAGGGTCTCTGAAACCCTTGGCAGGAGGGGAACTGTGGGTGATTCACGCGCATATATTAAGGGTGTGTCAGCCTCCCAGCCCTGGTCCTTGCCCGGGTGGCAGTAGGGGCATGGCCTCAGGGACTCCCCAACCCACCCCGTGCCCCCACCTCTCTTCAATACATTGTAAACAGCACATTTATTGGTGGTTTGCCAACCTCTGGTAAAAAGCACAGAACAGCAGGGCTCTCCTACATGCTGCCCTGGGCTCCAGCCCGTCAGGCATGCAAGACGGAGCTGGGGGACGAGTCAAGACATCTTCAGGAGCAGGGCCAGACGTGGAGAAGGCCCCACGCTTTTCCATCCCCACTGCCCACTGGCCTGGGCCTAGAGAACAACCGGGAAGGCAGGCCCAGCTCAATCCCCAAATCCCTGCCCTGAAGTGACTCTTCTTGGTGGCTGCCCTCCTTCTCCACCGCTCAACCTCACTGATCCCCACCCTGGAGCTGGGAACTGAGCCACATGCTTGGCTCCCTCACACCAGCCCGAATCCATGCAGCCAGGCTATGTCTGCGGGCCCCGCCCCTCCAGTCAGGTTGCCAGCAGAGCGGGCCAGCTTGGCTCTTGTTATCACACTGTGTACCCGGCTCGGGGCTGGGCATTCAGCCGGGGACCAGGATGGGCAAAGGCTTGTCCAGAGAAGCACTCTAGGTAAGGAGGACAAGGTGGCCTGACACAGTCTCTCCCAGCTCTGGTGTCGGCCCAGCCTCCATCCCTTGGCTCCTGGCTGAGGAGGGCCTCAACAATCCAAGGTGTGGCACCAGTGCCGCCTTCTCCTCTAAGATGCCTCCCTGGCTTGACGCCAGACTCTGAGCTGGGCTACGGACAGTCAGCCAAAGCCGCTACTTCAGGGCCCTGAGGACAGCCTCCAGCTTCATGGCCATGGCCAGGTCACCCTTCACCTTTAGCCGCCCACTCATGTAGGCCCCCAGGGGCCGCAGCTCCCTGCACAGAAGGGCCCGCAGGTCCGCCTCGGTCATCTCCACCACCACATCAGGGATGCCGTCAGGCACTCCATGTCCTACCCTCCCGTGCCCTGTGGAGGGAAAGAAAAATTGAGCACTGGTGGGGGGATGGCTGTGCAGCAGGGGGAAGGTCTGGTTAGCATGGCCCACTGGGAGGAGTAGAAAGTAATAGTCAGGTGTTCAGGTTCTAATTCCCTGAGTTCAAGTCTTATTGGCTGTAGAAGCACTCAGGGCCTCAGTTTCCAAATTGGTGAAACGGGGGGGACGATCATCCCCGAATAGAGGCTCGAGGTGAGTTGTAGGGAGCTCACGCATTGCACGTGCTCAGCACGCAGTCGGCCTGTACTGTGTATGGGGCGCGGGCTGCAACCGTCAAAGTCGTCCTTCTCACAGAGACAGGCAGGGAGACAAACGCCCAGATTGTGCTGTCTGAGCCCCCGACTGCTATGGGGTCCCTCTAAACTGTGCCAGGAACAGAAGGTCTTTAAGTTTAAATTTAAAAAAGGACCATGGGGAGGGGGCAGCTACAAGCAACCTGGCTGGGAAGGCAAGCGAGGGCAGGTAAGGCAGTGGCACCTGTAGTGAGGTCGAGGAAGTAGATGTTCTGGGCACCACTGGGCAGGACGACATTGAACTGGTAGCAGGCACCAACTTGGCTGACCAGGGCCTCCGACAGGAAGGGCTGCAGAGCAGTCAGCAGTCCCTCCGCCACGGGCTGCTTTGGGCCTGGCCCAGCACCAACAGGAGGGGCAGGCTGCTCGACTTCACTCACCATCTCCAAGCTGTCTGCTGGGGGTGGCCAACAGGGTTGGGGAAGGAAGCAGAGAGAAAAAGTCAGTGTGCTCCCAAGGTCCTCTGCACTTCTCATGGCAGCTCCCTCTCATAGGCCCTTCAAGCCCCAGTTTGACTTCCTCCTCGGCTAAGAAGCAGCCCCTCAGCTTTCACTCCTGGGTGCTGTCCCCTCCTCCCACAGAGGCTCCCGAAGGCCTCCACCCACTCAGCTCTCTTCACTGCCTTAGCTCCCATCGGCTCAAGCAGTAGGGACAGCCTGAGCAGCTGGGCAGGTGAGCAATGCACAAACGTGCTCAGCTAAGGGAACGGGCCCTGAGCCTGTGCAGGACACTGAGCTGAGCGCCCCAGAAGCACCTCCCCTTCTTTCTGGAGCTCCTCACCTGGCCCTGGGGCTGACAAGCCTCCTGCCACAGAGGACAGGCCTCCTCCCAGGAAGTGGAGGGCCAGCTGCTGGAGAGTGCTATCCAAATTGGGCCCCACTGGGCTGTCCTGGGGTGGCTGGAGCACGGCCTCCACTGCCAGTTCTACCCGATCCACCTCCAGCCCCCAGGCCCTGGTCACATCGTTGATTTCCAGCTGGAAAAGAGTGTAGGTGGAGAAATGGAATTAAGCCGACAAGCCATTCTGGGAGCACCTTCTTTAGGCTGGAGGCACCATGCCTCCTGTTCCGGGCCAGGCTCCCTCCTGAGGAACACAGGCAGAGGGCAAGTACATACAACCCAGGAGCTGGCAACTGGTGTGAGTAACTAGGACCAGGCCTGACCCCCTGGAGGCCCAGGGAATGGGCAGTGATGCTGGGTGGAGCGGGGTCACCCCAGCCAAGGAGTACAGCAAGAAGGAAGACTGTGATGTGACCTAAAAGAAATACGTGTTTCCCTTTGATCATTCAACTGATTAAAATATACTTCTACGTATTTGTCTTTGTTCCTGACTCAGCTCCTATGATCCTTGGAATTGCCTATGAGAAGAGTGATAAAGGGGTCTTCTACGAAGGTAAGAAGGGTGACTTTTGGACCCACTCAAGGGCGGGGGCTGGCTTCCAGGAGGACCAACTATGTGATTGGAGAGTTGGAACCTTCAGTCCCACCCTGAGCGATGACCAATGACTTGGTCCTCAGTACGCAAAGAAGCCTCCAGAGAATTCCCAGAAGGACTGGGTTCCAGAGCTTCCAGGATGGTGAACGCCAGAGAGTGGGATGCCTGGGGAGGGCAGGAATGTTCCATACCCCTTCCCCAGACCTCGCCCTGTGTCTCTCTTCGTTTGGTTGTTGATCCATAGCTTTTATCACATTCTTTAATAAACTGGTAAACGTGCTTCCCGGAGTTCTGAGAGCTGCTCTAGCAAAAGGACCCAGGGAGGCGGCTGGAACCCCCAACTGGAGCCAGTCAGTGAGAAGCACAGGTAAGAGCCTGGGGCTTGTGACTGGCATCTTTAGTAAGGGATGGGGGGCAGTCTTGTGGGACTGAGCCTTTAACCCACGGGATTTGAAGCTATCTCTTGGTAGACAGTGTTCAAAGTGAGTTGAATTCTAGGGATACCCTACCGGTGTCTGAAAATTGCTTGGTGCTATGTGTGTGGAAACCCCCTTCCCCACACTGGAGTTGGGTCCGGGAACCCCACAAGAAGGACTCTTTCAGGCAATGGGAACAACATGTATAAAAGCCTGGACAGAAGAACCTGGAACGTCTGGGGAAGTGTGAGTAACCACCGTTCCATTTAGCTAGACCCTCAAGTGTGGCTTGGGAGACTGGAACAAGCGGAGGGCTCTGAGGTGGGAGGCCCTGCTTGCTTGGCTTTATTCTGATACACAAGGAGCCTCGAGAGGAGTTCGGCAGGGGGTGACCGCAGACCTGCTCGTTGGAAGCTCCTCTTGGCTGCTCTGTGGACACCGGATTGAAGGGGGCTGAGGGTGGGGACGTGGAGACCACGTGGGCCACTGTTTCAAAGTGCAGGCAGAAATGAGGCGGCTCTGGTGTTAGACGGAGAGGTGGCCATGAAGCTGAGACACGCAGAGGACAGAGCACAACTCTGTCAACTAGATGCAGCTACAGCAAGACACCGGGGAAACAAGCAGGAGGCGTGGTGGCCACCTGCCTGTGAGTGCCGGAGGGCGGAGAGGGGCCGGCTCTCTGGTGTGGGCTCCTGTGCGAGCGTGGTGCTCACCTAGAGCGAGCACACAGGCAGACACATGCTCAGCGATGGCTAGGGGAGGGAAGAGGACTTTTTTTTTTTTTTTTTTTAACATATTCAGCTTGAAATGTCTATGCAACAGCAACTGTCCACCAGGCGGTTGGATAAACGGGGTCCAGGGCACAGGAGGGGAGCTGGAGCAGAGGGTTGTACATAATCAGTGTCCAGAAGCAGCACGACGCCCGGCTGGATGAGCCCTCCCAGGAGGTCCTAGGCAAGAAGAAGAGGCCATTGGCAGAACCTTGGAAACTGAAGGGCAGGAGAGCAAGTAGTAAGCAGGAGTGAGCTGGAAGGAGGAAAAGCAGAAGTGGAATAATGGAAGCCAAGAGAGCAGAGGATCCGAGAGAGAGAGAGAGAGAAAGGAGGGTGCACAGAGTCAGAGGCTCCCCCCACGTGAAGCAAGCATGGGACCGAGAAGTGCTGGGAGCTAGCAGGAAGGAGGTCACGCTGCTGTCTTAGGAGTCTAGAGGAAGCCTAGACTGAGGATGGGGCGAGCAGGGGGAAGAGGGGAGGGAGGTAGGGGAGAGCTGTCAGGTGCTGGGGTGCCGACAGAGTCTGTACCCACACCCACGCAGAAAGGAGCGGAGGGAGGACTAACAGAAGCAGAAGCTGAGCCCTGAGCCCAGAGCTCTGCCCACGCAGGGAGGAGCCTCGGAGGAAGAAGCACCTCTTGGCTTGCGGTGAGCAGAGGGACAGCACAGACCCGGAGGTTGAAGGGCTGATGCCGGAGGAGCGAAAGGGTTCCTGTCCTGGGGGTCTGCCCCCTAAGGAGGAAGAGGCCAGGTTGCAGCAGGGGAATGTAGTGTGTGGCGGCAGTGAATGGAAGCAAGCAACCGGCCTGGGGGAGGAGTGAGCAGCTCACCAGGGACCAGCAAGGGAGACTGGAGAGTGTGAGTCCCTCCAGGGAGGAGGCAGAAAGGGGACTGAGAAGGAGAAATGTATGCCTGACCCAGCGCTTCTGGGAGGCAAGCTAGTGCTCCTGAGACTTCGTTGTAACCACAGGCACTGACCCCACTCTACCAGGCGCCAGCCCAGTCTGGGAACCAGGCCCTAAATGACTAACATCCTGGTGCGGGACTGACTTCCCCCAAACTGCCTCTCTCGGCTTTGTTGCACAATACGCCTGGTGTTCTGGTTTCGTTCCCCACCCGCCCCTGACAGCAATAAGGCCGAGATCAGCTTTCTCCTCTGAAAAATACGCTAAAATGGAATGTGGTTTCATAAATAAAAGCTGTTATCAATTTGTTATCAACTGTAGAAGACGGAGCACTGGATTGAGGGTGGGGGGTGGGATAGCCAGTGATCTGGCTCTGGGCCGGCTCTGCCCTTGACTATGGTTCTTGGGGGGCAACCAATAACTCTGAGCCCTTAGTTTCCTCCCACCAAAATAAAACCACAACATCAGCCCTCTGGTAGCAGAATGTGGAGCAGATACACGTGGGCAGCGAAAGGACTCATAGACCCTAAGACACTCTGCACGTGACAGCCGCCGTCCCCAGCACAGCAGCATCTCCTTGGGAGCTTCCCTCATGGGGCTGGTTCACTTCCAGAAGGGACTGGGATCTCCAGGACTGGCATTACTGCCCCCCCACTCCGGTCCTCAAACCCCAGATCCCCAGGGGAAAACACAGCCAAGGGGACTAAGGGGAAACCTCACTCAGGGTCCACCAGGATACAGGAGAAAGCCCAAGGTGAGCCTGGGGAGCAGGGGATATGCCACCATGTGTGACACATGCCACATTTCCACCCCATCCTGTCACAGAAGGGATGAGAGGGAAATTCTGGTGTAGATAATGACTCACACGTGGAGAGACAAGAAAAAGGTCCAAACGCCCGTGCGTCTCTTTGCTCTGTTCTGAGCAAGGAACACAAAGCCCCCAAGCGCACATGCTGCCCTGTGGAGCCTGGAATTCCCCAGGTGACTGTGCTGGGAGGGCCCCACTCCTTTCACCCCCACTGCCCACCTCCGAGGCCCAGTGTTGTCATGGCAACGCCTGCAGAGTGGTGAAGGGTAGAACCCCAGCAGTTAGGGAAGGCCCCAGAATCTGGATTAGGCCATGCCCCTCTCAGGGCCCCGGTGCCTCTCCAAGACAAGCTTGCCCAAGACCACTATGCTCTGCACCCGTCTTCTGTTCCTCGGTCCCACCCAGACCGCTGGCTCTTCCAAGGTTGGAATATATGGTAAACTGAGGCCCAGAGCAATTTGGTGCTTTGCTCAAAGTGCCCTGGCAGGTAAAGCCAGGCCCAGGAGCTCACCACTGACCTCTACCGTGTGAACAGCCGCCTACCAGGAGCTGGGCGCTGATCTGGAGCTTCTCCGTCTGGATCTCCCGCAGGGGCCTCTTGAGCAGGGCCTTGGTCATAGCGTTCTGGGCCGTCATGCGCGTGGCCATGTTCAGGTCCTTCACAGTCATCACAGACAGTACCGGATCCCAGATGCGGAACTGGACATCAGCCCCCACAGACAGCACAGCCCCATCCTTAGAGGCCAGCTGTTGGGGGAGGTCGTGAAAGAGGAGATACTCAAGGGGCTGGTGCTGCAGGGAGCTCTGGCCCACCAAGACCACCCAGCTTGACCTGCCCTCCTGGTACCTAGCTCCTCAAAGGGAAAATCACGTCCCCAAGTGCACGTCAGTAGGTACATTGAGCAAGGATGTCCTCCCAACCTCCATCCTCAGCTTTTCTGGTTTCTTTCGCCACCCTGACCCTGACGGCTACTCATACACCATGGAACTGGCTCCCACAGTCATGCTGCACAAGCCCCCACTCCCACTGTCTGAGGGAGCCGTGAAGATCCTCACCTTGCAGGGAGGGACATTGAAAGCACGTGTCCTCAAATCCACCCGCTGGAAGGAGTCAATGAAGGGCAAGAGCAGAACCATGCCGGGCCCCTGAGGGGTGCGGATCCGGCCCAGTCGAAACACGATCACCCGCTCATAGGTGGGCACAATCTGTTCACGAGGGTGAGAGAGAGGGGTGAAAGTCCTGGGCCTAGGCTCACAACGGCGTCTGCCCAGGTGCCCCCCTCCCCTCTTCTCTCCTTTGCCTTGGTCGATGTCAGATATCCTTAGATCTTTTTGGAAGAGAAAACCAAGACTCTGAGCGGTTAAATGATTTGCTCAAAAATCACAGGGCCCCCGAGTGAAACAGGCAAGATTTGAAGTTCTGAATGACTCCAACCCCAAACAAAGGGCTTTGTCAACTTTAGAAGTAAATAGGTCCAAATTGAGAAATGAAGGTCCAGAGAGGCAAAGTGACTTGCCCAGGGTCATACGGTGTTTGTTTCAGTGGCAGATTTAGGACTAGGATTTAGCACCTTCTAAAGACTTCCTTCCAGACCACACCAAACCCGAAGGCTTTCTAGAAAAGTTGACTGTTTCCTAGGGCCACAG
Source organism: Lontra canadensis (assembly GCF_010015895.1). Lineage (NCBI taxonomy): Eukaryota > Metazoa > Chordata > Mammalia > Carnivora > Mustelidae > Lontra > Lontra canadensis. The sequence continues at coordinate 18,328,708 of NW_022631022.1, forward strand.
AAAGGGCACAGCCTGCCTGGGCTTCCACCTTCACTGCAGCTCTCAGATATGATCTTTAAGTACAGCTCCAGCTTTCCCCTCTGCACAAGCCCTTGTTAAAAACCAGGCCTGAGGGACGCCTGGGTGGCTCAGTTGGTTGGACGACTGCCTTCGGCTCAGGTCATGATCCTGGAGTCCCGGGATCGAGTCCCGCATCGGGCTCCCGGCTCCGCGGTGAGTCTGCTTCTCTCTCTGACCTTCTCCTCACTCATGCTCTCTCTCACTGTCTCTCTCTCAAATAAATAAATAAAAATCTTTAAAAAAAAAAAAAAAAAAACAGGCCTGAATTCCTATTACTCATTACCTACTGGGCCAAGTGGAGTAGTTTTCAGTTCAAATTTCAGCCTAACCCACAGAAAGGAAGATGTGGCAAAGACTGTGTGCACCTTAAAGCCAGCGTCCAGACCCCAGAACTTGGGCATTTGGGAAGGCTTGTTTGCCACTCACTGGCTCCCAGTATGACTTTGGGCAAGCCTGAGCCTATTTCCTCATCTGAAAGATACAAATGAAGAATCCCGGACCAGCCCATTTCACTGGGATGTGATAATGTAATATTCAGGGGAAGGGGACAGAGGATGGAGAGTGGGGCCCAATCCCCCGGAGTCTGACCCAGCCAGCCTTACCTTCAAGGCGAACCAGCCGGAAATGGGGAAAGTGATCATCAGCAGCAAGAACCCCAGGAAACTGATGAGGCCATGACAGAGGTAGGAGGGCCAGCTCTGGGGCGCGTCTGGGGACAAGAGAGCAGAGGCAGTCAGGGAACACCAACCAGTGCTGGCAGGACAGCAGCAGGCTGAGTGAAGTTGGTCAAGTGCACCTTTTGCCCACCTCCCCCTTCAGCAGTTAGTCCCTTCTCGGAGCTCTCAGTTGCCTCCTTGCCTCATTTCTGTCTCTAGCCAGATGCTAGTGAAGAACGTTCCCTCCTCCCACACATCAAAACTAATCTGCCTCGAGTTCCACCTCCACAAGGCCTTGTCTCTGCTAGGCAACAGCCTTTTGATTTGAGAAGCCAATCCATGTGATGCTCTCCTCACCAGGGATCTGGATCAATTCTCTTGTCTGATAGATAGTGCCTCCCATACCTGGCACAGAGCCAGGAGCACCCAGGCATCTGTAAACACTGTGCTGGACTGAACTGAACGCTGGTGGTAGAACTCATTCCTCTTCCACCATCAGCCACCTCTTCCACCACCATCCATTCATCCTCTTGAAGATAAGGCCTTAGGCTATCCTAATGCTTAGGATAAAGCATTAATGGCTCAACGGGAACCACAGGTGAGAGTGAAGATGTTCTTCTCTAGCTCACAACTCACGCCCCCTTTTAATGCCCTAAGGACTATCAAATACTTGAAGTGGCTTCGGGTAGGAGGTGGGAACTAGGGAGATGAGGCTTATCTGAGATCAGAGGGCCTGGCCCCTTGTAGAACCAGGAGCCCATGATGAAAATGGAGCTGAGAGCCCCAGAATCTAGCACGGTTATCCTCTGGTATCTTTCTCCTCCCAAGGCCTGGGCAGGAAGCAGACAAGAGCTTTTGCTCAGTCCTTCCAGGAACGCTATGCCCTCTGGGCTCTCCAAACCCCAGGATGCTTTCCTGTCTAGCTCTGACCCCTGTGGCCCCTGCAGGAAAGGAAGCCTTGGAGAGGGTCAGCTGTCATTACAGGAAGGTCAGGAGAGACCAAATCCTCCAGGGTTTGCCTGTCAGACTGAGTCATGTGGAATCTGGCCCTGGGGCCAAGGGAATCCCTCAAGGCTCTGGAGCAAGAGCTGACCTGTTGTGTCAGCCAAGGGCCTGCCCATATCCACCAGGAAATAGGCAGATGCTTAAACTCCAGGCATCTAGAAGTACCCCCTGGAATCAAGATTTTGCCATTTCTCTGCCGCCAAGCACCCTTAGAGCTCTGGTGACCTCCCATGCCTAGACTCCGGGGTCTTTCTGGTCAAAATGGGAATTTGAGGGGTCTCCTGCATGGCCCAGTCGGTGAATATGCCGACTGTAGGTTTCTGCTCAGGTCATGATCTGTTCCTGAGATCTGGTCCCCTCTGCTTGAGATTCTCTCCCTCTCCCTGTCCCTTCGCCCGCCCGCCCGCCCGCCCTCTCTCTCTCAAATAAATAAATACATCTTCAAAATGAGAATTTGAAATCCCTTCCCAGGCTTAAAGGGCTGATAAGAGCCGAGAGGATAAATGAAGGGATGAGGCCTGTTAGAAGATGAGAGAGCTCCGGGCCAGCAGCCCAGTAGCCCTAGGGAGGGCGGGTGAGCGCTAGCATCCCAATGCCTGGTCCAGCCCCTTCTCCACGCCGTAGCCACTCTCGGTGCCTCCTCTTAGGGCGCGAGGGCGCCAGACCGGCTGACTCCTGAGGGTACCAGCCGGTCCCCGCCCCGGGTCCGCTGTGCTGGGCGGCCACTCACCGGCCCCCGGCCCCACGCCGCCCCGCTCCGGGGACAAGCAGCCCTTCTGCGAGCCCAGGAAGCCGAAGCTCGACTGCTGGAAACGATCAAAGTCCCCCAGGGGCAGCGCCCGGTACCCGGACCTGCCGAGCATGGCTCTTGACAGGGGCACGCCCCGCGCCCCCGCGCGGTGCCAGTCCAGAGAAGCCGGCCGCTATCCCTCCCGCCCCTGCCGGCCGCTGCTTCCGGTCTCACTGGCCACGGGCTCAGGAGGCGGTGGCTAGCCGGGGCGGCTCCCGCTGTCCCACAGCGCCCCCTGCGCCAGGAGGACCGAGCCCGCCGGAGTCGTGCTCCCGCCTGGCCTTGGAAAAGGAGCTGGAAGGCAAGGTGAGCTTTGCGAGTGGGATTTCAGAGCCGAATTTCCTCCAGAATCGAGGAAATGCTACCAGCCTTCTCAGCATTCCCGCTCCAAAGTCACATACTGGGGTGGGAGTGTGTGGGATGTCTTATCTAGAATCAGGGTTTCTCCTGGGCACAGCCCGCAAATTATTCCTCCTTGCGTCCCCACAGCCCAGCAAGCCTGGCACAGAATGGATCTCAACACTTATTTGTTGAATGAGCTCGTAGCCAGCCTCACTGTGGTCGAGGTGGGGCGGGAGGGCCTGAACTTTGGCACAAAAAGAGAAATTTCATGTGCAGACCTCAGGGAGCACAGCAGAGTGAGGAAGGAGGGGACAGCACAGAGCATCCCAGAGCAGGCCCTCCAGAGTATCACAGAAGTCCAGAAACAGCACACCCCTTGGTCCAGAGGTAACCTGACCTAGAGGTAACTTGCCTCTCCATGGCTTGAGAAAATCTAAATGCAAATGGCAAATTTACTCTGAGAAGCAATGATTTTCCACATGGAGTTTTAAATGTTGCTCTCTTTGAAAGTGATTAATAAGAAATCAATAAAGCTTTCCTTGTCTCAGTCACATGCCAGCCCTGCCTCCTCAGACCCAGCAGGGACCCAACAGGGACCCTTCCAGGTCCCTTCTGCAGCTGCTGCTCACCATCTTCGGCTTTCCCTAGTTCAATGGCCCGATTCTAAAGCCCTGAGGCTGGAGGGTAGGGTAAGGCCCCTGAGGCCTCACAGGGTCCTGAGAAGTTGGCTCTCCCTCCCATTCCCTTTCCCCACACAGGCCAGAAGATCAGCTTTACAGGAGCAGGGTTCCATCACCATTCCTAGTCGGCTGCAAGCTGGAACTGAGCACAGAATTGTACCAGAAGTTAGCACAGTGGTTGGGATGGTTTGATTTTTGAAGCCAGAGCCTTTGGCCCAGTGAAGCTGCCTAGAGGTGATTTCTCCCCTCACCAGCTGGGAGCTGGCATGCTTCTCCTTTGGTCAAGAGCTAATCTGCTCTCTCCTCACTGTCTTCATATCTGCTCACCAGCTCTCCCCCTTCCCTTCCTGCTCCTCTGCCTCAGACTCACCAACCTCTCTAGCTGTCACCCAAGGCACCGTCCTATTCCCCTCAGCCCCACTCAATGTCCTCCCAGCGTCTCTGACTCAGATCCCTCCTCTGCATCTCACAACCATTGTCCTAGACCAGGCCACGGTCCTAGGTTGTCAGAATTACCGTCCCAACATGCATGTTGGGTCATGTTTCTGGGTTCTAAACTCACTGTCACCCACAGACCTGGTCCAATTTCTTAGCCCTGTCCCCGCTCATGGGTCCTCTCTTAAATCTGAAAATAACGAAAACTAGTTTTTAAACAGACTCTCCTGTTTCAAACCTCCAGGCCTTTGCACGTGCTGTTCCAAGCTCTCCCCGCCCCACCCCAAGTTCCTTCAAGTCCCAGCTGAGGATCTCCTTTCCAGCTAGTCCCTCTATTGTGTGAAAACCTCTGTTTGGGTAACTGTTGCTCTTCCATTAGACCAGGAGTTCCTCCAAAGTAGAGCCACCTGCGGCTCATCTCCGTTACGGGGCCCAAAGCCTAGTGCGGCCGCCGCCTCCTTTCTGCTCTGCTCTGCCACGGTCCCTTTACCCCCGGGTCAGCTGAGCCTCTCATCTGCTCCCAATCCTCCCTCCGGCTCTGGGCGTGTCCTCCAAACCCACCGCCGGCCTCTCCGCCCCTAGAACCGCCCCTCGCTCTGTCTCACTTCCTCTCGGGAGGCGGGCCCTAACCGGGCACCGCCCCTTTCGGACCCGCTAAGGAGACTACCGCGTCTGGCGCCCGCCTCTCGTTCCGCTTCCCTTCCCGCCCCTCAAGCTCAAAACCGAGAATCGAAACTGTGCTGTGATCCATGCAGCAGGAGCCTGCACCCGCCAGATCTCCGGGTCCCCAGCAAGACCCCGCACTGCCCCACACGCCCACAATGCCTCCCCCGGAGTCCGTCCCCGAAGGCCATCAGCCCAGCCCCAGCCCCGCGGAGGTACTACTGGGTTTGGGGAGATGGGGTTTAGGCTTTGTTGATTCGCTACGGTGCGGGTAGAGGTGGGAAGGGAGAGGGCAACTTGACCAAGTACCTTAAAGAGTGACACAGAGAAAACCAGGTATTGGGTCGTGACCCTCTTGGCTGGGGTAAGGGTACGTGAGAGTAGAAAGGGGCAGCAGGATGAGTTAGGGGAGCCTCTCTCGGCTGGGATTCGCCACGAACAGGGGGCAAGACGCTGAGGGTCCCTGACACTTGGGACTGGACTTGTCTGCCCACTCTGGCGGCCCGCCCCCTAAGCCTCTGCCTCGGGAGAAGGTGCACGGATTAGGGAGAATGGCGGGAGGAGCCCTATTGCGCAGGCCTGGAGCCGGGGGCATGTCCCAGGTGTGGAAAACCCAAACCCAAGTTCCCAGGTCAGAAAGTGGAAAACTGGCCCAGATGAGAGACGTGCCCTGGCTAAGGCCTCAGAGCTCCTGTGGTGGTTTCACCGCTAGGGTATCTCCAGGATCCTTTTCTTGGAGCACGCTGCATGCTCAGTCCACCCCCGCAAGGGGCTTACAAGGTCCTTGCGGAAACTTGCCTCAGCCTTCTCTCCGACAAATTCCCCAGCTGCCTTCCTCCCCGAGAGGAGCTACTTACATCCGTTGCTCTATGTTTTCCCAGGCCCTTTGGGCTCCCCTTCGTGAAAGCACCAGGTTGCAGTGATTTTTATAATTTGCATTATTAGAACTAGGAGTAGTATTACTTATGAACACTCCTCATGGGCCAGGTACTGTATAGTAAGCACTTTTTATTTTTGCTATAAAATATCCATAACGTAAAACTTACCATGTTTTTAAAGATTTTTTTTTTTTTGTAAGGAATCTCCTCTCCCCATGTGGGGCTCAAACTTACAACCCTGAGATCAAGCGTTGCCTGCTCCACCGACGGAGCCAGCCAGGCTCTGGGAGAACTTAACTGTTTTTAAGCGTACATCTCAGTGGCATTACATGTATCTCACAGTGTTGGGTAACCCACCACCATCTGTTTCCAGAAGTTTTTCATCACCCTCAACAGAAACTGTACTCCTTAGGTGGTAGCTCATTATTACTCCCTTGTCCCAAGTCCTTGTAACCTCCAAACTACTTTCTGTTGCTGTGGATTTGCCTAGTCTAGATATTTAATATAAGTGGACTGTGCAATATTTGTCCTTTTGTGTTTGGCTTATTTTGCTTAGCATAATGTCTTCAAGGTTCTCATAGCATGAATGAGAAGGCCCTTCCTTTTCATTTTATTTATTTATCGGAAAAAGATTTTATTTTTAAGTAATCTCTACACACCCAAGGTGGGGCTTGAACTCACAAGCTGGAGATCAGGAGTCACATACTCCACCAACTGAGCCAGCCAGCACCCCCCACCTTCCTTTTTTTAAAGCTGAATGATAGTCCATTGCACGTGTAGACCCCTTGTGTTTATCCAGTCATCCCTTGATGGACACTTGGGTTGTTTCTACCTTTTGGCTCTTGTGCCTAACGGTGCTATGAACGTGGGTGTGCAAGTATCTGTTTGGGTACTTGTTTTCAGCTATTTGGGGAAATGTATCTAGGAATGAAATTGCTGGATTATATGGTAGTCCTCTGTTTAACTCTCTGAGGAGCCACCAAACCACGGGACGTACTTTATATGATGCTATATGAGATACACTTAAAGGATCTCCTTTCTACACGGAGTCCCAGGAAGGCAGGGATTTATCCATCCGTGGAGCTCAGGGCCAGTACTGTGTCTTATGGGAAGTAGATGCTCAGTCCGTTGGGGAGTGAGAGCAGGAAGAACTGACTAAGTAGGGGAGTGTGGTCCTGGGAAGCCTGGGTTTTGTATCATCCAATGACTGCCGGGAATGGAATATGGAGTCCCACTCCCAGCCTCCAGCCTCAGGAGCCGGTCTGGTGGGTGGGGACTCCTGGATTTCAGGCTCACCCCAACCTCTCTGGTCCCCCAGCAAGCCCTGGAAGAGGAATTCCAATTCCTGCGCTGCCAGGCGTGCCAGGTAGAAGCCAAGTGCCCCAAGCTGCTGCCTTGTCTGCACACGCTGTGCTCCGGGTGCCTGGAGGCGCCAGACTTGAAGTGCCCGATCTGCCAGCTGCCCAGGCCCTTAGGCGCTGACTCGCTGGTGCTGGATAACGTCTTCTTCGAGAGTCTACAGCGGCGCCTGTCGGTGTACAGGCAGATCGTGGATGTGCAGGCCGTTTGCAACCGCTGCAAAGAATCCGCGGACTTCTGGTGTTTCGAGTGTGAGAAGCTCCTCTGTGCCAAGTGCTTCGAGGCGCACGAGTGGTTCGTCAAGCACGAGGTCCGGCCTCTGGCGGAGCTCCGCGGCCAGTCGGTGCGGGAGTTCCTCGATGGCATGCGCAGGTCCAACAACATCTTCTGCTCCAACCCCATCCACTGCCCCCCTATGTTGACGAGGTGAGCCCGCTGGCCCAGGGTGGGGTGGCACCTCCTAGAGCAGGGTAGATGGTGCGGGGAGCAGAGATCCAAAGGGTCATACGGCTGGAAATGTGAGATAAGGAGCTCCCAGGGTTTTGCAACTCAAGAGTGTGGTCTGCAGACCGACAGCATCTGGAGCCATGCCCACAGTTTATGTTATCCCATGCAAATGGCTAGTAATCATTAACTGTTTCCCCTGTAATAAATAACGCCGCAGAATCATCTTTACTTACACTTACCCAGTCATTTCTACAGGGTAAATTTTGGAAATGCTATTGCAGTGCAGGGGTATGAAAATTTTACACTTTGATACATGTTACTAAACTGCCCTTTAGAAAGTCTTACAGTGGAATTTTCCATGTCACCGCCAGGGAGTGTGGGTCTATGGTTAGACTCTCAATGAGATGCAGGTAGTTTAGTTTCTGTCTGAAAAGTCAAAACCATAACACCTGCCATCTTGGAATGTCTATATGGAAAAAAACAAACAAACTATTGGATCCACTTAAAATTATTTTTATTGAACAGTACAGGATTTTTAATTCAGCATTTTTGAGACTACATTTGTATGATTTAAAAAATTACACAATTTATAAAGAGAGGGGCCAAAGTTTCCATGTCACTCTGTCCCCATCTGCTGAATTCCTCCCACTTCTCTACCCACAGTTCACCATTGTTACCAGTTTTGAACGTTTCCAGAGTTTCTTTATGAATATATGCACAGGTAGGGGTATATTGTCTTATAAATCCTAATTTCCCCTTTTTAGCCAGAAAGGTAGCATACCTACATGAACTCTTCCTGCTGTAAAGGAGATTGCTCCTGTAAGATTCTTAGCAGCGCTCCTTAGAGGATCTGCATAGCTAACACATTCTTTGCCCACTGGGTACACACTCAGAACTGCATTCCTCCTAAAACTGATTGTGGCTTGCTTCTGGCTCTGCTTGGACTTGTACCACCTGCTCTCCCAGAATGCCTCTCGTGCAGATTCCTGGACAGAGAGACATTAGAATTTAGATTTTTCTTGTTTGTTGTTAAGCTTTAGTGGCTGTGGCTATGTTTCTTGGCCATTGTTTTTTTCCTTCATTTGTGAATTGCCTATTTAGGTCCTTTGCCTGTTTGGTTTTTTTTCTTCAAGAAATTAGTCTCTAATTTCAGAGCCACTAACAGTCCAAAAGTTTTCCCCTGTTGACCTTGGTCATTTCATTTCCTATGAGGCATTGTGTTTAAATTTTTCATTTTATAGCATCCAATTCCTCATGTCTTCCTGCATGGTGTCCTGCTTTGATCGTGCTAGGAAAGATATTTTTTCCCCCAGGCCAATGTTAAAAATATTTTCTTATATTCTATTTTAACAGTCCCATGGTTTTATGTTTATAATTGAACCTTTAATTCGAATGGAATTTCTTTTTCTTGGTGGTATAAAGTAGGAGTCCTCACTTTGCTTTTCTCTCCAAATGGAAAGCTGGTTCCTCTCAACTTTTATTGGATAATCCACTCTTGCCTTCATCTCAAATGCCCATTCCATCCTATACTAAATGCCCAAGTAATCACTATGTTTGTAAATACCTGTTTTGTGCTGATGATCTGACTATTGCTATGCTAATTCTTACTGCCATAGGGAATTGCCTGGGCCAAATTCCCATTCTTCTTCAGGAGTGCTTTTGCTTTTCTTATGTTCTTAGAGTTGATGCAGTTTCAGAACTTACATATTCGGGGTGCCTAGGTGGCTCAGTGGGTTGAGCCTCTGCCTTTGGCTCAGGTCATGATCCCAGAGTCCTGGCATCGAGCCCTGCCTTGGGCTCTCTGTTCAGCAGGGAGCCTGCTTCCCCCTCTCTCTCTGCCTGCCTCTCTGCCTACTTGTGATCGCTCTCTCTTTCTCTGTCAAATAAATAAGTAAAATCTTAAAAAAAAAAAAAAAAAAGAACTTACATATTCATTGGGATTTTGACTGAAACTATGAAATCTGGGGAGAGTTGTCGTCATCTCTGGTTATATCTTTGGAGTTTTATAGTTTTATGGCCATACCTCTTGGACTTTTAAATTATAGTTAAATTTATAATATTTAACGACCCCGTGAATAAAATATTTTCCATTACCATTTCTTGCTGGTTATCATTAACATCCTCTAAGCCTCATAATTTTTTATATCAGCCATCTGATTGAGCTCTTTTATTCTTGTAAGTTTCTCCAATTGATTCTTTTGGATTTTCTAGGTAAACAAATCATGTCATTGGCAAATAATAAAAACTTTTTTCTCTCCAGTATTTATACATATTACCTCCTTGTAGCTTTGTTAGCTAGAACCCTCAGAATAACATTGAAGAGCGAGAGGAAGTGGTTAGAAAAGGCAACTTAAAAAGAAAAGAAAAGACTACTTTATCTTATTCCTATCTTTCGTGAGAGTTTTTCTTGTATACTGTGCTCTTTATTGCTGGCTTCCTTTAGGTAACTTTACAAAATACGTTCAGAAAGTTGCCTCCCACTTCTTGCTTAACAGTTTTTTTGTGGCTACTATTTTGTTTTATTTTTAACTCAGGAATGGGTGTTCTTTGGGATTCTATGAAAGTGTCCCTTGACCTTTCAGTGTGATGAATTATATAACAATATTTGTGTTGAGCCTTTTTTTTTAATTCCCTGGAGGAAAAAGCCTATTTGGTCCTGATATACTATTATTTTAATTCATAGCTCAATTCCATTCAATACTGTTTTATTTAGGCTATTGTCTGTATTTATAAGTGTGATCAATTTTTATGAATACATACACTTTCTTTCAAGGTTTTTGACTTATTTTCTACTAATCTCTTTTAGTGAATTTGTAAGCTTTTTTGAACGTGGTACACACACACACACACACACACACACACACACACACAAATTGCTTAGCACAGTGCCTGGCACATATTAAGTTCTAAGTCAACATTAAGTTCCTATAATTTCTCTGCTCTGTTCTAGAACAACTGAAGAACATATGTAGTTTGGGTTTGTAGAAGTTTCTTAAAAAACTATCTGAAACTCGTGTTTTTTTTGAAGAGTAGATTTTCTCCCTAGTATTGGTCTGTTATGGGTCTTGGGTTAGATTTTCTGGAAAATTTTCCAGTTCATCTTGCATTCTTAAAAATTTCCTTTACAACTGTAATGATGTTCCCTTTTTTCTTTTCTTTTCTTTTCTTTTCTTTTCTTTTCTTTTCTTTTCTTTTCTTTTCTTTTTCCCCCTTTCTTATTTCTTATTTCTTAGTGGCTTATGAGTGGTCCAATGTAGGGGGTGGAGTGGGTTTTTCTCTAGGTACAACGGGCAAGGCTGGTCCAGCCAAGAGGGCAGGATTCCAGTCCCCTGAGCAATGTGGATGACTTCAAAAACCTGACCATAATGCCTAAAAATCATATACAGAGGGGCTTCTGAGTGGCTCACTTGTTGAACGTCTGACTGTTGGTTTTGGCTCATGTCGTGATCTTGGGGTTGTGGGCTCGAGCCCCACACAGGGCTCTGCGCTCAAGGTAGAGTCTGCCTGGCATTTTCTTTCTCCTTTTCCCTCTGCCTCTGCCCCACCTCCTCCCTTGCACACCCCCTCTCGCTCTCTCGCTAAGTAAAAAAAGATATATATTTTTTGAACATCATACACAGACACTCACAATTCACATTGTTTCACAGTTAGCCAGTGGTTACTGGAAACCCTCAACTTCTGTTTTCTGCCTGAAACTTCAGTGCCATAAATAACCCACAGCTTTCTTCAGGTCACAGTACAGTAATAAGCACTCCATCTCTTGATGCAGAGCTGATTTAGGACTCGGGCTGGGGAGCAGCTCCAGAGGTGACTTTAGACTTAGAACTCAGCCTGGGAGTGTTTGCCCTGGGGCCACTAGCATTAATCAGTACATTTTTTCAGCCTACTTCCTCTATGTGGCCGGCCATCCGCTAGGCACTGGGGTATAACTGTGAACAGATAGAGGCCTGGCACTCTGTGAGGTCACAGTCTGGTAGAAGAACCAGATCTACAACTAACCATCAGGGCTGTCAAGTGCCAACAGGAAACCTTCTCACTCTGGGCTTGCATAATTTTCACACTGTCCTGTAACTCTGTCCCTGCTCGGCACAGGGCTGACCTTGGTGTCTATGCTCTGTCCGTTGTTGAGGGCAGAAGGGAGGAGGCGCACAGGCACAAAAGTGAGTCATCTTAGAAAAGGCATTGGCTGGGGAAGGCAGCTTCCTTCCAAGAGGCTGTCACATTTAGCCTGATACATAAAAAACGACAAATGGCATCAAGGCATGGTGGTATGGGCCAGGCAGCAGGTACAAAGGCAGAGAGGCACGAGGGAGTCTGCTGCATTTCAGGAATTGTAAGTAAAGGGTATGCCTGAAGGCAGGGGCCAGAAGGGGGAGCTGGAGTCAGACATGGGGGGCTTGGAGTTAGGACTCTGTCCTGTCATTTCTGGGGCATAGAATATTCTCCGCTCGCTCCTTTTTCATGCAGTCCTTGTTTTACCAGTGAATGGCTTATAGAACATACTTTGAAGGGGATTCTTGGTCGGGGGTGGGGGGGATCTGTTGGAAGCCACTGATGGATGTTAAGGCAGAGGGTGGGAGGATCAGATTCTCTCTCTGTACCACAGTTCTGTAAAGTGGGTAAATTTGGGAGACCTGGAGGGCCGTATTTGTTTGTTTGGCTACATGCTTTTTTATATATCACCCCATTCCACAAAGAATTTGAGGAGATTGACCAGCAGAGACTGAAGCAAATCTGCACCAGAGAAAAAGGAGCCTCACTAGGAGATGGAGGCCATGGTCCAGGTAGGGGTGAGGCCTGCAAGAATGGAGAGATGGAAGGCTGGGGAAAAGGTCCAAGTCTCACACTCCCAGGGCCTGCCTGACCTGGAGGTCAAGGTGACTGCCAGCCTTTCCATCATGTGTATTTGGGAGTGCTAGGGAGTGCCTTCAACCCAAGAGTATGATGGGTCTAGGCCAGCAGTAGGAACTGAGACCCATATCTGGGTTTCAGATCCCAAAGCTTGGCTGGATGGGGTAGGGGAAGGAGTCCAAGGCCATCAAAGCTCATAGCCAGAAAGCATTTGAATTAGTTGAGTGAAAAAAACCAAAAGACCTATTAATCCAGTTTGAAAGGTGTGATGAGATCATAAACTGGGGATAGAGTTCCCAAGACCGGAAGTTGGCATGATTCACAACAGGTCAGGGAGAGGCAGGCTGGACAGGCCAAGAGGAAGTTCAGGGCCGAGGCAGACAGCGTGCAGAGGCAGAGCTGATGGCAAGGAAGGGCTGCTAACTGAGAAGGGAATGGAAAAGACATCCTGATGGGCCCACTGAGGGTCAGGGCTCAGGGGAGGAAGGCCAGGTGCCGCAGGCATCACCTCTAAGGAGCCCCCTTGACCTCATGAACCAAGCAAGTGCCTCCTGCAAGTCTGAACTGCAGGTGTCTGGCTGGCCTCCTAGTCCCGGCCTTGCCTGGGGCCTTCCTGGTACCCTCTGTAGAAGTTATCAGTAAATTGCATCTTCTTGGGGAATGATGATCTTACTGGGATCGAGAGCTGGCCCAGGAGCACCACGTGGACAGGAAGAAGGTTGCTGCCAGGAGTTAGGGCACAGTCAAGTACTCCATTTCCAAGCTTTCCTGTGAACTCACCCAGGGGACTTGTTTCCATCGCCGAGAGCAACTGCTTTTCATTTCATGGAGGCAGGTGGGATGGGGGGTGGAGCTCTAAAGTAGCTTTGGTTGAATGTGTGGCTACAGGGACATGTGAGCTGTACCTCGAGGAGGGTCTTCTGTATGAGTTACAGCTGAAACAAATCTGTAAATCGGTAACAAATTTTTATCTGGTGGCTTAAGCTAAAATGAATGAATGGCTTCTGTAAGAGGTGAATAAGGTTGTGGCTGCCTTCTGACCCGACTTGATTAGGTATTCAGATTGTGTCACCAGGACCTATTTTCTCTGTGTTTCTTGGGACATGGCTTTCCTCCCAGTCAGCTCCATTCACAGAAGGCTTTCTCCCTACTGCTTGCCAGATGAACACAGCAGTTCCAGAGGCCCTTGTACGTGTCCTCATCCTTAAATCCACTGGGAAAGAGCAAAAATCTCTTCCCGAATTCTAAGCCTAGTCTGAGTGTGTTTCTGATTGGATCAGCTAGCTGTCTGTGCAGCTGGACAGGCTGGAAGCCAGCCTCAAGGGAAGCTCCCTAACCCCTTGGCACTTGGGCAGTCCCCTTCCAACAGAAAGCTTTCCCTTTTCCTCTATGGGCAGAGAATGGGCTCTTCTGGTTGGAGTTAATACATAAATTGTTAATACAACAGTACTTTCCTGTCTTTTGAGCTGGTTTCCCTGGGTTGTCGACTTCATTCTCATACCTTCTTGAAAGATTATTGAGGAACAGAGAACTGTTCCCATTGTATAAATGAGGCGAGAGGCCGGTGCACTAATGGGAGCCCAGCCGAATAGGAGATGTTGTCTGAGCTAAGGCCCGAACAGGTGCAGGGCTTCCTGACTGAGACTGTATGTGCCTTTCCTGGCACTGCTGGCCTCTGCATTCAGGCCGTCTGCAAACTCAAAACCAGGCTGAGGTACAAAAAGGGATTCTGCAAGTTGCTAATTTTTTTTTTTAAGATTTTACTTACTTATTTGACAGACAGCGATCACAAATAGGCAGAGAGGCAGGCAGAGGGGGGCGGGGGGGGGGAGCAGCCTCCCTGCTGAGCAGAGAGCCCGATGCGGGGCTCGATCCCAGGGCCCTGAGATCATGACCTGAGCTGAAGGCAGAGGCTTAACCCACTGAGCCACCCAGGCGCCCCGGCAAGTTGCTTTTTAAACTCAGCGTGTTTTTTCCATCGGAAGTGGATTATTAAAAGGAAGCATGCTGTTTAAGCAATAATAAATTTAAATTCCCTTGACTTTAACACAAGCAAAAGATATGGAAGTAAAACTGGACTTACTAAACTTCAAAGAACTACTTCTTCATCCTAAAATGTTTCCTAAAATATCTAACAGTAAGCAAAAACTATATATATGTTGCTAATACATTAAGAGGTTGGAGTCATTGTAGCTTGTTTTTATAATAGAGTCTCTGCTGAGAAAGATCAGGATGGACCACTGCCATCTACCTGTCTTGATGCTGTGTTAAGATGGCTCTCAGGCACGGCCCTGGCCGTTTTACTCTGGCATTCCTTCTTGCAAATTCTTTACTTTGATTAAGCTCTTAGTTGGATGGATGTTGTCAGTAAGCAGTCCAAATTCCTAGAAAATATCTGTCAGTTGCTGTTCAGCTTGAGTGATACCTTCGCTGGGTATAATGTAATCTACACGCCGTTGCCTGTAGAATTTTATAGACTGCTGCATTGTCTTCCAGCATTCCATGTTCATGAGGAAAGGACTGAGCCAAATTTATTTGCATTTTCTGTCTTGATACCTAAAGATATGTTTTCTTGAAGTTTATTAATTTAACCAAACTGTCTTGGTGTTGAGCACTTTGTATCAGATTATTCTGAAACCTGGCAGGCTCCTTCAATCTAAAAATTCTATTTATTTCAGAGGGCCTAGGTGGCTCAGTCAGTTAAACATCTGACTCTTCATTACAGTTCAAGTCATGATATTGGGGTGGAGAGATCAAGCCCCACGTCAGGCTCCAAATCAGCATGGAATCTGCCTGGGATTCTTTCCCTCTGCTTGTGCATCTTGCTTTCACTCCCTCTCTCTCTCTCTCTCTCTCCCTCTCTCTCAAATAAATAAATAAACAAAATCTTAGAGACTAAAATAATAATAATAATAATAACTAAAGTCTCTTTATGTCAGTGAAATTTTCTTACTCCTCTTTTTTCCTCTTCCTTTTCCTCCTCATTTACCTCTATCACCATTATGGTATTACAATCATTAATTTATTATTTCCAGGTTTTCCCAATTCATAATCTTAACAGTATTACTACAGCTTGGGGGAAACTGATGTATTTCATGATCATTGAATGAGTAATGACGATTAGAACCACAGTATACATTCAGAGTTACATAAAATCATTTTGTACGCATTGTGATAAAAGTACTTGAGACTATCAAAATTGTTTCCTCTATGTAAGGAGTTACTGTCTGTTTTCTATTTTACCAGATTCTATTAACATTTAATGATTAACTCTGGTCTTTGAATTTTGTAACAAATTCCTGCTTTGGCTTCTTTTGCCGTTTGGATTTGTTCTGCCAAAGCTGTTAGAGTTGAAGAAGAATTTCAAGATCGGTGTGGCTCCGTAGAAGAGCTGCCTTTTTATACCATATGCCATCTAACTAATAACAGGTGTTAAGTTAGTGTTAACTTAATCATCAAATAATGTTTTTCTCATTCATGGCTTTAATTAATCGATTGTTTTAGCTGTTTCCATCTCTTTTGCCATCTCCTTTACTGAAACTAGATCAGATAGAAAGACGTATTTACTTATTTGTGAGAGAGGGAGAGAGAGCACTCATGAGAGAGTGTGTGCGTGCAGGGGGAGGGGCAGAAGGATGAGTGGAAGAACGAGCGGAAGAAGCAGACTCCCCACTGAGCACAGAGCCCAATGGCAGGGCTAGACCTCACTATCCTGAGACATTGATCTGAGCGGAAACCAAACATCGGGTGCCCAATTGACTGAGCCACCTGGGCACCCCAGATTAGATCAGATTTAAATAGTTTGATGACCACTGTACTCGTCTGTGTACTTGTCTTGTTGTCTTGCAACATTTCTGGGCACGTAAATTCCTATTTCATCAAAGTTCACTAGTATTCAATACTGTATAATTGTAGTGTGTTGTTATAAAACTCAGTGAATTCCCCCAAGTTATCTCACAGTGTTCCAAAAATTGAATCTCCTTTATTAACACATAACTCATAAGATGCTTTAAAAATGTCTTGTGCTTGATATTGTCTTGACTGTACTTCTGAGTGTGTGATGGTCCTCACATTGTAGAAATACCGTGTTGGTGGCACTGGGAAAGGTTGATTGGAGAGACCAGAGGCACAGAGGCCTTAGAGGACAGCGCCGAAGTAGATAAGTTGCAACTGAGGCAAGAACAATGGGAACTGATGAGACAAATTTAGGAACCAGGATTCTACCTTTATATCCTAGCACCAAGCCTGCATACAGTTGGTGCTTAATTATTTATTTATTTATTTATTTTTTTTTTAGGTAAATGAAAGGAATCAATAAGAATTAATGATGAGCTGTTAAAGTGGGGAGGGGGCGGGGACAGTCCCCTTGGTCTTTGGCTTGAGTGGCCTTTCAGTGGCAGTGCCATTCTCTGGATATAAGTAGGGCAGTGATGTGGCCTCTCAGAACGCTGTCCACCATGGATATGCCAGCCCTCTGACTTGGGAGCAGGGATGGCCTAGAAACCAGTGGGGAACAAAAAAGCACAAACTTCCTCTTCGTCATTCTTGGGTGTGGGGTTGGTGTAAGACCATAGTGGAAAACAGACAAGGCTTTCTCCTCTCTCTTTTCCTTGCTCCTTCTTTTCTAGCATCTTCCTCTCTGAGCCCTCAGGTTCTCCCATCTCTGCCACCACCTTCTCAACCAGTGAAGGGTTGGAGGAGGGGAGGTGACCAGGAATAATGCTTTCACTGTCAGTATCCCAGATTCTGCAATTACCCAGCTCCTCTCCCGGCTGAGTACAGGAAACCCGTCTGATTAAATGAGTTCCTACTCCTGTGTAAATAACTGATAGGTCCCTTTACTTGCCCTCCAGCTGATCATTTGAGTCTGCAAAGGAGGCTGCTCCTTTTGCTAACACCACCCAAGGGAAAGCTCCCCACCACTCTTGTGGAGGGAGGGTGGTTGAGGAGAGAGTTTTTTGGTTGCCATTCTGCAAAGCCGGGCCCCGGCCTGGAGTCCTGCTCTGGAGCCAGCTCTCCTCTACAGCTTCCATGTTCATAGGATTTTTGCCTCCTGCATTTCTGAGCTACCCTGTTTCCTAGAACAGCAGAAGTGGCATGCCACTCTGGTCTCTGGTGGGAGGTGTGGCTGCACTGGGGTGGTCTGACCACAGTGGGAAGGGGACAGCCCAGAGACCACACTCGGTGCGATGTTTCCTTACTGTTCGGGGTTAAGAGCTTCACACATCCATAGAAGGGCTATGCCTGTCATGTGTACGGGGGTAGTTCATGCCTCCCCTTCTTTCATGGTTCCAGAATATCCAATGTGGACCTGGCCACTATTCAGGTGAGTTCACATACACAAGCCCATCTTTGTCCTTGCAACAGTCCATGAGAGGTGTCCTTATCTATCCCCATTTTATAGATGGGGAAGTTCAGACTCTAGAGAGAGAAAGTCATTTACTCAAGGCCTTGTCACTAAGAATGGAATGGCTCAGATTCGGGCCCATGGCTGTCCACTTCCAGAACCATACCCTTCCTCCTGTCACATGGCCTTTGGCACAGCAGTTTATGGGGAGACTGAGAACCCAGGAAACATGTTGAGGCTTTTATTAAAATACCAACAGCATAGTCAATTCACCAAATGATCATAAACGGATAAGCAAGACAATCCGTCTCAGGGAGGAAGAAGAAGAACTTTGTAATTCCTAGATGGAACGTTTTTTTGAGGTCTCCATTGCCTCCCATTTAAAGTCTGAACTCCTTCACTTCAAAGCGATTATGGAAATTTTGGGGAGATCTAAATGGATGAAAAGGTGGGGAGGGAGAAAGAGAAAGAAGTCACTAACTCCCACCGATATACACTCTTTCCTCTCCTTCTTGCGATCTCTATAATCATCTAAAACGAAACGAACAGCACGTAGCATTCCGTAACTTGCTTTTCTCATGGTAGGAAGCTGTGAATGTCTTTCCAGAAAATACGTAGTTTTGAATTTTCAGTAGTTGCATCTGTTGATTGTGGGATTTCTCCCATTTCTTCAGTGGTTATAAGGTCTTCACCATCATAAGTAAATAGTCAACTATCGTATCCCTGGTGTCACGGTTCACATTTAACTCCGTGACCCATCAGAAATGTGTTGTAGTGTGATGTGTGAAGCAAGCTCTAACTTGCCTTTTGCCCCCTGGTGGCCAGTTTTCTCCA
Source organism: Lontra canadensis (assembly GCF_010015895.1). Lineage (NCBI taxonomy): Eukaryota > Metazoa > Chordata > Mammalia > Carnivora > Mustelidae > Lontra > Lontra canadensis. The sequence continues at coordinate 18,347,055 of NW_022631022.1, forward strand.
TGCCGGTTGTTGAATCAAATTGTTTAATGTGCATTAGTGTGGATGCTTTCTTTGTTCCATAAACTGTCACAGTCTTGTCGATGCCAGATTTTATGTGGTCTGTTCTGCTGAGCTTTATCTTTCCTGAGGCTAGCATGACATATACTTTTTTTTTTTTAAGTTTTATGTATTTATTTGAGAGAGAGAGAGAGAGAGCATGTGGTTTGGAGGGAGGAGCAGAGGGAGAGAGAGAATCTTAAGCAGGCTCCATGCCCAGTACAGAGCCCGCCATGGGGCTCGATCTCACGACCCTGAGGTCATGACCTGAGCTAAAACCAAGAGTTGGATGTTTAACCAACTGAGCCACCCAGGTTCCCCACACATTCTCTTTTAAAAACAGTCATTCTGTCTTGTGTTATCTGGCAGAGAAAATTCCCCTTCTTGACGCTGATTTCCCCAAATTTTCATAACTATTCTATCCTATTTTCCCATCTTGTGAAATTTAGAATCAGTTGGTGAAGTTTCAAATTCTCATCTGTAATTTGATTCAAATTGCCTTAAACCTTTATTAACTTGAGAAGAATTGTTAATCTTAATATTCAGCCTCTCCAATTGGGACCTTGGGTACATCTCTCTGTTTTTGTTTTTGTTGTTGTTGTTTTAAAGATTTTATTTATTTATTTGACAGAGAGATCACAAGTAGGCGAGAGGGTGAGAGGAAGCAGGATCCCTGCTGAGCAGAGACCCCCCGCCAAATGCGGGGCTCGAACCCAGGACTCTGAGATCATGACCTGAGCCGAAGACAGAGGCTTAACCCACTGAGCTCCCCAGGCGCCCGACATCTTTCTGTTTTTTAGACTTTTCTCTCTCCTCAAAAGGAGTTTTGTCCTTTTTCCCATATGTATATTCTTTGTTAGATTATGTCTACATTTTTTTTAAGCACTTAAAAATTGCTGTTTGTGAAAGAGAAATTTCTTCCATATTTCTCTTTGTTCATACTGCTGGGATAGGATTAAGCAATTTTCTACTCTTCATTCTGGTGTATTCTGGCCACCTTCTGGAGCAACTTCATGTTAATTCTATGCTATTTTTAGTTCATTCTTTTGAGAGCAAATAACTGTCATTTTGCTTTAGAGCTAGTCTTCTCTATGTCTATGGTAAGTTTGGGCTTTTGTCATGGAGCTCCTCGTGGTCACATGCCAACCTCCCCTGCCTTCCACATCCAGGCACACCGTTGGTGCTCCGTGAGTGTTCCTTGAGGGAGAGCGAAGGAACCCTAGGCCAAGGAACTCTGTCCTGGTCCCAGGTGAGAGCCCCTTGATGGCTCACTCCTCTTTATGGTCCACACCTCAGTCTTCTCAGAAGGCTGGGGGCTTTCACACCCAGGGGCCCTGCTGTAGGGCAGCCACCCCACAGGGATGCTTCCAGCCAGTCGGGGAGCGGTGGCCACTTTCCCTAGGGACACCCCATTCAGGACAGATGGGCTCAGGAATAGGGCCCAGCAGAGACTGTGGTCAACCCGGAAGGTCTTGCTCTCCCGCCAGACAGGCTACCCTAGGTGTACCCCTCCCAGGCTTGGAACACTCTTTCTAAGGAAGGGGCTACCTTCAGACTCAGCCCCTCCCATGTGTCCAAAGCCAGAAAGGTGACTGCAGATTTTACTTAGTTCTTCCTATATTTCTACATGCTATATAGTTGCCCATGTTGATTAGTATTCTGTTGTTTCATTTAAAAAATAGGTGACACATTCACAAGGTTCTAAAATGAAAGCAATCACAGGATTTCGTTAAAACAGAAACATATTTTAGTGTAATCTCTACCCCCGACGTAGAGCTCAAAACTCACAACCCTGAGACCAAGAGTCGCACACTCAACGGACAAGTCAGCCAGGTGCCCCAAACATGATACCAATTTAAAAGGCTTGCAGTGAAGTGTCTCACTCCACCTCTCCCCCATCCCATCCATATCACTTTTATTAACTTGTGTGTCCTTCTAAGATGTTTTTATTCAGATACAACCAAATGTGAATGTATTTTTACTTTTCTTCATTCTTACCCAATAGGTGGCATCCTATTTATTTTATTTATTTCTTTTTAAAAGATTACTTATTTATTTATTTCTTAGAAAGAGAGAGAGAGAACATGAACAGGGGGAGGGGCAGAGAGAGAGGGAGCTGCAGACTCCCCTCTCGCCAATTCAGGGCTCAATCCTGGGACCCTGAGATCGTGACCTGACCCAAAGGCAGACTTAACAGACTGAGCCACCCAGGCACCCCAATTTTATTTAAAATATGCATTATAATAATAATAATAAATATTGAGCACTCATTATATGCTAGTCACTAGTCTAATCCTATATATATATACTCATTTAATCTTTCTGTTGCTCCTATTATTATCTGCATTTTGCCATGGAGATTTTTTCATATAAAGAGCTTCCTGGATTTCTTACAGCAGCACAGCATTCCACTGTATGGAATACAATCCTAATTTATGAAACTCATTGCCTACCCTTGTTTCTGTTCTTTGCTCTTACATACTGTGTTGCATTGTACAGATGCTACTTTGTAAATTAGAGATAGAGCTACAGAATAGACGCTTAGGAGAGGGATTGCTGGGTCAGAGGATAAATATGTTCGTGATTTTGATGGCTGTTGCCAAGCTGCCCTCTGCAATTATTTCTTTTCATAATCGCTCAGCATTTCTTGTTAATAGTATCTTGGTGAGTATTAATAGTTCAGTCAATTACAGTCATCACAGCCTTTGTTGAGGACATTTATGTAGCACCTCTCTCATTTGATCGTCTGTGGCACTCCCTTATGAGCTGGGGATTATCCCTGTTTTACAGATAAGAAAACCGAGGTGCAGAGAGGTTAAGTGACTTGCCAAGGGCACAGAGCCCAGGTCAGATCCACGTTTGCCTGGCTCTTTTCTCTGCTTCAGCTGCCACTTAACCCCAGTCCCTTGCCCTGCCTCATGGTAATGGGTATCTGTCACTTACATTAGATTTCCCCAGGCTGGCAGATTGGAATGCCCCCGACCTAGCTGCAGCCCGCATGCTTCCCTCACACTCAGGGCTCTCCAAGAAACCTCTGCTGGCCTGGAATAAGTGTCTTGTGTTTGATCAAGAGGTTCAGGCTCGAGGCCCTGCCTTCTTCTGATCTGGGGAGGCTGGGAGCCAGCAAAGCTGAGGACTGGTTACTGGTGGCAGTTTTTGGAGTCTGGTTGGCCAACAGGACAAGCTGATCTCAGTAACTAAGGCCAGAGTGGCTCCAGCTAAAATCCTTTCTCCTGGCTTCAAGTGGGCTGACTATCACTGCTAATGAGAATAAATCACAGCAAACTTTCTGAGGAAGTGATCAACAATATTTTCCTGGGAACATTTGAAGAGGGGGTGTTGCGGTATGTCAGACCAGGGACTTGAGCCAGACTGCCTGGGGTCTTATATTAGTTTCCTATTGCTGCTGTAACAAATTAGCACACATATAGGAGCTTCACACATTACAGGTTTGTTACTACATACCTCTGGAGGTCAGAAGTCTGAATGGGTCTCATGGAGATAAAATCGAGGGCCACATTCCTTCTGGAGGCTCTTGGGGCCAATCTGTTTTCTTGCCTTTTCCAGCTTCTAGGTGCTGCCTGCTTTCCTTGGCTCATGGCCCCCTTGCATATTCAAAGCCAGCAGGTAGCATCACGAGACCTCTGCTTCCGCGATCACATCTTCTTCCTCACACCTGCCTGCCTCCCCCTTTTTCCTTATAAGTACCCTTGTGATTACATTGGGTCCACCCAGATAATCCAGGATAATCTTCCTATCCTGGATCCTTAACTTAATCACATGGACTAAGTCCTTATCATTATATAAGGTAACATACTCAGGTTCTGGTAATTAGTACATTATTCTGCCTACCACACTTTGCCTCGGGACTCTATCACTGATGAATTGTGTGTCCTTGGGCAAGTTATTGTACCTCTTGTTCAGTGTCCTCATCCTTAAAATGAGTATATAATAATTCCTACTCTGTAGGAGCATTAGGAAAATTAAAAGGGTTGATATTTCTCAAATGCTTATAATAGTGTCTGACACATAGTAAATGCTATGGAAGTATCTGTTAGCTAAACTCTATTAAATAAATAAAAATATGCACACTCTTTGATTTAGCATTCCTATTTCATAGAAACAAGCATCCATGAGTTAGGCCACATAAAGCATTGTCCGTATTGGCAAAAAGAAACAAAAAATGTGCAAATAGGAGATCATTGGGGGTGCCTGGGTGGCTCAGTCAGTTAAGTGTCTGCCTTGGCCTCAGGTCACGAGTCCGGAGTTGGAGAATTGAGCCTGCCTTGGCCTCAGGTCACGAGTCCGGAGTTGGAGAATTGAGCCTGCATTGGCCTCCCTGCTCAGTGGAGAGTCTGCTTCTCCCTCTGCCCCTCACCCCGCTCGTGCTCACTCTTTCTCAAAAATAAATAAAATCTTCAAAAATAAAAAATAAAATAAAAAACAAATAGGAAATCCCTGGAATGTCCATTAACAGGAGAATGACTGATCAGTTGTGATACATACAGAATTTAAAGGAGCTACTAAAGAGAATACATAGGGGCGCCTGGGTGTCTCAGTTGGTTAAGCATCTGCCTTCAGCTCAGGTGGTGATCCCAGGGTCCTGGGATTGAGCCCCACATCAGGCTTTTTCCACAGGAAGGGGCTTGCTCCCCCGCCCCACCTCTGCTAGCGTCTCTGCCCACTTGTGATCTCTCTCTCTCTCTGTCAAGTAAATAAATAAAATCTATTAAAAAAGAGAATATATGTAAGAATACAGTAAGATCTATATTTATTACACCTCCAGGAATGTCCTGAAAAAGGTTAAATTAGAGAAGGAAATTGCAAAGTCATTACTCCTGATCTCATTCACAGCATGATCTTGTTTTTGTTTTGAGGAACAAGCATCAACCCACCAAAATTCTTGTAGATCCTTGAGCCAATTTTTTAACCTCTGAATGTCTAGGTTTCTTCATTTGTGAAATGAGGATAAGGATAATTCTCTCCATGGAAACTCTACCGAGCCTTACATGGGATGAAATGTATCGAGTCCTTAAAATCCTGCAAGCAGCTGCATTGTCTGGCTATTTGCGTAAAGTGGTTTGTGAAGAGTTGTGGAAGGATGCATCCAGATGCTCATCTGGTTGCCTTAGAAGAAAGGAAAAGAAATTCAGAAGTGGTGTGAGAAGATGATTAACATTTTGTGTGTCTGTGTCTTGTTTCACAGATGAAGGCTAGCTGTTGTTGCTTTAGTAACTTTTTTATGTTCTAATGTTTTATTGGTAATTTGGAGGCTAGCTCAACCACAAACTGAGGGGCGCCTAGGTGGTTCAGTCGGTTAAGTCTGCTTTCAGCTCAGGTCATAATCCCAGAGTCCTGGGATGGAACCCCCATGGGGCTCCCCGCCCAGCGAGGAGCCTTGCTTCTCCCTCTCCCTTCCTGCTTGTGCTCTCTCTCTCTCTCTCTCTCAAATCAATAAATCTTAAAAACAACACACACACACACACACACACTGAATCAGGAAGACCACGAACCTAGAAACATACCATGATTTAAAGTTTTGTAATTTTTGAAGAGGTGTTTAATTACAGAAGTTTAAGGCGGGGGAGGGTGGAGAGAGAACAGGAGAGCCCAAAACTAAGCCGGCCTTGTGTATCCGCAGCATCTACTGCCGGGGCTGCTCCAAGCCACTGTGCTGCTCGTGCGCGCTCCTGGATAACATCCACAGCGAGCTCAAGTGCGACATCAGCACTGAGATCCAGCAGCGGCAGGAGGAGCTGGACGCCATGGCGCAGGCGCTGCAGGAGCAGGACCGTGCTTTCGGGGAGGCGCAGGCGCGCATGCGCTCGGCTGTCAGCCAGCTGGACCGCGCGCGCGCAGACACCGAAGAGCTGATCCACACACGCGTGCGCCAGCTAGTGTCACACGTGCTGGCCCAGGAGCAAGCGCTGCTGGAGGGGGTGAGCGCGCAGTACCAGCGCAGCTACGAGGAGATCGCGGGCCAGCTGGGCCACCTGGAAGCTGTGCTGCAGCGCATCCGTTTGGGAGGTTCGCTGGTGCAGAGGATGAAACGTTACGCCTCCGACCAGGAGGTGCTGGACCTTCATGGCTTCCTGCGGGAAGCGCTCGGCCGCCTGCGCCAGGAGGAGCCCCAGAACCTGCAGACCTCTGTGCGCACCGACAGCTTCGACGAATTCAAAGTGCGCCTTCAGGAACTCGTCTCCTGCATCACTCAGGGGACAGGTAAGCACCCGAGCCACCGCGTGACCAGCCCCTTTACCACTTAAGAGCTTCTGCTTTGCTCTTCCTCCCTGGGGGAGAGGGACAGGAAAAGGTCATTTACATGTGACAGGAAAGGAAACTGGTTTTTTTTGGTTTTTGTTTTATTAAGTCTAGGGTTTGCTCACATTGTAGATTCTAGAGTGCGGGATAAGGAAGAGAGTAGGCCCTGACATGGAGTCTGCAGCCTCCCAGAGGGGATGTATTTTACTAATTTGCAAGACCCTTTGGATTAGCTGTGATCTTGTGACCTTCGGAGAAGTTAAGAAAATACAAAGCAGAGAACCAGACCCACTAGAATTTTAGCCCCAAAGAGTAACCACTCTAGGAAGTTCGCTTAAGCCCTCTGTCTAGCAACAGAGAAGTCAACTGGAACGTGAGGTTAGAGCAGAAGGGGGTTGAGGAAACCTCCTGGGGTGGTCGGATGTTTACTAAAACCATGCTTTGGCTCAGTGGAGAAGATACTTTGCCTCCAGCATGGCCAGTCATCTGGACCAGCTGCCCACCTTTGTGGGCCCTGCCTGGTATTGGGCACTTGGGAAGTAGACAGCAGACCAGTTGCTGACCTCGAGAGCTTTCCAGCCCAACCAGGGCACAGATGGGAGCACATCACACAGCTGGAGAACAAGGTAGTGCTCGGCTCTGCGGGCCAGATGCTGGAGTTGTAGCAGCTCTGTGTGAGCTGGTAACGTCAGGGGGGTCTTTCAAGAGACACTAGGGAGAGGGGTGCCCAAAAGGGCCTCCAGGGTGAAGAAGCTTTAAAAGCTCTTTGACAAAACCTCTCAACTGAACTCTGAGCTCTAGATAGACAAACTGGTGTGAGGATGCCCTTTCTGGGAAAGGGGTGAGTAGCAATGGAATCTGAAGGCTTCCGGGCAAGGGCCAGTGATCAGAGATCCCTCACTCACTGCTACCCTCAGAGCTGAGGGAAGTGGTCTTGTAAAAGTATAATCCTAGAGTGCACATGGACTTGTGTGTTCTCCGCCTAGGCAGTGAATGTTACTCTGGACACAGGAAGTGACACCAACAGATTTAAACAGCTTGTCTTCCGTATTGTAACTAGGCAGTGGAGGGGCAAGGAGCTCTTTTCTAAAGCATGAAAAATTTAGATTAGATGTAATAGAAATCAGGCTGTAGATCACAAGAGTATCGTGAAGCTCTCACTGTATGCAGGGAAGTCAGTGAGCAATGATAACCTTAGGATTGTTCACACTTTGCCTTGGTGGTGGCCAGGAGATGGACAGAGGGTGCCCCTGGGGTTTGTACTCTACTGCCCCCCCGCCCCGGCTGGGTTCATGCTCCCTGCAGTCAGGGAGCTGTCCTTCCAAATGACTGCCCCTCCGTGGAGCTCCCCCAGTGCTATGAGAGGCCCTGAAGCATGAGTTTCTAGGAAAACAAGAAGGGATGTTTCCTTGGTCACTGTCCCATCCAAGATGCCTCTCACCAGGGATGTCCCTGACCTGCCTGTAACCTTTTCTGTGTTCTCCAGATGCAACTCTACCCCGGCGAGCCAGCCCAGAGGCTGCCAACCCTCCCAGGGACTCTCTTGACATTGACCTGGTGAGATGGGTTGAGGTGTGAAGGGGAGGCGGTAGGGTCCAGCAGGGCAGTCAGGTTCCCCTCCGGCAGGAGGAAAACTGAGTCTTGTTGTCCCTATGTCTGCAGGCAGTAGAAGAGGGAGAGTGCCCAAGAGGAATAGTGAGTGGCTGGACTGGAGCTTTTGGTGGGAGGGAATATAGGAAGGGACGGCGAACTGACTGGTTCTGGGCTCCTAAATGCACTTGAGGGGTTCGGGAAGGGGTGGACAGGAGGTCAAGAAGGTGGTCACTGGTGGGTGGCTCTGACAGATGTGGTAAATGACCTCTTCCTTACACTGTACCCCATCCCAGACATGTGAGCCTTTTCCTGGAATCACCATAGGGGCCTTTCCTCCTCTTCCCCCACACATGGTTCTTGGAGAAGAGAACAGGGCCTGGAGTCAGACCTCAGTCCCAGCACCTGGGCTTTCACTGGTGTGATTTCAGGACCAGCATAGATGCAAGACCATAATTTCTCAGGATTGGGTGGTGTCCATGCCCCCTCTAATGATGGCATTCCCTCTGCAGCACCCTTGACCTGTGGCTGTCCACACACACACACCTCCACGAACAGGAAGCTCACTAGTTCTTTCTCTTTTTTTTTTTTTTTTTAAAGATTTTATTTATTTATTTGACAGAGATCACAAGTAGGCAGAGAGGCAGGCAGAGAGAGAGGAAGAAGCAGGCTCCCTGCCGAGCAGAGAGCCTGATGCGGGGCTCGATCCCAGGACCCTGGGACCACGACCCGAGCCAAAGGCAGAGGCTTTAACCCACTGAGCCACCCAGGTGCCCCAAGCTCACTAATTCTTGAGGCAGCCACTCCCATCTCTGGACTGCTCTTAGATTGCTTGCCAGGGTGAAACTGCAGTGGCACTCCTCTGGCTTGCCCTCTTGGGTGCTTGTCTTCTTCGGGCTAAGCTTCTAGAGTTCCTCATTAGACCAAGCGGTGTGGTCATCCAGGTTTGTATGTGCCTGCCTGTCAAGGATGTGGGCCCTGGACTGATCAGCCCTCCATGGAAAGCAGATCTTCTGATGGTAGCAGTCAGGTGGTGAGCCTTCCTGGCTTGACCATACATGGTCTTTAGGGGAGAGGATTGCAGGAGACAGAAGCAATCTGGACAGGCTTCCTGGAAGAGGCAGGATTTAGGCTCTGAGAGTTTTGGAGCTAGGAGGGAGCTCTTTTGCACAGGCTGAAGTTAAGGCCCAAAGAGAGGGTGACTTAACTCAGAGCCACATGACATGGCAAGCTAGGGTTAGGACTAGAAGCCCACTCCTAACTGCTTTGGGTATTGCATCCCCATATACATAGCTTGACAAATAAAGAAGGACATTGTATTTTGTTTTTTTGGATAAGTCATACAATCACATGGTCAGAAGGAAAAACAGAATGTGATAAGGAAGTCAACTGTACTCCAGTTTTTAAAATGTCATTGATGTGTACACTTCCAGTTTCTGCATTTCACTGTATATAAATTAGACCTAAAATATTTTTTTGATCCCCAGGCGACAATAATTTGTGGCTCAGTTGAGAACCACTGTTTTGAGGTGGAAAGGATACTCACCTACCATCTCTCCTTACCCCATTCCTCATTTGAGCTCTCCCATTAGTCAGCATTGCAACGATTTAGGCAATGTGAAAAAGACTGTAATTGTGCATAACCTGTATTTCCACATACTACACTACATGTGGCACCTTGCTGCCCCGAACCTGCACATACATGATCTGGATTTAGAAAAAGAAAGAGATACATGATGTCTCACTCCCACCTCATCCCTATTTTCCCACTTCTTATGCCCACATACCTATCTTTATTTATTTCTTACATATCCTTCCAGAATTTCTTTATGTCATTACAAGCAAATATGATCACAGGTCATCGATTTTTCCATTCTTTTTGGGGACAAAGGTAGCATAATACCCTATATTCAGAGTGTTGTGCCCAGGCTTTTTCACCCAAGGAAATATTCTGGAATCTTCTGGAATTCTTACACTATGGTAGGTAGGGAGATTCCTGCTGCTTTTTTGCACATGCACCGTGGCCCGTTGTATGGATGTAGCATCTTCACTTACCAGGTTTCCTGCCAATGCATGTTTAGGTTGCTTGGTATTACAATGCTAGGATGAATAATGTCCCCCAGAAAATCCTCTGAATAATTGTGCAAAGCGCCCCCGGCTCCACGGAGCTCGGTTCTCTTTCCAGGTGCCAGTCGCTGGTTAATGAACAGCTTTTTGCCAGGTCTTTGTCTTTACATTACCTCTCATCATCCTATCCACTACTGCGCAGTTTGAACTTGGAGCATGAGAAGAATGCTCCTTTTTTTGCAAAGCATCTTGCTTTCGCTTTGGTAGCTGGCTGGAGGAGGGGACACGCAGGCCAGTGGAGCTGGGGGAGAGGAACAGGTTTCACACTGTGAGCCCAAGGGACCAGTGGAGCAGCTCCAACAAGGCTGGGAGGCAGGCGTGGTTAGGCAGTCTCAGGAGAAAGGTCCACCAGCTGTGCCGGGAGAAAGGCCACTCTTGGGCCAAAGCCCCTGCCTTAGGAGGCAGGAGCTGGGCTTTCGGCGTCAGACCTTGATCCCTCTTGAAATGGTTGGTTTACTTTCACTAGGGTCATGCGCCCATACCGAGGCGATGAGAAGAATAGCAGTAGGCTTGACTAGGACTGGCTCTTTCTATAATGACGTTAAAATGCTTTCATGAAAAAAAAAAAAAATATTTTAAAGCTGTAAAACAACTGTAAGTCAGTCATCATGATTTTTTGTCTTTAGTGAGCCCTCCTGTGTGTCCTGCTTCATGAACCTGGGACTGGGGGTGTCATGGGTGGGACAGAGGCAGAGAGAGGAACCCAGGCCCACCTGTGGGGAGTCCATAGCCCACATTGAGGTAGTCTTTGACCTACCAGGGACTTGTAAATCCAGACATAAAAGGACCTTTTCAACTTAAAAAAAAATTTCTTCATGGTGATAAAATACACATAACATAAAATTTATCTAGCAGTGGAATTGCTGGATCATATGGTAATTCTATTTTTAATGTTTTGAGGAGTCACTCTGCAATTTCCCACAGTTGACTACGCCATGCTATGGCCCCACTGACAGTGGTCTCCATTTTCTCTACATCTCAACCCCAGTTTTCAATAATAGCCATCCACATTGGGTGTGGTGGTTTCGATTTTTGACCACTACCCATTGTAAAGAAATATATTTTGAATCTAGTCTTTATGCACATGCATAACTGTAGCTGAAATGGAAGTTTTGCAGGATAAATTACACCTGTTACATGAGTCATGCTTGAATTGCTTTCATGATCTGCTAATGGGTCACAGACTGTAGTTTGAAAACCACTGGCGTGGAGCACTTGGCAGAGACTGTATACTTTCCTAGAGGCCCAGGAGCTCCACTGTTCTCCCCGCTCCCTCCCAGCTCCACTCTGCTCAGAACCAGAGAGACAACCTTCCTTCCTTTCTGCACAGATGTCGAAGAAAAGAAACCCAGGAGGGAAGGAGGGGAAAAGGAAGTCAGTCCGTTATAGCAAATGATGTGGAAGCCCACATCCCACATCAAAGTGCTCAATACCGAGAGGAGCCCCTCCTAGGGGGTTCTCGTCCCAGTACAGGGGGGGCCCCATTGTGCTGGGCTTCCCCTGCCTGCCCCTAGCACAGGTTCCCCTGTGTGGGTGGGCCTGACCCCTCTTCTACCACGCCGGAGGGACGGAGCTTGTCCCTGTGAGGGAAAGATACCCCTGGCCTCCTCATCCCACAGCCCGGCGCCTGCTTTCTCCAGTGCGTCTGGGCTCGGGGAAGCACCCCCCCTCCAGCTGTTTTCAGAAACATGAGATTCCAACCCTGGTCCAGGACTTTGGGAAACAAGTCACTTCACCTCTCATGCCTCTGATGCTTCTCTATAGATTGGCAATAATCAAGGATGGTCCCTATTTCTTTTTTTTAACTATAATTTTTTTTTCTGTTAAATTTATAGAGGAAAATGCCCCATTTGAGCCATCTTAGGGGGTACAGTTTAGGGACAGTTAGTATGCTTACAATCTTATACAACCTCCCCACCCACCTAGTTCCCAAATATTCCCATTATCCAGAAAGGGGACCTCATCCCCATGCTGTGGCTGCTCCCCATCTCCCCCACCTCCACCCCGGCATCCCACCTGCTCTCTGTCCCTATGCGGTCAGCCCTTGCAGATAGTCATATGAATGGACCCCTACAACGTGTCCTCTGTTGGGGCTGGCTTCTTTTCATTTCACGTGGCGTACAAGGTTCATCCAGGTTGCAAATACAGAGCTTTGTTCCTTTTTACGTCCAAATAATGCTCCACTGAGTGGCAGTCCCACGTTTGTATATCCACTCAGCGGTTGATAGACACCTTTTGACTGCTGTGAATTCTGGTGTGCCAGGTTTCCATCGGAACATCTGTTCCCTGCCCTTCGGGCCTCTGCCTAGGAGTCGCGTTGTTGGGTCATATGGAAATTCTGTGTTTAAGGACCTGCCCCATTCCTCCTTCCTTTCGGCTTGGGTGTAGGAGACGCTTCACACAGCTCCCGGCACAGCATAGCTCTGAAAGCAGTCTTTACCATCAGTGTCATTGGTGACACTAAGTGTCAGCTGCTCCTCCAAGCACAGCAGAGTTCATCTGCATGTTCCCATGAGGCAGATGTTACCGGTGACAGAGGTTACTGGTATTCCCATTCTGTAGAGGGGGACCGAGCCCTGAGTTTTCAGTGATGGGTCCAAGGTATATAGTTGCTGTTCTGACCCAGGTGGCGTTAAGGCTCAGGGGCAGAGTGCAGGTCACAGGGAAGTGCCCTGGAAGGGTCTCCTCACCATTCTAACTTTGCACCTATAGAGGAGTGGTTTCCATCAGGAGCAAGCACTGTGTGGGGAGCTGTTGTTGAGTAAGCCTTAAGGCACTGTTGGTCCGTACAGTCTCGGGAGGGGACTTAGGAAGTCAGGAATTGAAGTGACCCTGAATGCCAGCACCTCAAGGTCAGGAAGAGGGGAAGTCATGGAGGGCGTGAGGAGGACTCCTGGTCCCCAGGGGGCCCTGGGGATTGGGTCATCCCAGGCGTAGGTTCTTGGCCCAGGGCTCACCACCTGCTCATTAACATCTCTCTTGTTTCTGGACCTCACAGCCAGAGGAGGTGCAGAGGGCTCTGGCACAGGACTCAGAGCTGGCAGAGACCCAGACTATGACTTTGGTCCAGCCGGTGCCCGGGGTGCACCCAGTGCCGGTTCACGCCTACTCCATCAAAGACTCCTGCAGAGAGGTAAGGGTCTCTCCACCGCCCCCCTCCATCCCTGGAGGCCCAGATCCCACCAGGCAGGCAGGGTGGTGGCAGGTGTGGAGGGGGGCGGTGTTGAGAATCCAGGCCTTAATCAACACCTACTCTGTTACTCAGTTCTCTCCCTCGTCCGGGCCACGCTGCCAGGAAGCTCCCCTGTAAGCACGAGCCACTCCAGGGCAGGCAGAGTCCATGTTCAGCAGCCAGCCAGTGTGCCTGGTGGCCCAGGGGGCGTCCTGTGTGGAGAGAGACGCGATCTGCATAGCAGGAGAGCAAAGGGGAAGGGCCACAGGCCCCTGCCTCCCAGGTCTGCATCTCCGCCCACCCCCCAGCACCCCTCAAAGCTGCTAACCTGGCCCTGTGACTCCCCACTGCATAGGAGGTCTGCAGCACAGTCCCGCCCCAGAAGAGGAAGTCCTGCCAGACTGAGTGCCCCAGAAAGGCCATCAAGATGGAGTCTGAGGAGGAGAGGGAGACGCGGTTGGCCCGGAGCTCCCCGGAGCAGCCCAGGCCCAGCACCTCCAAGGCAGTCTCGCCGCCCCACCTAGATGGGCCCTCCAGCCCCGAAGGCCCCACTGCGGGAAGCAAGGGCTTTTTACCCAACAACAACCATGCAGCCGGGGACACCGCTGAGGCAGGTAGGGAGATAGCTGGGCAGAAGGGGCTGCGGCCTGCGAGCTCTCCTCCGGGGGCGGGATGGGAACCTTCTTCTACATCCTCACCCCTCCCAGGGAGCCCAGTGCCGGTGCCCGGGGTGCACGGAGCCCATGGAGACCGCTGTACCGCACTCCTCGCCAGCCCACCCCCTGCATCCCCTGTGTGTCGGGCTCTCAGCTGCCACCAGGTGGGGCAGGGAAAGCGCGCGGTTTGCCTGGGGGGTGAGAATGGTGCAGTTCACCAGGTGACTTGCTGGGATTCCAGTGTGAGGAGCATGAAGGGCTCTGTAGCTCCCTCCCCCAACATACCCTTGCAGTGCTCAGCACTGCGCCCCCACCCAAGGCGGGTCTCCCCAGGAAGTGTGTATTGGACCCTAGCACGGGCCCAGAGAGACCTGGGGGGAAAGTCCACACCTACCACTTCCCAAATTTGTCTGCAGAGGTCACCTGCATGAAGGACCTCATTTGTCCGGGATGTCTCTTACGGACACTGCCAGATAGGGAGTCCTCAGGCATGAGCTCAGGTTAACTAATGGAATTCTGGAATGGTCAAGACCGTTCTTCCGAGATCTGCTTCACCCAGAGGCCCCCTTTGTTTTCATTCTAGGTCCTAGACTGAGCCCTGATTCTGCTTGCACACTGAGCCCTGACCAATATTCCTTGCTCACAATGCTATTGGTAATCAAAAGATTTTGATTAACCAAATAAAGTATCTTTTAATTCCAACACCTCAGCTCAGGAGGCTGAGGCTCGGAACAAACTAATGTGTTTCTTTAGGAGGGCAGGAGGTTCTAAACCAGGGGCTGTTTGCCAAGCAGCCTGTACAGGGAGCAGATTCCGAATTCAGGGCCGATAGCTGAGTTAAGTACTCACAGGGCACAGTGGGCAGTGACGGAAAGCCCTTTCGATTGAATATATCTGTACCGGCATGCTTGGTAGATGTTCCCATCCACCCCCTTGTAGGGAACACATGGCCTACCTCCCCCACTGGCCCATAGGGAGTCCCATGGAGCACACCCGGGCCCCACCCACTGGGCCTCCTGGCAAGGCCTTAATACTATCCCCTCTACCCGGTTTCAGAGGAACGAGTCGTGGTGATCAGCAGCTCGGAAGACTCAGATGCTGAAAACTCGGTGAGTGGTCCAGAAGTTCGGCCCTGGACTCCTGCCTCCCCCCATTCTATGTCCCAGGGGACACAGCCACAGCAGGTGACTCTCAGACTTGCCCTGCGCTTGAGGAGTCCTCCAGCGAGGCAGTGAGTCCTGAGCTGTCCTGAGGACAGACTCCAGATGCCAGCTTCGGTCCTGGACCACCCCAGCCCTCCTTCCCTCCCTACGGGGGCAGGAGCCCTCACTGACCATCCGTCCTCTGAGACGCTGCTAGTGTGCTTCCTTTCAGAGCCCTGTCTCGCTTCTGGACTAGCTAATGCCTTTGTCTGGAGCTTCCTTCCGTGTTCTCTAACCTCTAAGTCCTCAACGAGGAGGGTGGCCAAGAGCCCATACCCCAGTTAACCCGCAGCCAGTGAGGGTCAGTGCAGGGCCATGAGGGCATGGGGAGCACCGTGTGGGACCCAAATAGGCGAGTTTGCACTCCATAAGCAAGAACGTTAAAGCCGTCCCCCATTGGAACATATACCTTTGTGGGTTGCGACTGTTCCGTCCCTGAGGTTGGTTAATGGAGGCTGGGGCAGAGGGGATGTGAACAGAGTGAAAGGTTGGACTGGGTGGCCCCTGAGGTCCCTTCCAGCCCTCAGTCTGAGGTTCTGTATTGGAAAGTGCACGGAGCCCACGGAGACCGCTGTACCGCATTCCTCGCCAGCCCACCGCTTGCCAAGGGCACAAGGAGCTTACCGCCTCTACCGGGCCTCCCGTCTGCCACCGGGCGCATGCCGCCCCCCAGCTTGGTCTTCCCACCGTCCCGCCGAGCAAGCTGCAGTCTCTGAGGCCGAGTTTCCCCATCAGCTTGCTAGTCACCAGGAGGACGCTGCCATCTGCCACCGCCGTGGGACTAGCTTCCTGCCACGTAGAGCACAAAGAACCACCCGTCTTCATCGTATCTTCCGCTTGCCCCTCAAAGTGTACTGTAAACCCGGGTGGACTTATCCTCCCCCTGAGGTCCAGGCCACCACCCCTGCCACCACGGGGCCTCCCAGCCATCCTGCCAGTGCCCAGGAGGGTCCCTTCCGTCTCCAGAGGGCCATGGGCCAGCGCAGCCGTCGCCGGGCTCGAGGAGCAGTGCGCTCTGTTGGCTGCTCCCTCCGGGGCTCCCCTGTCGCCCAGTGGCTCAACAACTTTTTTGCCCTTCCTCTCTCCTCCGTGGCTGCCCAGCTTGACACCTCTGTCAGCGGGGAGAATGGAGGGAGGCAGAGTCCCCCAGACTCTTAGGGCAGGAATCTCCCCTAGGGATGCTGACCCAGCCCCCTGGAGAACCCTGTAGCCCGGGTTCCACTGGAGGTCTCTGCCATTGCATTCCCACTCCTTTGCTCTCCGGAGAGGCTCCCCCACCAGCCCGGCCCCCCTCAGACAGGCCTCTGAGAGCCCTGAGCACTCTGTCCTCTATAGCTGCCAGCCGCCATGCAGTCACTCCTGGCACCGTGCAGCCACAGCGGCCCCTGCTCCACCCCGCAGCCCGGCCCGGCCCACGCACCCAAGGCCCTGTGCACTGCAGGCGTCCTGTGTATTGTAGTCAGGGAGCAGACCCAGGAAGGAAAGGCTGTGTGGACTCAGCAGGGAGACGTCAGCCCTCTTCCCCGGAAGGGGCACAACTGAGATTTGGGTCACCGCTCCTCCTATTCCTGTACCTCTTTTCCCAAAACTAGGAAGCATCTGTCGCCCTTTGTACCTCCCACTGTCCATCCCACCACCCCAAGGCTTTCCACGGGGCCTCTGCCAGGACCTGAACCCATGAGGGCAGGGACTGCGTCGATCCCAGGACCCAGCAGATACAGCTGCTCAATAAATATGTGTTGAAAGATTGCCCTTGCAAACCCTTCTTCCATGACCATCACATTCCCCGGGGGACTTAGCTCTTCTCTTGCCGATGGCTTTATGTCTTCCTGGCACTGCAACTGGTTCTTTGGTGGGGTGACCACGTCCCCCCCCTTCTCCCACCCCCTGTGAGTTTCAGCGTGGTGGGTCAACACCTTCTGTGCCCCCTGGGCTGTGTTGGTCCCACCATCTGGAAAGGTCCCCTGTGCTTTGAGGTTCCAGGTCTTGAGGGAGGAACGCCCCTTTCCCCAGATCATTTCACGCCTCCTCCTGCCTCCCCCCACATAGGGAAGCCTCCAGCCCTTACCTCCTAGGGGTCCTCTCTTGAGCCAGGGCCAGCCTTCTTTCTGGATGACTTCAACAGCCAGTACCCCGGCCTCTCTGGGGTCTTCACCCCACCCACTGCAGCCCTCAGCCCCATGGCCACCCCCTGCACCTCACTGTACCCAGAACTGGCCCACAGGGACTCCGACCACAGCATCTTGTCTCTCGAGCTCTCAGGTACTTCGGGAACCCCTGCCCTCTCCACCCCGGTTCCCACAGCTCTGGCGGCTGCTCCTTGTCCTCCTTCCTCTCAGGCCTCTGTTCTTTTCCATGTTGTTCTTCCAGTGACAGCCCCTCTTCTCTTCCTAGTGTGTCCTTTCCTGTGGTCTTGGCCATGCCCGCGGCTGCTGATGCCAGGCACCCTCGCTGCTAGACTAGGACAGATAGCCCGTGGCCCTGCAATGTCTGCACTTGGTTGCCCCATAGAGCCGTCACACTCGTCCGTGTGCTCGTCTCAGCCCACCACACTGCCAGCCCGGCTACATGAGCGGAGGCCCCTCTCAATCGTTCCTCAGCGCCCGTCCGTTTTTCAGTATTAACCTTTCCATAGTCTACGTTCCTCTGAACCCTGGGCATTTCTTTCTATCCCGGAAACACCCCCCCCCACACACACACACACACAAAAACAGAACAGACCCGGGGCAGAGGTAGAAGCCTGGGAAGGAAACTCTGAGAAAGGATGGCAATGCCAGTGCTCGCCAGACTTCGCGAGAGTTGGGTGCAGGCATCGAAACCAGCAGTCTTGGGCGGGCGTCAGTCCGGCCTCAGCTGTCCGCAGGGAGGCGCTATCTGATGTCTGCAGTTATTCAAGAAAGGAGGGGGAGGCTCATTTTAGGTCGTGAAGAGTTAAAATAATTAGAAGCAGCCACTCACTTTTGGAGACCAGCTGTGGAGTGGGGGGAGGGCCCGAGGACCACTGCTTCTGTGTTGGTATTCTTGGGACAGCACTTTTTTTGTTCTTTTTTTTTAAGATTTTGTTAGAAAGCACAAGCAGGGGGAGCAGCAGATAGAAGGAGAGAGAGAAGCAGACTCCCCGCTGAGCAAGGAACCTGATGTGGGACTCGATCCCAGGACCCTGGGATCATGACCTGAGCCGAAGGCAAACACTTAACCGACTGAGCTACCGAGGTGTCCCTAGACAGCATGTTTTCTAAATTGACCATCACGAGTCCCAAACTTTGTAAAACCATATATTTAAAAAGAAAACCAATGAGGCCCCCTTCGTGCACGGCTCACCTACCTCCTGTGCCCCCTTCCAGTCCCTGGTGCTCCTAGTGTACCCGCAGCAAGTTGGTTGGGGAACAGGGCATCCTTCGCCAGGTGCTCCAGGCTCCTGAATACCCCCGAACTCCTGCTCTATGGCCTTCATCCCACCTGCCACGTGGGAAAGTTGGTCTACAAGGACAGCACATTTTCAAGCGTATGAGGTGCCTAAGGGCACCCACCACAGGCTGCTGCTGTGTCAGTTGCTGGAATCTAGCGGGCGAAGCTAGATGCAGGCCCAGCTGGGCGGGCAAAGCTCAGGGAGATACTGCTTGTGCTAGAAGAGCCATCTGGGAGCTAGAAGAGGTGGTGGAGAGGCCAGGTCAGGCCTGATGGCAGACGACTGAACACAAGGGGGGTTCACAGTGCCTCTGCCGTGATCCCCAGGTTAGGGTCCGAGGCAGGAAAAAATAGAATGCTCCCACCCACTCTTCTGACAGGTGACTGGCCCCAGTGTCCAGCAGGAGCAGGACCAAGTGGAAGCAGGAGGGGGTGGTCCGTGACTGACGTGGCAGTGGTGCCCAGCAGTAGAAGGGAGGCCTTTGGGGGACAGCCGATCCATGGGGATGGAGTGGGAGGGCAGCAGGGGCCACAGGCTAGCGGACAGGATGACCCAGCTCACAGCTACATGGGAGATATTTTGGGGCTTCCACACTTTGCAAGAGCTAGGGCTTTGTGTCTGCATGAGAGAGCAATATACATGTCTTGCCAAACTGACCCCACCTGTCGCTGAAGCTTGGGTGCTGAGAAAGTTCCTCAGGAGCTTGGAGACTCTTGATAAGAATGAATGGCAGGTACAGTCTAGACAACCTCAGGTGGCCGGAAGCTAAGAGTCTGGCTCCTGTCGGAGTGGCTGCTGACCCGGCGTGGAGTGAATCAGGAGGGCAGTAGTTCTGAGCCCTGGGTGCACACTGGAGTCTTTGGGCCAGGAATGGGGGGCTAGGGGGTGGTAGCGGCTGTTACCAATGACAGATTCCTGGGTCCCACCCCCATGGACTGTAACTGAACTGGTCTAGCAACCCGAGATCACTAATGCACGGCCAGAAAGGGGAGAACCCCAGAATTGGGGATTCGATCGCACATCTGTGATTCACGTATGTGTTAGCCTTGAACCGAAGTGACCCGTACATCCTGGGATATGATGCGGCAGGGGAGAGGGGGACGCGGGGTCTTCCCCAGAGAAACCTCCTACACTGGTGGAAAGTGATGAAAATGTCAAGCCGGCGTTTCCTGCGGGTATGCTTGGTGCAGCTGGGAGGCCTGCTGTGTGGATTTGGAATGCAGTTGTCACGCTGAGTTGATATGTGGTGGAGACCAGTGAACTGTAGCTCATGAGCCAGACTGCTTGTGTCTCCTAGTTCCAGGTGTATCCTGAAAACCTCGTGGGCTCCCCATGGCTCCGTCTGAGCGCCATTCTGCAGTCAAAGAAACACAGTCCATTAACCGAGTATAATGAAGAAATAAAACCTAGCATGTCCTTGCACTGCAAGGGGCTTTGATTCCCAGCCCAGCAGCGCATCCTCAAGCCCTCTTCCTCTTTTCTTCGGCTCCCCTCTTGCCCACTCCCTAGTTCCTTGGAACTTCTTCCTTCTCGCTTTCCAGGCTGTGCACGTGAGCTCTCATCTTCCCTGCTCCGTTTCCCATTCCACCATTCCTTTTCCCTTCCCGGCAGATCTCAAGCCTTTTCCAACAAAGCCTCTTCTGGATTGTGTCTGGCTCTCTGCTACTATGATCTCTCTCTCCCTCTATGCTCCCCACCCGCACAACTCAGTTACCCGGACTGTGGACGGAAGCCCAGCAGTGGTGCTCCCCTAGTGAGCAGGAGGGGGGCAGGAGGACGTCTACACCAGAGCCTCTCTTGCTGATTGTCCTTCTGTTAAACCTGGGTTTCTAGAAACGCCTTTTGCAAGCGCGCCGGTACCTCCTGGCCATGTTGCTGGGATTTAAGGCAGGGAAAGGGCTTGAGTGAATGGGCCGGCTGGAGTTCAGTAGAAGGCATTCTGGTGAGATCATTCCTGTGTCCCAGCTGCACTTGGCAAGAGTCCCCAAGGGTGAGGAAGAACTTGAAGAAGAGGCTGGGCTGGAAGTTCCAGCCTTCCCGCCGTTGACCGGCTCAGCAGAAGGGGAGCGTCCCTTCTTTAAGGGAGCCAGACGAAAGATATTGCACCACTGTAAGAGAAAAAATGACCCCAGGACAATGGGAGGCCTTAAGAATGAGATTCTAATGGCCATCATAAATAACTCTGGTATGAAGTTGGATTTAGCCCAAAGACAGCTCTGCTGCTCTCCAGGGGAGCTCAAATCTTGGAAGAGGATTATCCGAAAAGGTGACTATGGCTCTAAGACCTGAGAAGTCATTCCAGAAAGAAGGAGACAGGTGGAGGCACTCAGGGCCACTGTGCAGGCTTTTGCAATTACGTTGGGAGCAAAAAGAGGAAGGAAGAAGAGAAAGCTTGGTGTGCCATGTCGGTGGGTGGCAGAGACGACTCAGGAAAAGAGACAGCTCTTCAGCACTGGGGAGGACACAGCAAGAGGAGTCCAGCTCTTTCCACCAGCCCAAGGGCAAGAGCAAGGTCTGGAAGGCTGAAGATTAAAAAAACACCTGGATTTTTCCCTCGGGGGAGCAAGGCTCACCAGCCAGCAACTTGGAGGAGGACACCTATAGAGGGCTCCTTATAGGGAAGAAAGGGAGCTGGGACCAGGAGTCAGAAGACTCAGAGGCGAGGCAAGGCTTGCAGAAGAAACCTTTGCTGCATGGTGGAATCAGGGATATGGGTGTGCCAGGCGTTTGACGAAGACTTTAATCAGGACCTTATGTGTAGAATCCCCTCACTGCCAGGCTTCTGTAAGCAAGCCCGGCTCTAGACAGATGCATAGTAAAGATCTCTTTCAATCAGTGACCGGGAGGTAGTTGGTGAGCCTGGGGGTAGGGCTATGAAAAGCAAAAAGAGTAAGAATCAGGCACTCCTAGGAAAATCCCACACATCGTACCCGTGTTTAGTAATGACTTTGCTCTTGGCTGAAGTTTTGTTAAAACGTTTCACCTGGAGAGGAAGAGGGCCTAAACCCGTGCTTATTCTCTCCCGAGCCAGGGGCATTAGCCGGAAGCCGGAGTTTGTTCTTGGAGGCTTCAGGTAGCCCCAGAGGAGGCCAACATCATCACCCTGCCAGAGGTGGTCCAGAAGTAGGAAGGACCTGAGGTCTGCTCTAGACTCTGTCCCAGTAGTACCCCAGCCCTGTGACACCTGGCATCGGCCGTGTCCTTTCCTCCTGGGCTCTGGCTAACATCCCCAAGTGGCATTCCCAGGAAGTTCTGAGCGGGCAAAGACACCTTCTGGGTGAGGCAGCCGGCAGGCGATGAGCTGTCCACTTTAGGGAGAGGCTCTCCCACCCTCCAGCCGCAGCCCCTTGGGAGCCCCACAGACTTGGAGCCCTTCTCCCACCCGAGGCCTTTCGAACCTTGTTGGCCTGGGTGCTGGAGAGAACAGGGCCTTGGGTGCTCAGGCTAGAGGAGCCCTGGGCCTGAGACTTCCCGGAGCAGCTGACTCCTGGATACTAAATGACAAAGGGCCTTCAGGCCCTGAGACTTCTCTCTCCATGGCTCTCGCTTCCCGGCTCTGCGTGTCATTCCTGAGGCTGAGCAGCCCTCCTCTCCCACTTTGTGCAGGATGCTAGGGCCCAGGCTGGCCATGGGGATGAGAGCCAGGCTCCTGGCTCCTTCCAGAGAAACTTCTGAGGTTTGAGACGAGCCCCCTTCCTCCTGTCCCAAGTTCATGGTGTTTCTTCTGAGTGTTCAGAGAGAAGGGAGCAGCAGACCCCTCCAGCCCCAACCACCACAGCAGCGGTCCCTTCTCTGAGCTTCGATGCCCAGCACCATGCACCCATGGGCACACTCACTCACATATGCTCACGTTCCCACACACTTGTCAGCGCTGGTTCACAAATTCACACGTGATACACACATTTGACATTTGCATTTCTTCCCATACTCATGCTCTCACACACACACACATGCATACACACACACTCGCCTGTGTGATCTCAACCTCTCACTCCTACTCACTACTGCATGGTTCACCCGTGGCCCTCACACGCACACACACACGCATCCGTTCATGTGCACACGTCCCCCTGCACACACACTCAGACACATGCCTTCCCCTTCCCAATATCCTGCTGTTCCCATGTGCGCACAGATGCCCCCAGCCATACCAGCTAGCTCATGTCCCCACACTCACACTGCGCGTGCACATGCACGCGCGCGCACACACACACACACACACACTTGCTCACAGGCATGTGCTCATGCGGCCAACATGCGCCCTCGCCCTCCGGCCCCCTAACCTGTTGGTTTTTCTGTGTTGCAGTCCTCCCGAGAGCTGGATGACAGCAGCAGCAGGTCCAGTGACCTCCAGCTGGAGGGCTCCAGCTCTCTCAGGGTCCTGAACGAGAGCCTCGCCGACCCCCGAGCAGAAGACAGGCCCCTGGTTTTCTTTGACCTCAAGATTGACAGTGAAAGTGGGTTCTCCATTGGCCCCTCGCACCCTTTTCTAGCTTAGTCTCCAAGTCCTCTAGATAAGTGCAGGCAGAGCTATGTCCTGGGCCCGGGAGAGCCCAGAGCTCTGGCCAGTGACCATGGCCCGAGAGCAGGCAGGGCGCTGCATTTCCCCGGGACTCTGGCTGTCCCACTTGGCTGATGGAATAAAGACCTCTGTCTCGACCAACGCCTGAAAGCCTGAGGCAGGTGCCTCCGTGAGCTCGCTGACCAGCGCTTCTCTTAGAGAACCCTGGCAACGCCCCTCTAAACAGAAACAACACCATGTGGGAAGTACCATGATGAGGCCAGCAATCCACGCAAGGCCTTGGGCCATGGCTGCAGAATTCTGAGTACAGAGCCCGGTCCACAGGTGGGCCGCACCGGGAGGCTGACAGCCAAGCTCACGGGGAAAGATGACCCCTTCTCCCGGAAGCCCATCAGCTCCCCACGGTGCTTCCCTGCAGTGCCCTTTGCTGACCCCATGGGGCCAGCCCGCTCTGTGGCACAGCCCCAGTGTGGGGCCAGCCTAGCCAGGCAGAAGTAGCGTATTGCCCTAGGACAGGGAAGTCATTGGCAGACCTCACGGGGCCGTTCTCAATGGAGTAGATTGAGCCAGTGGGCCGTGTATCCTGGGGCTCTGACCGGCCAGGAGTCTCGGCTCAGTGACCAATGGGATTGGAGGCTGGGGCAGGGAGCGGAGGATACAGTGGAGACAAAGAGAGGCCCTGATGTTGGTGGGTGAGGGTAACCGAAGGCAGGCAGGAGGGACCTGGAGCTAAACTGTTTGGCAATGTCTGGGGCAGGTGGCAGGGGCAGGGGACCGCTGGTCTCCCAGCAGGTGCTGGGGGGTGTTTGGAGAGCAGCCAGCCCTCCCCTTCTGACCCTTGTCCCCATGAGAGCCAGGGCAGAGCCGTTCAGAGGCTGATGTCTGGTTCCCACCGGCAGGTCCCACGGTGGGGTCTCTGTGCGGCGGGACAGCAGCCCCAGAGGTCCCCCTGCTCCCGCCCTGTGTCCCCCATGCCTCTGGGGCCTCACCCTGCCCTTCTCTCCTGCCCAGCCCAGAAGATTAGCCAGCTGGCAGCAGTGAACCAGGAGAGTGAGTTCCGCGTGCTCATCCGGCCTGAGGCCTTCTTCGGCACCAACTCCAAGGCCGTCTCCCTGGAGGTGGGGCTGCAGCACTTCCTTGGTTTTCTGGGCACCCTGCACCGCCCCATCCTGGCCTGCTACAAGCTGTGGGGACCCGGCCTCCCCAACCTCTTCCGGGTCCTGGAGGACATGAACAGGCTATGGGAGTTTGAGGAGGTTATCTCGGGTTTCCTGGCCGCACGGCCCCTCCTCCAGGAGCTGGTGCCCGGGGCCAGCAGCTTCAAGCTCAAGAGCCTGGCTGAGACCTACCTGGCAAGAAGCATGAGCGAGCGCAGCGCCCTGGCCGCCGTGCTGGCCCTGAGGGACCTGTTCCGGCTCCTTGACATCTTCCCGAGCCCCCAGCTAGCTCAGCACGTCTACAGCTTCAGCAGCCTGCAGTGCTTCGGGTCCCTGCAGCCACTGGTGCAGGGGGCTGTCCTGTCCCGCGCCCAGGCCCGCCTCCTGGCCCTGCACAACGTGAGCTTCACTGAGCTGCTGGCTGCGCACCGCCGTGACCCCCAGCGGGGCCTGCGCCGGTACAGCTGCTACCTGAGCCCGTCTGCTGCCTCGTCGCCCCCCACCCAGGGCACCGGCCCCCTGCAGGCCCTGGGCACCTACTTCAGAAGGCTGTCCAAGGAGCCCGGCCCGGCCCGGGCAGAAGGCCTCACCGCCCCTGTCGCTGGCCGCAGCTTGGCGGGGGGTGTGTGCCAGCAGAGCTGAGAGGAGGCCCAGACTGGCTTGGGATCTCTGGGGTTAGAGGGGCATGGGGTCCCTGAACCAGCCCCCTTCCCCCTGCCCCACTGCCCATCAGTGCATTGGTGGGTCCTCTTCCCCAGCACCCAGCTGTCCTTTGCTCCGGAATCAGTTCTCTGGGACCAAATTACCCTTCTCTAAAAACCCCACAGAGAAGGTTCCGAATCCAAGCAAGTCCCAAGTCCTAACCCCCTGGGGAGCACCAGATCCCCTTTCAGGCCTTGAGAGCACCGTGGGTTGGTTCCCTCAAGACCTGGCCCCTCTTCTCCAGGAGCCAAAACGAGGGAGTAAAGAAGGCCCAGCCTCTGGGATGAGTAGCCCCCAGCCACCCAACCTGCTACTTCTGTGAGTGTCCCTGCAGCCCCTCCCTGACCCCTGGTCACTGTCCTAGGGGGCCCGCTGACAGGCCCCATAGATACTGCCCAAAACACCCCACGGGTACCCAAGTGCCTTTCAAACCAAGCTGCTGTCATGAGTTTGGGTTCTCCCACCCTTTACCCATCTGAAGGCCAGCTCTCTGGTCACTTCTTTGGGGACACAAATGCATTTTCACCTCTCATGTCTGCAGAGACAGAAGCTTCTGCCCCACACCTGTCCCTCTTCCAGGCTTGCCATGTTCCTTCTAGCCACGCAGACCTACCTCCTCACAGTCAGGTTTCACTCTTCCGTCCTCCAGCCACCAGCCCCGCTCAGCATGGCTTTCACTTTCTCTGCACTGCCCACCTCAGCCCCACCGATGACTGTCCTCTAACCGAGCGCTGCCTGCTACATAGGGGCGCACAGCGTTGGTGTCCCCTGAGAGCCTCTAGCCCAGACCTCTGGAATCAGCTTCTCTGAGGTGGGCCCTGCGGGCTGTCTTATCATGTCTTCCAGATGATTCTGAAGCCCACTAATACTTAGAACCAGTGCTCTGATAGACTGCTGCCCGAATACGCAGCAGGCTGGAATGGCAGAACCAGTCCTGGTCCTGACTGGGCAAATGGAGGGTGACCTAGGAAAAGACCCCATTCTGCGCTCCGGCATCCCCCCACCTGCTAAATGGGCTCCCATCTAGCTCTGCCATTCTGGTATTTTAGACAAGGACCGCAGCCACCAAGACAGTGGGCAGGACGGTTCTCAACTTAAACCCTAGCTCTCAGTTCCTAAGCCAAGGCCCCCAGCCTGTGGTCACATCAGAGGTCAGGAGCAGAACAGAGGCAGGTCAGGGCCTGCCCTCTAACCAGCAGAACCACTGTCCCCACACTGCTCCCCTCTCCCCTCTTCCTTGGCTCCTGCCACTGGGACACAGCCCAGGCCTCCAACATCCATTGCCTGAGCTTTCACAGGGATGAGGTCTGCGTGCCCACAGCTCAGCCCCCATCCAGCAGGTGCCCTGGAGATACCCCAAGGGATTGCATGGGAACTGGCTACCACAGTGGGAATGCCGGTCGACCAGTGAGCTCTGATGCATTTAAACTAGGATTCGGGGGCTCCTGGGTGGCTCAGTGGGTTAAGCTGCTGCCTTCGGCTCAGGTCATGGTCTCAGGGTCCTGGATCGAGTCCCGCATCGGGCTCTCTGCTCAACAGGGAGCCTGCTTCCCTCTCCCTCTCTCTCTGCCTGCCTCTCTGCCTACTTGTGATCTCTGTCAAATAAATAAATAAACCCTTTAAAAATAAATAAATAAATAAATAAATAAATAAACAAACAAACTAGGATTCGCGTTCCAAGCAAGTGCTGGCCCAGAAGCTCCTGTGGGAGCAGGCTGGTGGGGCCACAGCCTGGCTGTGGTGACCATCTCGGCACCTGCAAGGCAGCACCTGGGCCACTGCTAAGATCCTCAGCCTTCAACCTTGCCCTGACCTGGGCAGCACCCACTGGCTTTCAGCCCTTACCGTGCTTGCTACCTGCAGAGTTCTTGACCACAAGTTTTATAACAAAGGGCTGTTCTGCCCTCTCTCCATTTACACAGCCTCTAATAAAGATGTGAATGTTTGAAGTCTGATGCTCCAATCCAGTGCTGCTCAGCCCACCCCAGGAGCCACCGAGCAGCCTCTTGCCTGGGGAAGAGGGTACACTCCTGGACATAGGAGAGCTGCCCTTTGTCTCATCCTTTCAGGACTCAGCAGAGCTGAGAGCCCCTAGTTGGTCAGTGCTGAGAGCCTCACAGATGTGAATTCCCCCGTTCCAAAGGGGGAGACCCAGGGTGGGCCTGTCAAGGATCATCTCCCCAAATGAGAGCCATATGGAGGGAAAGAAGCACTAGTTTCACGAATCACCCCCTAGAGGGCGTCTGGAGCCAGAGAGGGATGTCCCTAAGAACCTCACCTCTGCCCCGTGCTGGGTAATCTTGCATCTCTGTGTGTGTCCCCAGAGTCAGAGACAGTAAAACCCCCAGCAAGGGGGAGGGGAGCCCAGGGCATTAGCCATGTGTAATTAACTATAATTAATGTGCCGCTGTCCAGGGTGTCACCGATGGAATCCACGTTAGTATGCCTGGGGATTCCCATGGCACAGGCAGTGTGGGGGAAGTGGCCTTCACCTGGCCTGAGTGAGCACCCGGTGATGTCGTTAGATTGGAGCCACCACCCCAACTCCACCTACATGCCGCAGATACCCAAATTCTTTGGGGAGTTTTCGTCTCTAAGAGCCAAATCCAAATGTGTCCTCTGTGCCTCAGAATGCTATCCCAGATTCACCCATACCAGCTAACCATGAACTTGCTGGGCTCAAAGTCAGGACACTGAGTTTCAGTCCTCACGATACAGCCTCTGACTGGTCTGGTGTGTTAAGTTCACTGATGCACAGGCTCTGACTCTGTCAAATGGGATCACGTCAATCATTTTTCCCTCACAGGCTCTTGCATGAACCAATGAAATAATGTGGAAATAGGTTTTTAATATGTGAAGAACCACACAAATATAGGATCTTATTTCACAAACAACCAAGATGACAATTTTATTTCTTCATAAGTCACAAGAAATTAATAGAGCTTAGCTTTTGGCAAGAAATATACATGGGCTTGGCTTCAGGGAATAAAAAGCAAGATCTGTAGCAGAGCAGACAATTGTGGGAGTCCAAGGGAGTCAGGGAAGAGAGCAGGGGAGTTGACCTTGGAGTGGCTGAGAAGTGGGTGGTTCTGTGTCCCCAACGCACCCAAATGGGGGGGCTTCAGCCATGCAGACCTGAAGCAGAGAGCCTTCTAGTGACAGCTCAGCTCAGCCCTGGCCATTCCTGCTTGCTCTGGTGCCTCCTTCTGAGGCCCAAGGGCTCACAGCCCCAGGAACGTTGCTCAGAAATCTGCTTTAACTCCAACCTTGCTCTTCCTTCTACCTGTACAACACCCAGCTGCTACCTGGCACCCCCTCCCCCATCCTTCCTTCTCCTCCAGTCCCCACGCGCCCCATTTCATCCTTATTCCTACCCATACCCGCCCTGACCGCTAGTCGCAACCCAGATAATTCTCCCTCTCTCAGGGTTTACCCTGCACCCTACAGCTCCCAGCAGGCCCAGCCCCTGATCCTGGATCCTCTGACTTCAGGTTTATGCCCACCCTACACCGCACGTATCCCCAGCCCCTGTGCCTATCCACCCCAGAGGGAAGGGAGCCAAGCTGGAGCTGCTCTCAGACTCGGCCAGCAGGGGGCGCTGCAGCCCCGCGTGGCCGGGCCTTAGGGCGGCTGCTCCGCTTAGATGAAGTGTGGAGGTGCATGAGGCTTAGGCTCCCATAGCGCTCCATCTTTTCCCAAG
Organism: Lontra canadensis; assembly: GCF_010015895.1. NCBI lineage: Eukaryota > Metazoa > Chordata > Mammalia > Carnivora > Mustelidae > Lontra > Lontra canadensis. The sequence goes on from NW_022631022.1 coordinate 18,375,589, forward strand.
AACCTCGCACGCTGCGGGTGGTATGGGAAGTAGCCTCAGGTAGATGGTGCGTGGAGAAGCAGTTCAAAAACATTAACCCTGTTTTGTTTATTTTAACGTCTATCAGAAAAAAATATAGCCAGCTTATCAAAACGGTGATCTCTGGAATATAGTTGCTCAGAATGAGGCTAAAGTGAAATTATTTAAAGGTCTAATTTAAGGATAAATATTAGGGGTGCGCCTGGGTGGCTCAGTGGGTTAAAGCCTCTGCCTTCAGCTCAGGTCATGATACCAGGGCCTGGGATCAAACCCTGCATCTCTGCTCAGAGGTGAGACTGCTCCTACCCCCATCCCCCGCCCTCTGACTGCCTCTCTGCCTGCTTGTGATCTCTGTCTGTCAAATAAATAAATAAAATCTTTAAAAAAAATTAGGTAACCACAAACTGAGGAGGGTCACAGGTATAGCAAAACTTGTGGCTTCATGTGGGGAAATCCTGGGTTACCTACAAGTGGAATTAGGATGAGGCTTGGAGCTAAGGTCAGGGCCCAGGTCAGAACTAGGGTAAGGATGGGGTGGGGTTAGAGGTTGGGGTAAAGGGTGCCTGGGTGGCTCAATTGGTTAAGGGACTGCCTTCGGCTCAGGTTGTGATCCTGGAGTCCTGGAATGGAGCCCCGCATCAGGCTCCCTGCTTGGTGGAGTCTGCTTCTCCCTCTGACCCTACTCCCCTCATGCTTGCTCTCTCTCAAATAAATAAACAAAATCTTTAAAAGAAAAAGAAGAAGAAGAAGAAGAAGAAGACGAAGAAGCAGCAACTGGAGTAAAGCCTCGGGTTAGGATTTGGGGCTATATCAAATTTAGGGGCACATTTGGTGATGAAGTTTAGCAACAGAGTTAAGAATCAAAAGGAAGGGGC